>NC_056745.1:1526960326-1527122826 GCF_019279795.1 Protopterus annectens | reverse complement strand
TGATATACTTAACTTTGCCTGCTGCTTGGTTGCAACATGGATTCAAGTCAAGTTGAAATGCAAAGACGGTCATCAAAACATCAGTCCCAAAAGATTAAACTCAAAATAAAACAAAAAAAAAAAAAACATGTTTTGCCCCTCCTCACACTCCCAACTAATTATATATACCAACTTCAAAATCACACAACAGCATGGGAAGGGCAAATTTCCATTCCCTGCTGTTTTGCAACCTCTCAGAAAGTTATCCTGGCAGAATCATACATGTGATTATTCAATCACTTCTGCCAGGATTACTGACATTCAGTACTAAGAATGTTTGACTATATGGAATGATCCCACTATATTGAAAATAAAATTAAAATTTTCAGAACTCTCAGGAATCCAGTATTGATTTTATTTATTGGTTTCTTTGCTTGTCTCTCCACCAATGTATCTATCTATTTGTTGAGTTTAGTAGGACAGAATGTGACTGGGTTTGACTCTTTTTAAGCAGACCCGTGAAAAAAGCCCCATAGCACATGTATAAAACATCTATTAATATGCTAAGTATAGTAAGACAATATATCAAGATTAAAAATTATGAAAGTGACAATAGAGTACTATACAAGTAACTTATAGATTCATAGGTTGGTACTAGGCTATAGTCCCTAGGGCCTATATAAGCCTAGCCATAACAATTCCCTGGCTATTTCTTCTCACAGTATTTACTTCCCTGAACCCCTGTCTAGCAGTGCGACTGATGTGATCCCCGGGGTGAATTTCCTATCTCCCATCCAATCATCAAGGTTCCTTTTGAAGAGGAACAAAGAGGCGCTCTGCTTGACATGTATGGGCAGTCTGTTCCAGAGTCTGGGGAATCCCTGGGTCAGGAACCTATCCCTCCAGCATGTTTTGTTCATTGTGATGACAAGGTTTCGATCCCTGGAGCGTGTCTCTCTAAGGGATTGGGATTTCTTTAAGTGTAGCATGTCCAACAGCTCTGGGTTTGACATGGCATTGTATGTTAAGCAGAGATCGCCTCTGAGTAGACGATATGTGACAGAGTATAGGTGGAGTTTTTTTAGATGGTCAGCATAGGGCATCTGCTTTAGGCCTGTGATTCTTTTAGGGAGGTATTTCTGAGGCCTTTCCAGTTGTTGCAGATGTCTTGGGAGGTACATACCAAATAGGGTGTTGTATTCTATAATGGGTCTAATGAGGGATGAGTACATTGGGACAATGACCTCCTTTTTTCTGGAAGAAAAGCCCTTAGTGATGACGTGTGCCAAATAGAAGGATTTCCTGACTGTTGTGGTAATGTGGTTATCGAAGATGAGACCACTGTCCACCTGTGTCACTAAGTTTCATATCACACTTTCTGTGTTTACTGTACTGCCACCTATGTGGTAATTCACGGGTACATGTTTTTTTCCCAAAGGGGATAACTATAGATTTCTTGACATTGAGCATGAGCCTATGGCTCTGGCACCAAGCATCTGTTTCTGTAAGGTCCTTTTATAGAATATCCACAGAATTTGGAGATTCAATAATGGCTCCCAGTTTGCAGTCATCTGCAAACTTTGTTAGCAAGAGTCCCTTAGTGTTGGCCTGTACTTCAGAGAAGTAGATGCCAAGCAAGAGTGGTACCAAGACTGAACCCTGAGGTACTCCACTTGTCTCTTGTCTGGAGCTGGATTTGGAGTCGGCTACTTTCACAGTGTGGGTTCTGTCAGTAAGCCAGTTGGCAACCCATTGAGTGACGTAGAGATTAATGCCCAGCTTAGTAAGTTTATCTGTGATTCCAGAGTGGGGGATGGTGTTGAAGGCTTTGGCAAGGTCCAGATAGGCTGTGTGTACCACCTTACCCTTGTCCATGTCTCTGCCAACTAATTTGAAGAAGTCAGTCCGGTTCAGGAGACAAGATCGATCCTTCGCGAACCCCAACTGAATGGGGCCAGTGTTTTAAGGTTGCTAATGTCTTTGTTTAAAAGTTCCATGATAATACGTTTCATGGCCTTGCCGATCAGGCTCATCAGACTGATGGTGCGGTAGTTCCCAGGATCCAAGCTGGATCTCCCCTTGTGGAGTGGGATAACTGTAGCTGTGCGCCACTCAGTGGGCACGAAGCCTGAGGTGAGGTGCTGATTAAACATGACACTTAGGTGAGGTGCCAGTTCATTTTGTAGTTCATGTAGTACACAGCCTGGGATGTCATCTGGTCCCATGGATGCTGTATTCTTAGCTTTGGAGAGTGTGTTTTTCACCTGTGTGGCCATTATTATCGGAATTTGGCAATCACTTGGTAATGAGATGGGCCTTTTAGAGGGTGAGAGGGGGTGAAGTTTGCACTGAATCGATCTGCCAGGTTATTGGCAATATCCTTGGGATCAGTATATTTAATGCCATTCTGTTGTAGCTCAGAGTAGATCTGAGCATTGCCATTTAGATTCTTGACATAGCTATAGAATGCCTTGTGGTTGTCTTTGGAATCTTTGGCAATTTTATTTTCGTAACCAGCCTTGGAGGATTTTATGAGGGATCTCAGCTTCTTACTGAGGCTTGCAAGGGAGTTTTTTGCATCCTGGGATTTTCCTCTTTTCTGCAACCATTTCTTCCTTTTGTTGTAAAGTTTGTTTATGGCAAGGGACCACCAGACTGGCTTCCTTTTTTGGAAGAGAGCATCTTGGTTCTATTGGGGATGGCACGATTTATGCATGAGTGGATGTGTTAGTACAGTGCCTTAGTGTAGGATTCAGCAGTCAAACTTTCAGTTCCCATCTGCATGAGTGTCATAAAGTTTATCACTTCCGATGTGAGTAGCATGAAGCTGGCTTTGGAGAAGTTTTTTATGGAGGTTTCTTTAATGGGGGGTGGGGTGGGATGTGGATGCCAAGGGTGATTAGCTTATGGTCAGACCTGACCAACGAGGGGGTGACCATAGGTGTGGAGCATTGATTTCCCATGTTGGTAATGACCAGGTCTAGGCTATTGGAGCCCCTGGTGGGACTAAGGATTAGTTGATCCAGGGCATTGGAATTTTTGAATTCCAAGAACCATTGAGCAAAGGTGTTGGTACATGATTAGTTTTCCTAGTAAATGGCAGAGTAGGTGAAATCACCCAGTATTAAAGTATTTGGTTGTATCTTAATATTTTCCAGTATGTTTAGAAAGGTGTAGTGAGAATCTTGGGGCATGGTGGGGGATCTGTAGCAAACTACAATGTGGACTGCAGTCTTACCTAGTGTTAGTTGCACCTGGAGAATTTCAGACACATTGTTTTGGGCAACTAGCCTGGTGTTGTGAATATCCTTAGTGAATATGGAAACTTCTCCACCTTTAGTATTTCGATCCTGGTTTGGTGGCCGAAAAGTGTGGTAAGAGATGTAGCCTGGTATTGCAGGGCTGCTCTCTGGATCCTTGAACCAGGTCTCAGTTACTGCACAGATATCAATGTTCTCCATTTTTAGGAGTGCCTTGAGAGAGTGCATTTTGAGGTTTAGACTTCTAGCATTGAGTAGCATTACCTTTAGATTTTGCATGCTTGTACCTGTTACGGTGGTGGTTTGTCCTTTGAACTTTGTCTAAAAAAGGTACTATAGGGGTGGCAAGAGCCTTAGCCAGTAACCTGAATCCCAGGGGCAACAGGTGGAGACCATCTCTGGCAAAGCATTGTGGTCTGTTGATCATGTTGTCCCAGGTAGAGAGATACTGGATCCCCTTTGAATAACACCAGAAGCCTAGCCAATTGTCAATCATTTTGTCCTTGTACTGTGGTATCATTCTGGGTGAAGGCAGGATGCTACTTAGGGCGAGGGTCATACCTGCCTGGGCCACATGATCTGAGAAATCTTCCATGTCTCTTTTCATGTAGTCCAGGTAGATATGTCTCAAGTCATTCACTCAAACATGGACAATGACAGAGTCATATTTGTACTTGTTGTGGAGTGACTTGAGTGCATGCATTATGTGGCAGATCTTGGCACCCAACAGCCAGCTGACTGTAGTTTTCTCCTTGTTCAGCCTGGTGAGTGGGACATCAGTGTGCCTGACTATAGAGTCACCTATGACTAATGTGTGGGGTACGTTGTCTTGCCTTAGGGGCTGTTGTTGGGTGGCACACTGGTGTGGTGAGCTATGGGAAACTTTGGTTGTGATTGGTGTTTGTTTGCGTTTCTGCTTCAGAGGTCTTGTTGCTTGGGCAGGTAACTGTTAAGGGCCTCCACATATGTGGGTTTAGTGTTGCTATGTGTGGGTGTTGGTGGTGTGGGTTTAGAAGGACTATGTGTTGCCTGAGGTGCAGTGCTGGTGTTAACCTTCTCCTCTTGACTGTCTAGCACAGTCTTGGGTGGAGAGAGCTTTTCTTCCAGTTTGGCTATTTAAGTGCATCTCTCGCAGGTTGTAGTGTTTGGTGGTAGGGGGAGAGGGTTGTCCTGTGTACATGAGGCAATTGCTTCATTGCCCCAGTATGCCCAAATTCACCAGGTGGACAGGAGAAATCACCAGAAGCTGACCCATGGACATGCCTGGTTTGATGCTTTTTTTTGTGAAGTACAAGAGCTGTTTTCCCTTACCTTAGCAAGGTACTTTGCAATTATAGGCTGTTTAGTGCCTATGATTAATTTCTCTTTAATAACAAGGATAGTTGAGTGCTTGTATCAGTTTAAGACTTCCTAGTGCTTTTCAGCAGGTTTTAAAGCAAGTGCTAGTCACAGGGATGTTTAAAGGCAAGATGAAAAAAACGGTTTATCCTAAACACTGCAGTGCCCACTAGAGGAGTTAGATGGAAAAGTAGGTAACTTGAGTTTTGCCTGTCTAAAAAGTTAAGTTTTAGTGGAGAGTCAATATTTTTAAAACAGCAAGATAGATTGAAAGGGGGAGGTCACTTTTGTATTCTGATACTATGGAATACAGTAGGATGGCCAATAAATCTAAATAGTTGAAGGGGAGTGATTTCACAAAATGATAATTTTGTGCTTACTCACACAAGCCAGTAAAAACAGAGAGGAAATGAGATATATGGCCAAATTAACATAAGGGGAAGGCAACTAGAAAGACAGTGGTGTTTAAGAACACTACAGTAACCGGGTGGGATAAAATTTCTGCCTGACTCACAAGAGATAGAGCTGTGGTCTCTTTTCAAGTTTTAATATGCAATTAAAAGCAGAATACAAATAAAACACAACATAAATAAAACAAATCACAGTATTTAAAATAGAAAAAGGCAATAAAGTAGTACAACAAATAAAAAGCAAACTAACCTTTCCCTCACAGCAAAGTGTAGCAAAGTCTGGGTGAGCCTTTCTAGTAAAGCTCTGAAATGTTTGATTTTGCTGCTTAAATAGAAGGTTTAGTCACTAGCTCCACCCCCTCAGTTCACAGATGATTAACCTTAACTGACCAGTTCTATTGACCTGTACTAATTTCTGCCTGACTCACAAGAGACAGAGCTGTGGTCCCTTTTCAAGTTTTAATATGCAGGTAAAAGCAGAATATAAGTAAAACACAAGGTAAACAAAACAAATCACAGTATTCAAAATAGAAAAGGGCAATAAAGTAATACAACAAATAAAAAGCAAACTAATCTTTCCCACACAGCAAAGCCATAATAGCAGCAAGGACAAAGAATCCAGTGGGTAGGTGAAGATACAAATATAAATGATTATGATGGAACATATCTACAACCTGCATGGTGAACAAATAACACAGATAAGCAAATACTACTCACACAGTGCTTTGTTGAGAGAGTAGTTTGTTTATAAAGACAATGGGAAAAACATTTGAATACTGAGTATTCAGCTACAAGCGCATGCAAAAAATGTTTATGAAATAAAATCAAAAACTAAGAAATGTAGAAAGATAATGATATACTTTCATCTTTTAATTTGATCATTCATATTAAAGATTAATAAAAATATGAGAGGTAGATTTAGGCAGTAGGTTTTCTGTGAATATCTTGAAGCTGTACTTCCAGTTTGAGGAGAGATGGTGTTGAAGGGCTTTTTTTAAAGCAGAGACATTGTGATAACCTGTTATGTGTATAGTGATTGAGTTTTGGTCTTTAGACATTACTATAGAAGTGAGGAAGACATCTTTAGAAGTTTTAAGTGGCACTGGGTTTTATAAAACTACTGATCAGAGGAAATTAGTTCATCATATGTATCAGATGGACAGCGACTTTAGCCTAAATATTTGTCTGGCTATCATACAAAGGAACATGCTTCTGTCACAGAGGACATGATTAATTTGCTGTTTTTTTTTTCCCATGGGATAGGCAGTGCAAGGATTTTGTTAGTAGTCAGATACAAATCTGAAAACATGGAAATTTGCCTGATCTAATATGCGGGAGAGCAAGAACAGAAGTTAGAGAACATCAGAACATGGCAGTACAATTGGCTAAGAAAATGTAAGCAGTAGAACTGGCTAAGGATATGTGAAGGGGACAGTTATTTGTCCTGGTGTAAGACACCTAGTTTATTATTGTCATTACGGATTATTTTAATAATATACAATTCAAATTTGTGAACAGAGTCAAAGATGACCCCAAGAAATGGAAGCTTGATACCAGTTTTAATGCCATTTTATTATTATTTTAAATGGAAATTTGGTAATATTTGAGATTTGAGACAGACTTTGGTAGGATAAGATTCATTTTGTTGTTTTAATGCTGAGTTTTAATCTTAACTTATATAACAAACGGATATTTATATTATTGATAGCTATCTGGAAGAAGTGAGAGATATCTTTTATTGAACATGTATTAAATACATAGTAGTGTCATCTAAGTATTGTGCCACAGATATGAAAAAACAGATGTGTATCATTAACAAATAAGGTTCAGTTTAAAGGCCTGAAGATGAATTATTGGGGGGGGGGTGTTTAAAGAATACAGGATGGGTGTATGATGTCTAGTCAGACCATCTTACTGAGTAAGAATAGTCAAATAACTAGGGAACTAATTTGTAGTACAAAAGAAGAGAATTCAAGATGAATGAAGGGGCAGGATGATGATATGATTTACGATGCTAACGTTTTTTGAAAAGTCTAGGAAAATCACTCTGGCATATTCACTATTTCATTTGGAGTGCAGTTGTTAACTGGAACACTGAAGAATTTCTGTAATGGAGAGCTGGTAGACTTCAGGAGTCTGGTGTGGTTATTTCAGTCCATATAGCAACAGTATGGCATGTTCAGGCTTCACTTATTTGCTTGCCTCCGGAACTTGAGACCAGAGCATGCTGCAGTCTTTTTCAAAGGAAGATTTTGGTTTTGAGAATAGCTGCTGGTATTGGAGGAAGATCTGGGATTTTGAGTAGCTAACTGCAGGGTTATTGCTGGTTTGGATTGCTGACCATTAAAGCTGCTTTTTTACATCTTTGGATATTCATTGGTGACCAATTTTCTCCTTACACTGGTTTTTCGTGTGTTGTGGTTGCTATTACCAGTGTATAGCTTCCTCTTTTTTTATTTATATTCACTACTGAGTTACTTGAAGAGATGGAGGCTGAAGGACAGCTTCTGTGCTATGCCTAGGTTGAAAATCAAGTATGTATGAAGTCCGAAGATCTTTCATGGTTAGGGGATATAATAGTTGCCTATGCATACACTTTTCTAGAATTTTAGATAATGGCAGAAGAATGTTGAACTTTCTTAGTCAGTGTATCATCCTTCTTTGTAGAGTGGAATAATCAATGACATTTCCCAAGTTAGCAGGACAAGATCTTTATTAATTTTTAATAGCATAAAATTAGATATCATCTAATTTCTCTGACTGCATCCTTTTCCTCTGCTGTTGTAAGTGATTGGTCTGCCACTATATTTGGAGTAGAATAAGGGAATGAAGTCAGAGGCAAGAGACAATCTTCAGTCAAGACAAATTATTTTTGATCCTGGTTCTGCTGTCTGTTATCTGCCAAACCCTAGTAGCATTCCTGTGTATCAATAGTCATGGCCATTCCCAAGGTGATTAACTGCTCCCGAACCCAGCCACACTAAGAAGGTAGAAAGCCTTGATAATGCAGATATGATTTCACTTAAATCATCTGGTTATGTCAGTGCATCACGTCATTTGACTCTTGATGATCTGTCTGAGATCCTCTCATAATTTTCATTCATTTATTTCTGTAACAACTGCAAAGACCCTGAGAACCCAGAGGGAGTCATAATCAAGCATATCTCAAAGTTAAGATGGCAATTTCTGGCAAAACAAAAAACAATTTTGGTGAGATATTGGTTTGTATATAAAAAGGGAGAAATTAAGATGCTGCAACCCATGTCTGCATATAGTTCATGTAACTTTGAAAAGAATATTGCACAGAGATCTGCAGACCTACTTTTTGTCTAAACAAAAAATGAACAAGAGTCTTGTTTTTAGAAAATGGCTAAAAAATGGTTCACCTGTAACAAAAGTCATACAGCTGCACAAAAAAACAGCATAATATCTATAGTCATTATATATGAACAAAGGAAAGCAGCTTGATAGACATGTCTAATGACATTTACCTTCTTAAAATAAGAGGTGCATGAATGAGCAAAAATACATGGAAATAAAGCGATAGATGATATAAATAATATAGTTTCATAAACAGTAGTTACTGAGAAGATACAGACTGCATTTCTGTGAACTGCTGGAAAGCTGATAGATTTGCTGTGAGCTGCAGAATTGGAATCTATTTCAAACTGATAAGTACACTTTCTGCAACTTAATTTGCACTGTGCTGTATTTATACACTTGCCTATTATTTATAGTGGTGCTGCACTGTTTCTGTCTTGTTGTCTCCACTGTGTTTTTTTCTCAGGGTAGCTCAAGCTAGTTTCAGGGAGGGGGTTGTTGAGCCAGCCCACATCCTAGCTGTTAGTCATTGCCTGAGGTGTATTACATTGTAATTCCAATACAGACTGCATTTCTGTGAACTGCTGGAAAGCTGATAGATTTGCTGGGAGCTGCTGAATTGGAATCTATTTCAAACTGATAAATACACTTTTTGCGACTTAATTTGCACTGTGCTGTATTTATACACTTGCCTATTATTTATAGTGGTGCTATACTGGTTTTGTCTCTTGTTGTCTCCACTGTGTTTCTCCCACCCACCGTCCCTGTTCTTGTCTTGGTGTTAATCTTGGTGGCTTTGAAACTGCCCACCCCTCTTGTAAGTTCGTATTTGAATACTCCTTCTGGGCATTTGCTCACTCAACTGAGTGGAGTGAGATCATATTCTGATTTCAGGCACTCCTACTGTGTAAAAAAAAAAAAAAAAAAAAAAAAAAATATATATATATATATATATATATATATATATATATACATATTCAGCTGCTCTTACTGTAACTGTCTTAGTTGCTGTTCTGTGTGCTATCGGTTCAGTTGTTCTTACTCTGCACTTATTACTGCTTGTTAGTAGCCTTCTAATTTAATGCCTTCTGCACTTGTTTTTTAGTCATTTGTTAATTTAATTGCATTTAATTAAACTGTATTTGCCGTAATATTGATACACGCGTGCTAGCCTGCACTGCATTTGAATTTTATTTACTGCTGTTTTAGCTGCTTTTCTGTAAAAAAAAAAAAATCCTAGCTTGTTTCCTGCCTTTCCTGCAACTTGTCTACTCCAGATACAGACTTGCTGTATCCAGGACTGTTTGTAAGCTCCTGAGCCCCCCAAGCCTTTCTGTGTTGGAGGGAAGCCTTTTAACTTATCAGTAGGAGTGATAAGCACTAAGTAGCCTATCTACCACAGGAGGATAGGTTTCTGACCCAGAAATTAGAGTATATTGGCCGTTTGGGAAGCTCTTCCATCTCTTTCAACCTTCTGATTCAAATGCCTGTGTTTGTGCTTGTTTCCTGCCTTTTCTGTTACTAGTCTAGTCCAGGTACAGATTTGCTGTATCCAGGACACTTTATAAGATCTGAGCCACCCCCCCCCCCCCCAAGCCTTTCTGTGTTGGAGGGAAGCCTTCTAGCTTATCAGTGGGAGTGGTAAGCATCAGGCAGCCTATCTACCATGGGAAGAGTGGGTTTTGGCCCAGATATTGTAGTTTATTGGCTGTGTAGGCAGTTTCCATCACTTTCAACTTGCTGGCTTAAAAGCCTGCATTCTCACTTGTTCCCCACCTTTCCTGTAAAAAGTCTAGTCCAGGTACAGATTTTCTGTATCCAGGACTAGTTGTAAGCTTCTAAGCCCCCCAAGCATTTCTGTGTTGGAGGGAAGCCTTCTAGCTTATCAGTGGGAGTGGTAAGCATTAGATAGCCTATCTACCACAAGAGGAGTGGTTCCTGGTCCAGAAATTTTAGCTACTGGCCATTTGGGTAGTTTTTTTCCCATCTCTTTCAACTTTCTGGTTTAAAAGCACACTTGTGCTGTTTCCCACATGTCCTGTTACTAGCATAGTCCAGATACAGAGTTGCTGTATCCAGGATGGTTGGTAAACTTCTGAGCCCGCAAGCCTTTCTGTGTTGGAGGGAAGCCTTCTAGCTTATCAGTGGGAGTGGTAAGCACTAGGTAGCCTATCTACCACAAGATGAATGGTTCTGGCCCAGAAATTGTAGTTTATTGGCCGTTTGGGCAGTTTTTTCCATCTCTCTCAACTTTCTGGTTTTAAAGCTCATGTTTGCACTTGATCCCCACCTTTCCCGTAACTAGTCTAGTCCAGGTACAGATTTGCTGTATACAGGACTGTTTGTAAGCTTCTGAGCCCCCCAAGCCTTTGTGTTGGAGTGTAGCCTTCTAGCTTATCAGTGGGAGTGATAAGTACAAGGCAGCCTGTCTACCACAAGAGGAGTGGTTCTTGGCCCAGGAATTGTAGTTTATTGATCATTCGGGAATTTGTCCATCTCTTTCAACTTTCCGGATTAAAAGACCACATCTGCGCTTGTTTCCCATCTTTCCTGTAACTAGTCTACTGAAAAGCACTAGAAAGCCTTAAACTGATACAAGCCTTCTAGCTTAAAACAGAGACTTTGGAGTGAATATCAGTTTTCTGTATTTTCTTGCTGTACTTAACTTTTTTCCGCCTAAATGCTGATTTTTCCAGCACTTATTGTGATTTAAAAGCTTGTTTTTTTCACATATTGTACTTATTTGACTGCTTGCACTTTTAAAAAGTTTTTGTTTAAACAAATTGTTTAACTGTTGTAGGCTACACACTAAAGTGCGATAGCCTTTTCTGATCACTTGCAGTCATTTAAAGCTGTTTTAAATGCACTTTTTACTGTTTTTGCCTTATCTTTAAAAAAAAAAATTCTTGTTTCCCGCCTTTCTAAGCTGGTATAGTCCAGTTTTCAGGCTAGTGCTGAATTCAGGGCTGTGTTACAAGTTTCTGACTTGCCCATACCTTACTTGGATAGAGGGAAGTTACTCTGTTCACCTGTGAGAGAGGGGAACTTTGAGCAGCCATCTGTCCCTGGAGGAGGGGTTCCAGCCCAGAAGTTAGTGGTTTAAAAACCGCGTTTGCATGGTTTTGTGCACCGGGCAGCACCAGTTAGCTGAGGTTAAATTATTCCTGGCTCCACAAAGTCTCCTCTTCAGTTTTTCACTTGAAACTAGTCTATCTCTCAACCTAAGCACTCAGAAAGCATCCTACAGTCCAGCACTTGCTCACACATAATAACAAGCACTAATATACCCCGATACTTGACTGCCCAGCAGGGCAAGGCTCTTTATCCACCCCTCACCAACCAAGCAACTAAGCAGCTCACCCTACTATTCAGGCATGACCAAACAGCAACTTCAGGTGTATTCTCCAATCCAGCTGTTGAATCTGGGTATCCTGAGGCAATGTTACAACTGCCTCATGTACTAACCCGGGTTCCTATGAGTTCATCGAAATGTCAAATCACCGACACTCACCTCTTCGACACCAAACCGTCGACTTTCATATCATCGACAATTCCGGTAAGCGATCTTCCCCCTTGCAGGACCCATGGTAGCGCTTTTTCCTGTGTTACGAGTAGGGTTTACGTGATTCTGTATAATTTACCTTGAAAGTGTTATTTATGTCATACCAGAGAAACAAGCGCTACCATGGGTCCTGCAAGGGGGAAGATCGCTTACAGGAATTGTCGATGATATGAAAGTCGATGGTTTGGTGTCGAAGAGGTGAGTGTCGGTGATTTGACATTTCGATGAACTCATAGGAACCCACTCAGACAGCCCTCTCCTCCTACCACAGAACACTAACATATGCAAGAGATGCAATTATACAGCCAAACTGGAGGCTAAGGTCTCTCCAACCAAGACTGGAACAGATGGTCATGAGGAGAAGGTTAACACTTGCACCACACCTCCAGCCTCACATAGACCTACTAAACTAGCACTGGCAAAAAATACACATAAATACATGAAATCATACTTGGAGGCTCTAAATAACAACCTGCAAAAGCATCAGAGAGCACCAAAGCAGACACCCAGAAAACCTGCACCTTCTGTCACAAACCAGACAACACATAAAACAAAATCAATGTGCCACACAATCACAGCCCTTAAGGCGAAATAACATATCTAACACACTAATAATAGGTGACTCAATAGTCAGGCATACTGACGCCCCACTCACTAGGCTGGACAAGGAGAAGGTTACTGTTAGCTGCCTATCGGGAGCCAGAATCCGCCACATAACACAAGCACTCAGGTCACTCCAGAACAAGTACAAATATGTCTGTCATTGTTCATGTTGGTGTGAATGACCTGAGATGTACCTCCCTGGACTACATGAAAAGAGACATGGAAGAGCTCCCTGATCAAGTAGACCAGGTGGATATGACCCTGACCCTGAGTAGCATCCTGCCCTCACCATGAATGATACCTCAGTAAAGAAAAAATGATCAATTACAAAAATTGGCTAAGCTTCTGGTGTCATTCAAAGGGGATCCAGTGTCTGTCAGCCTGGGATGACATGTGCAACAAGCCAAGTTGCTTCGCAAGAGACGGTTTGCACCTGTCACCCCTTGGCTTTTGAATACTGGCCAAGGCTCTTGCTGCCCCCATAGTGCCTTTTTTAGGCAAGGCTCAAAATTCAAACCCACCACAGTAAACAGTACAAGTAAAAAAATGAGGGTTAGGCTACTCAACGCCAGGAGTTTAAATCTCAAAATGCATGCGCTCGAAGAACTCCTAAGTATGGAGAATGTCGACATCTGTGCAGTAACTGAAACCTGGTTCAAGGCTCCAGAGAGCACTCCAGCACTACTGGACTACAACTCATACCACACATTTTGGCCACAGAACACAAACCAAAACACAAAAGGAGGGGGTGTATCCATATTCCTCAAGGATACTCGCACCTCCAGGTTAGTGGTGCAGCATGATACCTCTGAGATCATCCATGTGCAACTAACATCAGGCAAATCTGCAGTGCAAATTGTGGCCTGCTCCAGATCACCCTCCATGACCTAAGACCACCACTCTGCCATTCTGGAGACACTGGAAAACATGAAGGTCCTACCGAACACCCTGATATTGTGCAATTTCAATTACCCTACCATTAACTGGGAAAACTGCTTGAGTACAAACTCCCAGGCTAAGCGCTTCCTGGAATTTATCAACTCAAATGCCCTGGATCAGCTGGTAAACTCCCCTACCAGACACGACAACATATTGGACCTGGTCTTCACCAACATGGGCGACAGGTGTTCCGTACCGGAGGTCAACCCATCACTGGTTAGATCAGACCATAAACTAATCACCCTGGATGTCCACACCCCACCACCACCCCCAACCAAGGAAACCACAGTGAAAAACTTTTCTAAAGCAAACTTCACCATACTTGAGGCAGAGGTGGTAAGTTTCACAGCCCCCACGCTAAAGGATAACACTGCCCAAGATGCAGAATCCATTTCAATTGCACTCTATGAGCAACAACAAGGATGCATGGATAATGCCATCCCTAGCAAGACCAAGACTCACTCCCCTAAGAGAAGGAAACCTGGTGGACCCCAGCCATAAACAGGTTATACAACAGAAGGAGGAAACTAGTTCAGAAAAAAAGCAAATCCCAAGAAGGAAAAACATCCCTGATCAGTATCAGTAAAAAACTAAGGTCCCTCATAAAATCATCCAAGGCTAACTTAGAAAGGAAAATAGCCAAGGATTCGAAAGATAACCACAAAGACTTCTTTAGCTATGTCAAGAATCTAAGTGGCAACTCGCAGATATTCTCTGAGCTAGTGCAAAATAGCACAAAATATACTGAACCTACTGATATTGCCAACATCCTGGCAGATAGATTCAATGCAAACTTCACCTCCCTCTCACCTTCAAAAGCACCCACAACAATACCGGAAAAGTGTAGTGTCCTGGAAATCACAGAAGCACAGATGAAAACAGCCCTTTCAAAAGCCAAAAACACAGCATCAGTGGGGCCAGATGGTGTTCCAGGGTGCGTCTTGCATGAACTACAGAACAAACTAACCCCAACACCTAAACATGCTGTTCAACCTCAGCCTATCCACAGGCTATGTGCCCATAGAATGGTGCACAGTAACAGTTATTCTGCTCCACAAAGGAGGGGCAACAACTGACCCTGGTAACTATCGCCCCGTAAGCCTGACTAGCCTTGTCTGCAAGGCTATGGAGTGCATCATCATGGAACTCATTAACAAAGACATTGGGAACCTCCAAACATTTGACCCAACCCAGTTCGGCTTTGTTAAGGTCAGATCATGCCTACTAAACCTGGTTGAATTCTTCGAGACAGTCACCAACGCCATAGACGAGGGAAAGCTGGTTCACACAGTACTCACTCAGGTATTATAGAAAAACTCAGCAGAATGAACAAACTCCTACGTCACAAGATGGGTTTTCAACTGGCTTACAGACAGAAATCTCACAGTAAGAATAGCGGGTCCAGGTCCGACCCTAAACCAGTCACAGGTGGTGTCCCGCAAGGCTCGGTTCTGGGACCCCAACTCTTTGGCATATATTTCTCAGAAGTACAGGCAAACACAGGAGGACTATGGCTAACCAAGTTCGCCGATGACTGCAAACTGGGAGCCATAACTGACTCTCTGGCTGATATGGACATCCTTCAAAAAGGCCTTACTGAGACAGACACCTGGTGTCAAAGTCATGGCCTCAAGCTAAATGCCAAAAAATGCATATTCATCCCATCTGGGAAACACAAAACACCCATGAATTACCACATAGGCGGCAGCCCCCTTAATACAGAAGAGGTAATAAGAGATCTGGGGATCCAGGTAGATAGCAATCTCTCCTTTGACAATCATATTGCCAAAGTAGTTAGGAAATCCTTCTATGTGGCCCATTTAATTACTAAGGAGTTTGCATCTAGAAATAAAGAGGTTATAGTGCCCCTCTACTCATCACTCATCAGTCCCATCATAGAGTACAATGCCCCATTTGGGATGTACCTCACAAGACACTTCCAACAACTGGAAAGACCACAAAAGCACCTCACCAAGAGGATTACTGGCCTCAAACATATGTCCTATGCAGCCCGACTGAAAAAACTCCGGCTGTACTCAGTGGCATACTGCTTACTCAGAGGTGATCTCTGTCTGACTTACAAAGCCATGTCCAACTCAGAATTGATGGACATGCTCCACCTAAAGAAATCCAAGTCGCTGCGAGTCACACACTCTAGTGAGCTAAATATCGCCACTACAATAAATAGAACATGCTGGTGGGATAGATTCCTGTCACAGAGACTCCCCATGCTTTGGAACAAAATTCCTAACTACATTAAGCAGAGCCCCTCACTAACCCTCTTCAAGAGGAGCCTTGACGAGTGGATGGGTAACAGAAAATACACCCCTGGGATCACTTCATTGGGTCTGCTTGACAGGCTCAGTTAATTAATCGATGGGGCGGCGAAAGCCGACACACTCTGGCTAGGCTTAAAAATGCCCTTGGGCAGATAGCCTAGTACCTGCCTATGAACCTATAAGATACCAGAAGCAAATGTTTAAGTCATCCCACTACTGTTGCACAGAGACGTACAAAGTTCCTATAATGGGTGGACAAGAATAAGATACTGACCAGCTTACTTCTATGATCAATCCATAAGGTAAGGAAACTGACGGAATAAGAAGGTCAGCCACCTCCTTTTCTTCCACCAGAGTCTATCTGCATATGCTTCTATCACATTAGACACAACCTAATAACCCTCTGTTAGTATTTTAACTTGTTAACTTGTAAAACAAAGTAACATTACTCAGAGCTCTTACCAGTATATATTTATACAATCTTTCAACGTGCAAAATATGGTAAAATAAGATGTGATTTGATATTATATAGTTGTAGATTTAGTGGAGGCATGAAGAAGCATTTGTTTCACAGACTGGTTGCTAACTGCAGTAGCCTTACAGGATGGTAGCACTGTGAAATAAATGATGACACTCCATAACTGCTTAGAGCAGGCCCATATCATTTAAATAAATGAGAAATAATATATAGTTGGTTAAGTGTGATCAATAGCTGATCCATCTGATTGGGAGATGTGAACAGTGAGTCAGCCAACTGGCTGTTATCCACATTTATATATATTTCAATATTATCTTATCACTCAATTAAGCAGTTAACAGGCAGCATACAACAGAAAATGCTGCTTATTTAAGTTCACATAGAATACATTGGGTATATGTCATATCATCAAATGGTCACCTTGTCGAACGTTATCTCATTGACCATGTAAGCAGTCAGCACCCTTACCCCACTGTGGGTGGCTGTACCCTCCTCCACGCTAATTATATATACAAACTTTGAGCTTGCACTACGACAGGGGAAAGGGCAAATTTCCTGATCACTACAGTAACTCAGTCTCAATCAGAAATGTTTGACAATGTGTCTGTTCAGTGATATGACACAGACCCGAATACATGTTAGCTGTCATGCATATTTGCTTCAACTAAAGAAGTCAAAGCATGTGAAATATTACTGATGACACTGCACTGCAGTAGAGCACACTGTCCTACAAAATCTGTATTTTTTCACCCTGATCACTGTAATTTTGGACACAGATTACCTGTTTTGGAATGATGAATTCACCATCTCTTCTCTAGCTGCTGTAAACATGCTGCTTTTGTGTTAGCATTTTAGGAATTCTAGTACAATTCTTAGGTTAAATCATTTTACTGAAGTCAAGACCATTGAGAGCATGATTATGTTTATCAGTACCCTAGCAATTTTACAGAGATGCAATGGGCAACTTGACAGAAAGTACCTCTGTGAACTAAAGGTATGATTAATATTTTACTATGTTATTCATATATGCTAATCCCAACTCTAATCCTACACCTAACTCCAAACCAACACATTACATTACAAAAAATATTTCCTTAATGATTCCACTATACAGAGACACACACACACACACACACACACACACACACACACACACACACACACACACACACACACACACACATACACACTTCACATGCAACGTCACAAATACACAAGACTAAATTTACCCTTTCCTAATCCTCAAACTAACTCTAACCAACCTAGAAACAGACGCACAATCCCAGCCCTTTACAAATGCCATTAAACACATCACTAAATCTATCCCCTTCCCTAGCCCTTACTCTGATGCTAACACACAAATACTGGCAACCCAATGCTAAATCTTTTGGTATATCTCAAAACATTCGCATTAGAAAAAAAAAAACGCAACATGAATGCAAGCACAAACCCAGCACAAAAGGAATAGCATTCTACCATCAATTAAAATAGTCTTTGAAATAAAAATGTGGCAGTAAGCTGAGCACATTCAACAGAGCTGGATGAACACTTTTGGTTCATAGGTTCATAAGTTCATAGGTTCATACTAGGCTATCTGCCCTAGGGCATTTATAAGCCTAGCCAGAATGTGTTTGGCTTTCGCCACCCATTTTAAATTTATTTTGCTATGCCCTTTTTTGAGGTTAGTATACTGTGCCTCTGTCTAACAGTGACACAGAAGTGATACCTGGGGTAAACCTACAATCTCCCATCCACTCATCAAGATTCTTCTTGAAGAGAGTCAATGAGGGACACTGCCTAACCTGGACTGGGATTTTATTCCAGAGTGAAGGGAGCCTCTGGGTTATGAATCTGTCCCTCCAGCATGTCCTATTTATTTCAGTGCTGAGGTTCAAGTCTCTCGAGTGCGTAGCTCGATGGGATTTGGATTTTCTGAGGTGCAGCATGTCCATTAATTCCGGGTTGGACATGGCTTTATATGTCAGGCACAGATCGCCTCTGAACAGGCGGTATGCCACTGAGTAGAGCTGGAGTTTCTTTAACCGGGCAGCATATGGCATCTGTTTGAGCCCTTTGATACTCTTGGTGAGGTACTTTGGGGGGTCTTTCCAGTTGCTGCAGGTGTCTGGTAAGGTACATCCCAAAAGGGGCATTGTACTCAATTATGGGCCTGATGAGGGATGAGTAAAGAGGCACGATGACCTCCCCTGATCTACATGTGAATCCCTTCATGATTAGGTGGGCTATATAAAATGTTTTTCTAACCACTTTGGCCACGTGGTTGTCAAATGAGAGATTGCTATCAACTTGGGTCCCCAGGTCCCTAATTACTTCTTCTGTACTTAATGGATTACCACCTATGTGGTAATTTGTGGGCACTTTGTTTTTGCCAAAGGGGATGACTATACACGTTTTGGCATTTAGCTTGAGGCCATGGCTCTGGCACTAGTTGTCTGTTTCTATGAGGCCCTTTTGGAGGATGCTTGTGTCGGTTGGAGAGTCGATTATGGTGCCCAGTTTGCAGTCATCTGCGAACTTGGTCAGCCACAGTCCTTCCGTGTTGGCCTGTACCTCCAAGAAATATATACCAAACAAGAGAGGTCCCAGGACTGAGCCTTGTGGGACACCACTTGTAACTGGTTTGGAGTCTGACATGGCTCCAGCAATTCTAACCATGTGGGTTCTGTCCTTGAGCCAGTTTGCAATCCATCTAGTGACATAGGGGTTTATATTTAAGCTGGTGAGCTTATCTATAATGCCCGAGTGGGGTATTGTATCGAAGGCTTTTGCGAGGTCCAGGTAGGCTGTGTGGACCACCTTCCCCTCGTCAATGGCCTTGGTGACTGTTTCAAAGAAATCAACCAGGTTTAAGAGGCAGGATCTGCCCTTAACAAAGCCGAACTGGGTAGGATCCAGTGTTTGTAGGTCCCCAATATCTGACATCAAAAACTGTGGTCTATTCCCATCATGGTATTAGACACCCAAAACATTTGGAGAATTTAAACCTGCAACAGCCACATACTATATATATATATATATATATATATATATATATATATATATATATCTATATCTATCTATCTATCTATATATATATATATATATATATATATATATATATATATATATGTAGATATATAGCTATAGATAGATATAGATATGTAGAAATATATATAGATGTAGATATAAAGATATACGAATATAGATATATAACTATATATATATATATATATATGTGTATCAATCAATCTATTTCTAAGTTCATATGCAGATACTGGCTCACATCGATCCGGGTCCTTATAAGCCTAGCCTAGTAATGCAGCCCAAACCAATTGTGTCCTTATGTTTATTGGGGTGGGGTGTTCTTTAAGAAATCTCTAAAGGTTATATGGATGGGTAGTTTGGGTAAAGCTCCTGTCTGCCTCTGTCTATCAGAGACATGGGGGGCCAGACCATGGGTGAGTTTCCAGTTTTCCCATCTGTTGGTCAATGTTGCACTTAAACTGGGTGAGGGATGGACTCTGCTTCACATGGATGGGAGCCTGTTGCAGACTATGGGGATCCTCTGAGACATATATCTGTCTTGCCAACATATCATTCTTATGTCACATTTATTTAAATCCTAGGATTATGTATATAAAATCTGTGTGAGAGCGTGTGTGAGAGCGTGTGTGAGAGCGTGTGTGAGAGCGTGTGTGAGAGCGTGTGTGAGCGTGTGTGTGTGTGTGTGTGTGTGTGTGTGTGCTTGCATGTTTGTGTGGGTATGTGTGTGTGTGGGTATGTGTGTGTGTGGGTATGTGTGTGTGTGGGTATGTGTGTGTGTGGGTATGTGTGTGTGTGGGTATGTGTGTGTGTGTGTGTGTGCGTGTGTGTGTGGTGTGTGCGTATTTGTGTATTTATTAATATGAATACTCTAGTTGATGAATACTGCTCGCAGTTGAAGTAGAAGTAACCAAAAACAATTCCCTACTACCGTTGTAAGTTTGGAAATTAATGGCAAATTGGTGTCACTTCTCTTTCCCACATAGATCCTCCACAAGCATCCCTGATATTCAACATTTTCTCAAGGGTCATCCGATTCTGATGTAGATCTGTAACACTCATGAACATAAAAATATTGTACATTGATTCACTTTCTTCTCACTAGCTGTATACTGGCTTATCTTCTGTTATGGCTAGCTTTAAATAGTGTATGACAATCTGCATCATTGCAGGCATGAGCTGAACTGATACAAGCTTGGGCAATGAATGACTATGTTAAAAATACATACCTCCCTTTTTGGTTATAATGTGTAGCATCAAAAGATCATTCCATGCAAAATAATGCAGTTTGTCAACAGACAGTGCTGTAAATGGTGCAACTAGAACTGTATATTAGTGTGAATGACTATCTTCTATATCATGCAACATGCTGAAGCCGGATCACTGTGCAGTGTGAAACGTATGTGTTTGCTTCTTTGTCCTTTAAACTTTCACTGTAATATTTTATTGCCTTATACAGTGTACAGACTCACTAGGATGCACTCATTGCCATATATAATCACTTTTTTTATTTCTAGACCATGTCATTTTGATTTGATGAACTAGTTCAGCCTTGCAACCCCATGCCCTATAAGAACTGCAGAACTGATAAGGCTAACATTGACAAACTTTGGAAAATGTTTGAAATCCTATGTAAAATGATCCACAAGATAAATATTTGAGAAGATCAAGCAGTTCCAACTCATCAAATTAACAGTTACAAGTATGTGTCACACTATAGGGTGATCTGAACTTGCATACTGTGGGTCTATATTATGTTGTCAAAAAGGCTTTCCATCAAATGTATTTTCATTGACCCATAAATAGCAAAGTGCCATTTCAGGGAATGGCCACATCAGCAATTTTTTTTCCCTGGGAAAAAAAATCACTAGGCCATCCTAGTGAGTTTGCCCTTTTCTCCACCGTAGTGCGATCTCGGAGTTGGTATATTTAGTTAGGGGGGTGTGGGGATACAGCCCCCCACATTGGGAGGTGGGGGCAAAGCCCCCCACTTTGTAATATTTGAAGTGATGTATTGTTTTTCATGGGGCAAGCAATTTTTTTCCCAGGGAAAAAATTTGCTGATGTGGCCGTTCGCTGTAATGGCACTTTGGTATTTAAGGGTCAATGAAAAGGCATTCGATGGAAAGCCTTTTCAAATATATAATATAAACCTGCATACTGCATGTATCTCTATAGCGCTAAGAAAAAATAGTGTGTTATGGGAATTTACACCTGTGCAGATGTTTGAAGTGGTAATTCATAACACTCAGCACTAAATCAGGGAAAAATACTGTGCAAAACGTTTACATTTATAGGAAGAGATGGTGAGAAATATATTGTCTCTTGACCCTCAGAGTGAGACAGTTTGCATAAAATCTGTTTGCTGTGGAATCATCAGCTCCTGCCATATCTGATTATTTATTTCAGCAGTATTCTCAGACACTAAGCATTCAGTAATGATGAATCAGCTATGGTATGAATCTAATCTATATCAGGAAAAAGGTGATTGCGGCATTTTGCAGTTTGAATATTAGACTCATAGCTTCTGCAATTACTGTACTAAAATCTTTACAACCTCTTTTGCTTTTTTCCCTTTGTAAATGCTTTAAAAAGTTACTTTCAGAACAATATTATGGCCGAATAGAATTCAATAAGCTTACCCACAGATATATTTAATAATTCATTTTTCATACATAGTCTTTTAACAAGTGACAAGATAACTCCTGTTAATAATCTGCTTTCTGAAATCCAGGGACTCATTCCAGCAGTCTCAATTTCTCTAGTATGTCATTTAACCAGGCAGTCTGAAAAAGTTCTGTGTGGATCAGTGCTTTACCCTACTTAGAAAATACAAACATCAGACAGACCGACAGACAAATAAATGGTAAATAAATAAACTAACTCAACCTTTTGCTTTGCTTTTCCATCTGCTGCAGCTCCAAGATGCGTGCATGAGATGACTCTAGACAATAGTGCAATACTTTCTTTTGCAATTAGAGCAGATGAGTAAAGCTTTGAGATATTAATGAAGTGATTCCCGTGCCCAGTGGACAGGATTTGATTCATTCCACCTGAGCGTAACTCAGTGTGCCACTTAACATGAAAGTGCTCCTGCTCCTAGGTCATCTCTGAAAACGAACAATTATGTCCAGTGGACTTACACAGTCAATAAAAAAGTTAGAATAAAAATGAAGTTGCTTTATACATTATACATTTCTCATATACAAAGTTTGTTTTATCTGGTCCTGGCAATAAATAAACTGTAAAACAACAGATGCAGATTGACCTTTTCTCCCTATTTTTCTGAATGTATTAATGTGTTGCACAGACTGTTTTTTTTCACTACTTTTATTTTCCTTAACCAAGGCCAGAATGAATATTCTTCCCCATTATAATCCAGTCAAATAATGATGCCCCATTTCCATTGCACACAATTATAAGCAATTATAACCGAGATTGTCTCACTGCAGGACAACCTTTTAATTAAATAGAAAATACCAGTATTGTATTTTTTCTGAACACTTCTGTTCTCTCAGGAGATTAACATCGATCGACCATTGTTTGTCTTTTAAAAGGATGCCAAAGTATGAAAAATGCTATTCAGAAGGTTCAGATATTGTTTTATTTCCCTGTTTATAAATAGACACAACATACAACTGCCAGTGTACACTGATTCATTTGCTAGAAAATGTGACCCTTGTTGCACAGAAGTATCAAAGAAATCATTTTTCCAGTAGCAGTCATAGGGAATAGTTTTAAAATCAAAACACAGCATACTAACGCCACTGCTGCAGAACATTGATACTAAACTTCAAAAGCGGTTTGCTAACTTTCATCATTTTCAAATGGTTGCTGTTTCATGTCACATTGTATATTAATAAACTTAAAGATTGCATTATCACCATCAAAACAGACCCATTCAACAATATAGTACTTCAACAGCACATTTAACAACTGATGATTTTTCAAGTGAACCTGAATCTCTCCGCTGTACACAGGAACATTGGTATACTCATCTAAAATAAGCAGTGCCTAAGCACTCTAGCTTTAACCACTCTGAGTGCACTTGATAAAATATGTAGCTTTGTATTCTGTGCAGTATTATTTGTAGTACTAAATAATTCTGCAGAGTCTTGTTCCACATTTTATTAATGTATTTTCATTTGTTAGCAAAGGCTGAATACTGCCCCTAACCCACAAATGTAATTTAATTCGGCTTGTCTGAATTAGGGTGCTGAACAACAAATTTTGTTCCCACATTGCCATGAACAAATTAGCAAACACAGGGGCCACCCTATCTCCCATGACAACATTAGAGGTTTGCTTGAATAATCTCCCATCAAAACTAAAAAAAAAAAACGTCAAGAATTAATTCCATAAGTACACAGATGGTATTAACTCCATGGCTTGTGAAAGTGGTGAAGCTGTCCATATATTCTCTCAAATAATCAATGACAAGCTCCTGCTCGATGGAAGTGTGCAAGGAAGCTACATCAAGTGAAGCAAAATAAAAGGGAATCTTAGGAAATCTTAAATTCCCTGATAACTCTAACAAATGCCATGAATCACTGAGATAAAACTGAGAATCTTGCACCACAGGGTTCAAAGTCTTATCCGACCAGATATAAATAGGTTCAGTCTTCGAAGATGCAGCAGATACAATTGTTCTAAAAGGTAGAATTGTTTGTTTTTTGTGAACTTTAGGAATTCCGAAAAGCACAGCCATTTTCGAAATTCCAAATGAAAAGGGTTTACGTCTGGTTGTCCAAAACACCTTGACAAAATAAATCATATAATGTGTTGTCTACTGTAGAAAAGCTGCTACAGATGAAATCATAGTGAACAACCTTATAACAGGACTGATTATTCAGTAGATTTTTATGGGAGCAGTGTAATCAGACATATTCATGGTCACCAGCATGCCACTCTTGTCTGCCTTCATGACACTGATATCCTTATGTTTCATCAAACAATTTAAATCAGCTTTCTCATCAGTTGAAAGATTGTCAGATTGTAAATTTTGAATCAGCTTGACATGTTCACAAATATTCAGAAAAGCTTGAAGAATGCCAATCAAATCTGGATTGTAAGTACTATATATATATATATATATATATATATATATATATATATATATATATATATATATATATATTTTTTTTTTTTTTTCACTCAAATATCTGGATGTCAGTAAATTATGTACAATATATTGTAAATTAAGCTTTCTTAAAAATGCTTAAATTCTATTAGCACTTTGGTAATATAAATAGAATGAGCAGGCACAAAGGAAAAACCTTTCTGTAACAATGACAGGTACTGCTGTTTAATGTAATACTGCTGAGATTTAAAATGTCAGTGCAAGAAGTTAATTCTTTCTGTGATTCATTCCCTTACCCTTCCCTTTTCCTTGCTGATTGTTGGACCACTTTGGGATCTTCACATTGCCCAATTGGTCCACTGAAAAGGGCCTTGCATAGATGCAGGCAACACAGAACCAGTAGTGTCTGTTGGGCAGCTGAGGTAGTTAACTTCACATGCACAGTGATGCACAATGATGTTACCAGTGATCTGAACATCTGGAACAACTGTCCACCATTATCTCTGGTGCAATTCGTGATAGATTATCGATAGATTCAATGATTAATTTGACCTCTGGGTAGACATTTGTGACTAATTCGTTCCACATCTAGAGCACATCACTTTATTTTTTTAAGCAATGAAACTGAAATTTTAACCAGCATAAAAATGACTAGATTGGACAAGCCCTGTTTGGATTTTCAGCATAACCTGCACAGCTCTAGATATTTTTTTTCTATTAATTAAACCTTAACTGGAGCATTTGTTAGGGTCCAACAAATTATTAAATAACTGCACAAGGTATAAGCTGTTGCAGTCCTTTTGCTATGTACAGTCAAACTTAATTGGAAGTTCTAAACTGTTTATTAACTGCCTGACTTTGCTAAGGCATATAAAACTCCAGGTGACATTTCACACTACACCTTTTTTCCATTCCACTTGACAAGCCCTTTAGAGAATGTCTGGATTTGAATTAAACTAATAAGCTCAGCTGTTTGTCCTTTCCATTCTGATTTAATCAATCAGCCCTGGTTAATATGATTATTATTATTATTAAAATATTTCTCTCTGTTATTTTCCCTGGAACATAAAGCTTGCCTTATGTATCTGCTTACCATTGAATGTTCTTACTCACTGTGGGGTTGCAGGCTGACTGACTAACGCAGAGTGTGATTTCTGGCCTGCTTTGCTCCCAGATAACCTACCCTTATTCCCCAGTCACCCCCAGTTCCATACATTTATTTTCTCCTTTTCATACCCACTTCTTCAAATATAACACCGCCACTTTAAAGACACACATTCACATTTCCAATCTCACAACTTTCAACTTTCCTCCTACCCTGCTTTGTCTTCTTCTTAACATTAACATGCAACACCATGTAAATTTCTTTTATCACAGATTTTACTCCACTTTTTTTTCATAAATACCTACTTTTTCTCCTCTTGTTAACATCTACTACTATCCCTCTAAGCAATACCTACCATATCACTTACTCTGTCAAGTTTTCCCAAATCTCACTTCACTCGGTTCTATTTAACGCTACTATGCTGTATTCTCTCCATTTACAGCAAAGCAACCTGCACACATCCTCTAACTTCCCTCCATTACCATATCATACCACACTTATCACTCCTGTTAACACAACTACTAACACCTTCTATATGTATCTCTCATTCTCTCTCCATATATATATATATATATATATATATATATATATATATATATATATATATATATATATATATATATATATATATATATATATATATCATTAACCATCTGCTCTTGCACCTGTGTCCAAACACCTCTACAAATCTTCACCAGTCTTTTTTCCTACTGCTTCTTCAAGGTAATATCGAATTTAAGCCAGGAACAGCTCTACCCTCCTAATTAATTTGCAAAGTATAAGACACAAACCTGACTGGATTAATGCCTTCATTTCCTTATATGTGATTTTTTTTAGTTGCTGTGACTCAACCATGGGTTAAGGCTAACCGTTCATATTGATGCCATTTTCCCTGGTTACAACAAATTTTTTAACCCCAGACCAGGCAGAAAACAGCGAGGTAGAACTGTCCTGTTCAAGTCACACTTAAACATCCAACTACTTGCTCATGAAAGCACTAACACAAATAACTATTCTAACTAGCTTCTTGTATCCATTCCTTCCCACAAGAACACCATACTACAACTAGGTGTAGCATATGTACCACCTCCTTCATTACTCCAAAACATAATTAACCAACTAAAAGAAATAATTTCTTACACAAATAATACCAAAAATCTCATAATAATGTGAGAGTTCCATCATAATGCTTTCAGTTCCATATCCAAAGTTCTGAATACTCTTCTAATACAATTCAACCTCACCCTCCTCATATCACAGCATACTAGACCCAACCTCAACATGTCTCACCACTCCCCTCTAGATCTCACATCGACTAACAAACTTTCTATCTGAAACATCACCATCCATCCACCACCTTTCAGTGACCACTGTCCTGTTATTTTTCTTATCCATAATCTATATGTAAACCTATGCCCAAAACGTCTATCTTTCTGTAATAAATCACAAAATATCATTAACAAACATGCATCCACCCTCTTCTTAAAGGATTGGTCAGCAGTTCTGAATTCACCTGACTCTAACACTGCTACAGAACCATTCATCGCTATACTAACTGACCTGCAAAACTCCTGCTTCTCAGTAATCCAAAGAATATACAAGCCTTAAACTAATAACTAATTAACCTATGAGCCTAATGTTCTTCTACAACTCAGAGATGAGGTATGGCATTCTTAAAAAACAATTCCTACTATTCTAAACAGACAGTGCTACCAACTACATAACCTTTCCAAGCAAGCTATATGTCATCTTAAATGTCACCTGATGAAATCATACCAAATTTCACTAATAAAGTCACCCAAAATCTTCTGGAAAGAGGTCAATCATCGTACAGAATGAAACAGCCTTACCTCCAGGAACTCTATATCCTCTCAACTTTCTGCCTCTAATTTCCTTTATCATTTCAGCAATTTTTCCATTTCTCTAGAAAATTCCAATCTGCATCTGTCACACCCACCTCCTTTCCATATATGCCTTCATTCTGATTCAGAACATCCTCAGTAAACTTGGTGGCCACCCTGGTCCATTAAACCTTCACCTCTGGTTTATTTATCCCTATAGAAACAACATCATAACCCCATTGAAACAAATCTACAACATGGGTATTACAGTCAGTACTATGCCTAATATCTCGAAAAAATGCCTTTGTAAAGTCTCTTTCTAAAAAAACATAGTATCTCCAATCCATCAGCCTTTTGGTCTATTTCTATTTTTCCTCCCCAAGGAAAGATTCTGGAAAAATTACTTTATTTGAAGCCAAATGACTGCATCAACAGATACTCCCTTCTTTCTCTCAAAAGCAGAACAGCATTTGGTCTGCTCACAGAACATCCAAAGCCACCTGGACATTCAGTAACACCATTATTTTTGGAATGGACCAAAGCCTAACAACTGGAGCAGTTTTTATTGAATTCACCAGAGCCTTTGCTCTTATCAATCACTCGCTTCTCCAAGACCATCTCATTGAAATAGGCATTAGTGATGACAAACTGTCCTGTTTCAAAAATTCTCTCTCTAACAACTACTTCACAGTGAATTTCAATTTATCAACATCTGCATCAATTCTTCTACAGAAAGGTGTCCCTCAAGAATCTGTTCTGGTATTTCTCCTCTTTTCAATCTACATTTGCAAACTTCCTTTTGGCTTACCCCACCTTCTCTCCTGCTTCATGACAATTGACATGGTCCTATTCTTTTCCAACCACTTTATCTTCTCTTGAAATTAAACTTCAGCAATGTTTCTGGCACAAGGCAAAAACTTCTACCTCTAGGCCTCTAAAAATAATAATCTTAATAACATTATTGAAAATGTCACTTCATTTAAATACCTAGGGATTTGGTTGGATCCCTTCCTAAACCTCCAACTCCACTTGCATGGCACACACACACATATACAAAAATAATTGTCTCTTTTTCTGAAATAACAAAATCTCCCTTTTTCTATCCACACATGTAGAAATGCCACAGATAATGGTATCTTACTGGCTGAGGTAGAATATTGTGACTTTCTAACTGATACACCCTCTAAAAGACATGTATCCAAGATTTCAAGTGCTTTTTGCTGATTCATAACTCTCTTCTCATGAAGTGAACACTGGTGCACAACCATTGAAAAAGCTTACTGACAGCCTGTGAAGCAACATGCTGACTTTCTACTTGGCTCTCAACTATTTAAACTTATCAAGAATTGAACCTTCTCCCCACCAGCCTCCAGAATATTCGGAGATGTGCCAACAAAGAACCTTAGAAATCTTAACCACTCATGTCCCCTCCTTCAGACCACCCAAATTAGTCTTCACTGTACAGTTCTTCAACCCAAACAGTGGAAATCTCACCCTTCTTTCTTAAAGATCATTCTTCCTACTCCATTTTCTTATCAGATATCAAGCACGTTTCAAGACTCGTCTTCATACCTTTCTTCCCGCTCCTGACTCGACTTTTGATAGTGATCCTCTGCCATGCCAACTCTGACTTCCATCCTGTATATAATGCATGGATATATCTATATATGGTATACATGCATTTGATCGGCCGGTGGATGTTCAGTCGGAATATGGTCGAAAGCAGTGCGGCAAAACCTCAAAAAAGCAATCACAATTTTTGCAAATCACAAAATACCCCCCCCCCCCTCCTTTTTGACCTATGGTAGCACTTGTTTATGGGGTAGAGCATTCAGAAATGTTGCATTCAGTGTTTTGTACGACATTCCGACTGTTTGGCAATAAAAAATTTGATGATAAAACTTGGTCTTCTACCCGATCCAGCAATGTTATCTTGATCAAACAAATGTATTCCTAGATATATATATATATATATATATATATATATATATATATATATATATATATATATATATATATATATACACACATACACACATATCTATATATATTATATTATTTATTTATTTATATTTGTTGACTGGGAGTGTCCGACTGGACGTAGGTCCATTTTCAGCGGAGGTCCGGGGAGAAAAGCTCCACAGTTAAAACAAACAGACAGTAGTTACATTGGATTACATAGCGATTAACAATTTACATAGCAATTACTTACAACATATTTACAGATGAAGAACATAGTACATCAGTAGACAACTAGAATCTATCTGTGAAGTACATAACAGACATTAACAAATGTTACAATAAGAAGTTCCTGCTGTATAATAAGTACTAGGCTTATGAGCATCTGACCTTGCTATAATCAAGGTAGTTAGTGGAGTGGAAAGAAAGGTAGTGGTTGGATGGGGTGGGTGATATTAGAGTGGGAGTTGCAAGGGCATAGCCAGCATGTTTTTAGGTGTGTTTTAGTAAAGTTTTGAAGTGGGTGCATGATGGTATGGTGGTAATTGTGGGTGGGAGGGAGTTCCATAATTTGGCTATGGCGCAAGAGAATAGTGCTTCAGCAGCAGAGTTATTGGCTTTAGTGATCTGCAAGTGATTTTTGTTGCTGGATCTTAGTGGTCAGGTGGAGCAATAGGATTGGAGTAAATTCTGGATATATATATATATATATATATATATATATATATATATATATATATATATTTAGATCCCTATCACATGGTTGACAGGCCATATGATCGACATTCATTTGGTCGACAGTTTATTTGGTCGACAAGCAGTTTTATGTGGGGGGCTTTGCCCTCCACACCCCCCCTAACTATATATATCAACTCCAGGGTTGCACAACTTTGGGGAGGTGGGCAAATCTGCCTGTCAACCAAATGAATTGTCAACCAAATGAAAGTTGATCAAATGGCTTGTTGACCATCTCAGGTAGACCCATATATATATATATATAAAATGCAATTTATCTGTTGTCTTTATACTCCCAATCCAGTTATTATATTTACTTTGCATCAAATATATTTATATACTGCATTTTGTCATTCACTTTATATATAATGTTATGCATCTATTGTGTTTACAGTGTGCTGAGACTGAAATAGGTCCAATGGGAACAGTGCTCTACCCTGATTAACAAATTCAAAATAAATACAAATAAATAAAAAAATATATTCTTTTTGCCGTTCCTAAGCTGTGAGATTTGTAGTTCTAGGCAGTTGTCCAAATATTGTTTTACAGTATCACCATTTTCATTCAATGTATTTGATTTAGTTAGGCATGGATAATTTGACATTATTCAACAAATGGTTACTTCAATTCAGAAACATGCATACTGATTGGCCAGCCCAGTCAGCGTGCTCATTTTAAATTAAACTGATACCAATAGAAAGTAGTCCACTTGATGATCAATTCAGCAGGCAATAATTTTAATTAAAATATGCGGCAGAATAGGATTTGTACCATATTTTATAAAAATACAACTAAATACAAGAAAAATCATGGATGTTCTGCAAAATTGGGAACACTATGGTTATCAGACGTATGATCAGTTATACTGCCACTTACCATTCCTCTCACATGTCAACAGTTTTGCATTACATCCCTAATTGTCCTCATATTCAGTGGAGATTTCTGTAAGTCAATAATGCTGACATGATGTACACTCTCCACAGGAAGAACCCCATTAAGTTCCTTTCTCTGCACTGCTAAACAGAGCGAACCCCAATATTATTCAAATTCAAACAGTAAAAAAAAAGGAAAACACTTTCATAACATAGTAAAATGCTCCATGGAGCACAATAATCCAATATATATGTGTGTATATGTATATGTGTATATATATATATATATATATATATATATATATATATATATATATATATATATACATATATATGTATATAATAAAAAGGAAAAAAATACTCAAGAACTTCCAGAGTTCCCCTACAATCAGCTCCATGGCACATCTCTAAGCCTGAAACAAAAAAGTAACTTTACTCCTGAATTATTTCTGATAAAAACACAGATTTGAAAGAACACATAAAAAAATAAAACAACTTGACATTTTGTGAAAGTCTACACTGGGGGTTGGGGAAGCAGACAAAATAACTTACTCTGCTGCCATGCAAACAGAGTATGTGCAGTACACACTGAAGCCCCTTTATACAATGATATAATTTATAAAAGGTAAGACTTCTTTTTCTTAAATAGTATAACTGTATAACAGCAATAATGTACTTCTGGATATGGGTATTACAGGATTTGCCCACAGTTGGCTTTGTTTGATCACTTGGAATTCACCTTGTGATCAAACCACACTTACTGTGGATAAATCGTGTGATATCCACACATAGTCATGGTTTATTGCTAAATAATGCCACATGCTTAGCATTCTTTGCTTTTGCATTCTATGTATATTACGTAGAATGATGACAGAGCAGTCAGCCATCTGTTGGGCATTCTAAGCAAACAAATACATTTTTCAATGAAAGTATCCAAATATGGGATATATACAAGTAGGGGCAAAGGGGCTCTGACATACATGGAAGTTGAGTTGTTCCTGTACAGACAGGTTAGAATGACATTAACTGCTGCAAAAATGAGGTTTGGGGACTGGCAACATGGTTAAGGTGCTTACCTTGCAGTCAAAAGGTGCAAGGTTTGAATTTTAAATAGGGTAATTGGCCAGGCTAGAAATCGCCTCCAAGGGTGGTTAGTCTTCCACTAACCTGTGAACCTATTAAATAGTTGGAGGGGTAGGTTTTGGCATAATCACTTTGCAGATTTTAACCTCAGGTTATTAGCTAGGCTTAAAATAGCCCATCAGGGCAGTTAACCTTGTAGTCACCCATGAGACAGCTGTCTTAGGCAATCCAATTTATTTCAGTCTCCATTTTTTAAAGCAAATCAGAGCAGCTGAAGATGGATGTTACTTAGGAAGAAGTGCAAATGCCTGCCAATTGTTTTCATTTCTTCAATAAGGGGAATTGCTTGTTCTTCAAAATGTAGCTGCAGTTCTCTTTGACACAAGTGATTAAGGAATTTGCTCACAGTAGAGAGCTAGCTTTGCCCAAATTAGTATTATAGGCAAGTGCTTTATGCACATCTATGATTTTTGCCCTAAAGTTTCTCCTTTCTTCACCATGATTTATAAATTTTCTTCATAAAGTCAAATCATTTTAAGGGTACAAACAATAAATAACTAAATACCTCTATACATATAATCCGTCTCACTGTATTGCATATAGTATCTGAAGGTTATCTTTTTTTCTGAAAAATAAGAAGGTGTTCCTCTTTTTGACTCTCTGCTATGAAGGTCAGTGCCTTTTAATATTCCTAGACTTAAAAGTAGGATCATAGCAAAAGCAGCTTTCTATAATAAGAAATGCGTTATTCATATCAAGCCAGTGCTTCTCAATGTGCTTACAATATTCCTTTCCATTTACTATCTTAGTGGGTTTATGTGCACATACGTGAGTGTGTGTGTGTGTGTGTGTGTGTGTGTGTGTGTGTGTGTGTGTGTGTGTGTGTGTGTGTGTGTGCGTGTGCGTGTGTGTGTGTGTGTATACTTTTTATGTGTCTGTGTTCCATATGTGCTTGAACACTAGTTTCTACTAGAGCACAGTAGGAAAGACTTAAGCTCTGAGATTTACTCAAGAAAGCATCAGTATTACAAACATACTACAGTGTTCAAAGTACTGCACATTGATTGACTCTTTTGCTTTTACTGGTGTTAGTGAAAGAACTATATACAAGTAACAATCTCCATTAAAACTGCACTTCAAATCATTTTATGTAGAGATTTCTCCCTCTTTCTTTTTCTCTGCCACACTCTCACACACAAGCATGCGTGCGTACACACACACACACACACACACACACGCACACACACACACACTAGATAAGACAAGTGTGCATGCACATGTAGACAAAAACTCTTCACACACACACACACACACACACACACACACACACACACACACACACACTCAATTCATCATGACTAAGCTTATTGATTCCTAAAACTATTTCCAACAATATCAAACTCATCACTTGACTTACTCTTTTAGAGAGACATTTTAGGAAGTAAACCAAATATATTACTCCCTGATCTTAGTAACACATCATTAAAATCTATGGGGATGTATCCTTCTCTCATTTTGAAGCCAAGCTTTCTGAAATAAAATCAGCAAATTAAAGATGAATAGATTAATGTGCAGGAGATCTAGTCTCGTGAAAAAATCTACTAAAAGTAATGTATCTTGAGAAAGGCAGGCATCATTCTGATTGGACTAGTTCAGGGCTCAAGTCCTGGTGTGTTACGTAAGATAGTTGTCAGTTTAAGCTGGCCAATTATGGGAAAGGTACAAATGGCAGATGGGTTGAATGGGCGTGCCTTCGTTGAAGGTTGGGCGTCAGGCTACAACTCAACACCATAAAAACCAACTGCCAATCATTAGCGGACCGGAGTTCCACTGTGGCAACCCCTAGCCGGGAAAAGCCGAAAGACAAACAACAACAATAACATGGTTTAATAACCAGAACTGTGGAAACCTCCTTACTAATCCAGAAATACAAAGGCCTGCTCCTACTACTCTTACCTGTATTGTTTTTTTTTTTTTTTTTTTTTTTATTCCATTTTACTGTTGAGAGTGTCAAAGCCATTTTGGCTATGTGGATTATGATATATACCATGATTACCTCACATGAAAAACACCAGGTTGCAAGTTGGGGATGTCAGCAAAATGGTTAAGGTATTTACCTTACAGACACAAAGTGCAGTGTTTGATTCTCATATGGGGTAAATTGCTAGGCTTAAAGTAGCTCACAGCAGCAGTTAGCCTAGTACTAATCTATGAACCTCATGTGTGCCTATTATTGTTAGCTGTACATGTAATATATTTGAAATCCAAAAGGCTATGAGCAACTGAGCAATCTGTTTAGAGTGATGAGTGATATTGCTGACATGAAGTCAAAATGAGTGAATCAGAATCAATCTATAGTCCATCTGTTCAGTCAGAAAAGAAATACTGAAGAAGAGAAGGGAAAACATCAGGGTTTTCAGAAGGTTGCCCAACATGCTATAAACATTTTAAAGAAGAAAACAGTATGTTGTGAGCCAATATTCCTAATGATATTTGGAATCACTTCTAAAGGTTAAATCTCAAAGTGATTAGTCTATTTTATGAAGTTAGTTGTAAAACAAAACCACACAGATAAAATTGACAATATATTTGACCTAAACCAACTTAGAAAAGCAATTCACTAGTTCCACTCCATAAGCTCCATACCTCCACAGGAATAACAGGACCAAAATTCTTATGAACATACTTTATTCCAAACACAAAGAAAGTTAAGCGTTTTCATCTCCCTCACCAAAACAGAGCCTTGTTCAGAACGAAGTTGTTTTTCCCATAAGCACCTCTTGTGTAACAGGTGTCATTTACATTCTAGTTAATTAATTAGACAACTATAAATTCTATAGTTAAAGTGATCCACACTGCTTCATAAACTGACAACTTAAGACATTTATGTTAAAAGTATAAAATGTTGAAGCTTTGAGGAAAAATAGCATATTACATCCAGAGCTCTCTTTTTTAACACTGAAGCCAAAGGAATGTTCTTATTAATACCTGGTGGTGTGTTAGAGTTTAATTTTATTATCCAAAAAAGTTCTCTTAACTCCAACCGGAGCTCCCAACACCCACCTCAGGCATTTAATGGAACTTGTTCTAAGATCCCAAATTTAAATCTAGTGAAGTTCTGGCACTGTAAGGAGTGTTTATACAGTGAATTATTCACATTACCCCTTGATGTTGCGTACAGATGTTCGTAGATCATTGTTCTAAGTTTTCCTTCTGTCTTGCCTATATAATAACTGCCACAAGTTTGGCAGATTGAAATGTAAACTATACCCTTGGTGCTGCAATTTCCTTTGTGCAAATTAACCTTGTATCCATTTACCTTTAATACTATATTATTAGATTCAAGTATGTAGGGGTATTTCCTGCATGTCCCACACTTGGTAGTACCTTTATCAAGTAAAGAAATGATTTTGACAGGTTGTTCAAATATTGATTTTAAATTCCTCCCCATCTTATAAACAACATTTGGCTCATTCCCTAGAATTTTTAGGACATCAGAATTGCCCTTAAAACTGTCCATTTTCTAGATATAATTTCTCTTACCTTCTTTTCCCCTACACCAAATGATATTACCATATTGCCACTGTGTTGAGAATTGTTCTTTGACTTGTTTATACTAACTAAGATTAAGGAAACTGTATATATATATATATATATATATATATATATATATATATATATATATATATATATAGTAGCTTTAATGTAATGAGCTAGCTACAGTGATTAGTATGTCATGTGATCCCCTCTTCCTTCTAGAGAAATCAGTTAGAATATAGAACTAATGGAGTTTGAACCACAAGTACTGCCTCTGATAACTATTTATTAAATCTCCAGACATGACAGTAACTTTCCTGAACTTTTTCCTCAGTCAGATTGACATGTTTTAATTCTGTTCAATGTCATCCATTCCATCTGTGTTTTCTCCTCTGTTTTCTTCTCACTCATTTGTAATTTTTGACAGAGTGTTTTCCTCAGATTCTGTTTATTACTCGTTGACTAATTGCAATGCAGTCAAAATTTCTCATCCCTTGTGCAGTAGTGTCTTTTACCTTCTAAGCCAGTTTCTTGGTATTTATTTATTTAGTTTATTTAACATTTTTTTGCTGATCAGAGCCTATTTTAACTGTAGGCCCATGGAGAAACACTCCAGACACATCTCTTTGGAATGTGGGAGGATACTGGAGCAAACCTACATGAATGCAGGGAGGACATAGAGACTCTGCAAAGAAGGCACCCCAGCTGGAATTCAAACAGGGGAACCTCTTGCTGTGAGTTGACTACACTAATCACTGCACCACTCAGTAATAATGGTCGTATTACTAATAGCCAATCCAGGATGATGCAAGGGAGCAAAACCATTTCTGATATTCTAATATTATTTCTAGAAAAGTTAGAATAAATTGCAACAACCTTTAGGACACTTGATAGCTCTGTAACTATTCCCAAATTATGTTTGTACCATTGGAACATGGTGTGCCATAATCCTAAGATATTTATCTTGCTTACATTAAGCAGTATGCAAATGTTAAATGTTTTACATTCAGATTGCCATTTGTAAAACATTTCCTCTGTCAGAACTGATCGAGAACACAACTTTCCTAAAAACTACCCACACTCAGCAAGAAAAGTGCTTCAACATGAACGTAATCCTCCTACCCCCCCCCCCACCAAGTGGGTGAGCTTTGCCTCCATAGTCTATTTAAATATTGAAACTAACTCCATGTTTGCACAGCATTGTTGGAAATGGGAAATGCCACAGTACAGTGCACAAGGAGATACTAAATGAGTACTGTAAATTTGAACAAATGTGATCAGGCAGTTAAAACCTGAGCAGATGGCCACTGTTCATGCATAGAACATAGGGAAGCCACTGCATCCCATTGGAGTTGCTGGATTGTCAGAACTAGGACTTTTTTTAGAGTGGCATGATATAAATTAAATTATGGGGCATTCCACATAAAAAAGTTTGCTCTCTTTTTTTATAGCAATTCTTTTGCATACATTTTATATGTGACATATGATTATTCTACAATGTTGTGATGATGCTTTTGAAATAAAAAAATATACTCACTTGTTTTTGTACTGGTTATTAGTTTTAGTCTGCACTTGCGTAGAGTTCTATTTTTTTAGATTATTTTTTTAGATTGCATTTTGAATCCCTTGTTTCAAAAATTAGACAGTTATGTCAAAGATTCATGGAATTTTTTAGATTTTTTGAGTTCCTTTAAAACATAAACCCCACAGTTGACTTTGTTTACTTTAGAATTTTTTAGGCTGTTTTTAGTCAAATTTAACAATGTTTTTAGTCATATGATCAGCAAGCGCTGCCAGCTAATGGAAATTATGTTAGAAAATACATATTTGTTTATTTTAATTGTAAGTTTTACCAACAATTAAAATGTATTGCTATGGGCACTACTGTAGTACCATCATTTTCCAATTTATTTAAGGGATGGTGGGAATCCCAGATACTTAGTCAAATTCCCTTTTTTCACAGCATATTGTGGCATATACAATATTTGTGGATGATTTATTTTTATCACTGATGCATCAAAAGAAGATATTGAGCAGTCTATTATTGAAGTAAATAATAGCACTGTTTTTTTTTTTTTGTTTTAGGCCATATAAGATCTAGTGTTCCCAAATTAGATGTTGTGATTAGTTGGGATTCAGTTAGGTGTACCTTTTCTAGCAAGATTCATAGGAAACCTTGTTTTTTGAATAACTATTTGCAATATGGTAGCGCCCACCCTTTTTATGAAAAAGAACATTCCTACAGGCCAAATGATTAGGCTCTCAAGACTTACCACAGATCAAACAGTTTTTTTTTTATAGGATCATAGGTTGGTACTAGGCTATCGGCTCTAGGGCCTATACAAGCCTAGCCATAACAATTCCCTGGTTATTTCTTCCCACACTATTTACTTCCCTGGACACCTGTCTAGCAGGGTGACTGACGTGATCCCTGGGGTGAATTTCCTTTCTCCCGTCCAATCATCAAGGTTCCTTTCAAAGGAATTCAAGAAATTATCAGTATGTTTTGTGCTAGGGGCTATACTCTCAGCATGTTACAATAAACAGCTGAAGAAATTAAATGCAAGAGAAGAGTTTTTTCCCTTGATTTCAACTGGAGGTATTTCTAAGAATTTGAATACTAGCAGTAATTTGAAGTATAATAATATCGTTTTACAGATGACAGTAGATGATTTTAATATCAAAAGAATTATTAGTAACAACTGGAAGATTTTCTGGGGTAATCCTGAACTATATAGGATTGTAGGTTCTTCCCCTAAAAAATTAAAAAAATTAAAAATGTAAAAAATCTTGGTCCATTAAACAGTTTTTGGAGAATGAAAGTACAAAAAAGAACTTTAGTACATACTGACAAAAACAGTGGTATGTTAAGTGTGTTTTTGTAGTGCTTGTAATTTCATTTTGGAAGGTCTGAGTATAAATGTGAAATATTTAGACAGAGCTATTAAAAGTAGTGAACACTATGACTGCAGTTCTATGGGTATAGTGTATATTGCAGTGTGTTCACATTGTGATGTGCTTTATATAGGAATGACCACACATAAGTTTTCCAAGAGAATTAAAGAGTATGTATATGCTATTAGACCTAAAGATGCTTTTTTTTTCTTTCAAATATAAATTTCATTTATTTTTAACTCTCATGTCCAAAATGCGGAGTCTCTTTTGAAACATTTCACAGTTGCATATCATATGATAAAAAATTGCTAAGTATATATGACTTAAAGTATGACAGCACAGGTTATACAAGTAAAACAGTTCTTAAAGCAATTACTATAAAAAGAAGAAAAAGAAAGCAAGACAACTATATACACAATATACATGTAGTGCTATGAAAAATTTAGTCATAACATTTGATGTTTTAATATCTACAGGTCATATAATCTTAACCTAATGGAACCAATCCTGCACATATCAATGTCATACACTTATATCTAGGTTATCCAGATTTGATATGTATTTTGTTCTATTGGTATAGATTAATGTCTCTATTTCATCATAACTTAATCTGTTAAGATATAGTCAAGCAGGAGACTTCAGTATTTTAGGTAGTAAAGTCTCTTATTTTGATTAATTATAATTAGCTTATGGGAAGCTATATATTTAGTTGCCATGTTTTTAAAATGAATCCAGGACATTTGTGTGAAGTCAATCCAGTTCTGTGCAATATATATCTTGACTATAGCAAAAAGTGTAATTAAAAATGTGTATTTTCTCTCTGGCAATGGTGTTGAATTAATATTAAGTACTGGAAATTCTCAGGAAAGGGTTATTTTCTCATAGCCCATCTTTTTCAATCTCACTCTAAGAGAGCATCACAGTTTAGAGGAGCATTTGCAACTCTAGAAAATATGTAATAAATTGGCATTTGGTGCTGAGCAGCATGGGCATACTGAGGAAATCTCTGGAATATAGTTGTTTAGTTTATCTGGAGTTGGTTAAACATTATTATTAATTATTAACTGTGTGTATATATGTTTTTTGAAGGGTGCAAGTTTGGATTTTTGTTCCTCAGAGAGTTTTTTTTTATTTTATTAGTCCAATATCTTGAATTTAACAGGGATGATTGATATTTAATAGCAATTATCAGTTTATATACATTTGACAATGTTTTCTTTAGCAATAGAAGTTCCCATAACATGGCTAATAGATTTATTTCACCTTCCTTGAAGTCTATGTTTTTCACTAAAAAGGATGCATGTTCTCTTATTTGTCTTATTATTATTGTAGAACCCTTGCTAAGATTGAGAGTTTTAATTTCTATAATCAGTCTCCTTTTACGCTTTATTATATCCCACAAGCTCCAATGTCTGATTTTTATGTAATTATCTAAATTAATCTTTTTCTTTTTTATCATAATATTTGGAATAAAATGTATTGGCTGGAGCAAAATTAGAGAATTAGGTTTATTGATCCCAGTAGTTTTTGAAATATGGCTATTTTATTTTTAAGTAGGTATGCATTTTTATATGTTTCAGATTTTCTTGTTTAATAAAGAGAAGGGGTCTAGGATTTAAATTTAGTTTTTTATGTGACCATACCATATTTTAATCCATGCTGGAGACCAGTCCCTTCTTTTGGAATCAAATTCAGAAGTTTGCAGAATCCTGCTGGAACAGATAATGTCATGATACAAACTGAAATCAGGAAGCCCCATTTTACAATTCTCTTTAGGACATATTAACCATTGATAGCTAATTTTGATATATTTAGGATACAAAAGAAATGTTGATAGTGTCACTGCTGCATTTTTAAAGATTTGTTTTTGAATTGTTATATTTGTTACATTAAACTGGTATATTAATTTAAGAAGTATGTTTCTTTTTATGATTACTATTTTTGACAGGAATGGCAAAGTCATTTTACACCATCTTTGAATATCTTTTTCTATATCTGTCCATGGTTTAAGCAAATTAGTTCATATTGATGACTTGTAATTGTTATCAAAATTTATACCCAAATATTTTAAATTATAATTTATTTTTATATCTGTTTGTAGGAAGTAGTTTTATTTATGAATAACTGGGTTTACTGGAGAGATAAGTGATTTGGTTGAGTTATCTTATAGTTTGAGATCTTAGAGAATTTGTTTATAGATCAGATCATTTTATTTAGATCTGAATTAGGAAGCTCAAAGTATATGTTCAGGTCATCTGCTAAAGCAGTTATAATTATTGTAGTAATTATTATTTTTGGTATTTGATGGTGTGTTTTTTAATTAAATATAGAAAGAGGGGCACCATGTACAAGTTAAACAGATATGGAGACAAGGGACATCCCTGTCTGGTCACATTTAAGATTTTTATGGTGTTTGAATTGATTTTATTTATATAGAGTCAGATAAGAATTTATATATAATATCTGAATCATTTCTGCATATTTCTTTGTTATGTTAGAGCTAAAGATGTTAATAATGCTTTGTTTCAGCGCATGTTGACCTGTAGTTCTTTTAATTTTTTTTTCTGTTTTAGAGCATTTACCTTTGGATTTTAGAGGGGGATGTTACAAAAATCAGCTTCTAAGAAAAGAGACTTTATAGCAGCTTAGATTGCAGGTTGACGGGTTTCCTAGACTAGACTAACAAATATGTATTAAATGTTTTTTTTTAATTAATTTATAATGCCTGAGAGGTATATTGTATCTTTAAATTAAATTAAAATAATTTGATTGATGTTGATTGAATAATTGGAAGGTAATTTTTATTGGTTAGTTCTTCTATAGAATGGAAGAAATAGTTTTAACCTTCATTTTGATGAAGTCCTATGTTGGACAAAAGGGCTTAATAAATCTATAAAATCACTATTTAGTTTTCTTCTGCTGCTTCACCAGTGGATGGTTTTGTTGCTTTAGTTATTTCATCTAGTTTAGCCATTTTTTTGAGGGGGTTACCATCAATTTTAGAATAATCTCTTATTTTCTGACTTGAATGCTTATCCTTTAATATTTATTATCCTTTGCTCAAACCTTTCTTCTTCTTGCAATTTGCTGCGTTTTATTTGTTTTTTTTTTCTTTACCTCCATTACCTCTAAAACATTTATTAACCTTTGTGGATGTTGCCAGTGGCAAATTATTAAGTGTATGTGCCTTTTTACCTTTTCTATGCTCCCTTCATTCCCTAGTGGTACAAACCCATAAGCAAGATTGATACTATTAATCCAATAATTCTGCAGTTATGACTTATCCAGCTTATGAAATGGTGCTAACACAAGTATTACTTTTTTAATTTAAAGTAAAGGGCATTTATTTGTACTACTGATTTAATAATTCAGTTATCCTTTCTAAAAAAAACACCATATCAATAGTGCCCTCTATCAACACAGCAAAGATAGGGACTAAGGTGTTACATTTTTTAATTACCTTTCTGCACTCCTGTGCAGTCTGGTACATTCACTGAGCTTGGCATGTAAAAAAAGAGAGTTCTTTTTCAGAAGATCCCTGAATTACTATCCCATCAGTAGAATGCATCACAGTCCTGAAGAGGGCATTATATCATGCTTCATGATTTTAAATTTTTATGTTAAATTTGAAGATAAATATATTAATTTTAATTACAGTTTTAAAGGTTTTTGCTATTGTATTAATATTTTTCACAAATAATACATTTCATTGTTAAATTTTTGTTTAGTGACTGTATAAAAGCACTGTGATACTTTTAAATAAAATAAATAAAAAAAATAAATAAAGCAAACTTAGGCAAGCCTGTCTAGGGAGGGGATAGAACTCCTAATCTCCACCTGTTCAAATGCTACATACACTATGATACAGAATAACGTCACCATGGATTCTTCTAACAAATAAGTTACATAAATTACATAACACGTTATTCCTAAATAAATAGTAAAAAAAAAATCATACACTTTATTTCAGTGACCTCACAGATAGCATATTCCTGAATATCTGTGAACTTGACTGATGCTCCTCTTAGGTCTATTTGGACAATAAGTGGACCACTACTGCCTCTTCATCAAAATATTAAGCTAATAAGGTTGCAAGGGAAAGTGTAGCTTTAAATAAAGTCATTGATCATAAACAGTCCTATAGATTTGACAAAGGAACAAAACCTCAAAAAGTGTATCCAGTAAAAGCTCCGAGTGAAAAAATTAAGCCCAAACACCGTGCATATAATATATATAAAACAAACACGTTTATTTGAAGCGCTTTTCGTTGCTGATATACAGCAACTTCTTCAGAAAACCTTTTCAAAGTTTCAAACAACGTTATTTAAATAGTAATCACAGTCAAATGATGCTCATATCAGCTGAAAGACACATCACAACAAACAATCCTCATAAATTAAGTTTAACTAAGATAAATTAAACTCTATGTTACTTTAACCCAATAATAAAACCTCAAAGAAGTCAGGTAACATTAAGATAACCTGAAAAAATAAAAAAGGATGTATGTATCAATAAAAAAAGTCTTCCCTATAAAAGATGCAAAATACATAGTATTCTAAGTTAAATTTAAATATCCTACACATTGCAAGAAAAATATATACCTGCATGTCAATGCATACTAAAAGGTCTGAAACTTGATTACCCTTTCAGACTTTTAAGTTTTAATAAGCATGCTATGTTGCAGGAGTCATTTAGAACTGGGAAGGAAAATGCATTTAAGCGAATTTGCCATGCTAATTTGCGTTCTTCAAGTAGTAGGTTAAAAGGACCTACTCTAATATCAACTTGGACCTGGTCTATTGCTTTAAAAACAAATTTATGCCCATCATTTGAGATGGTATGTCTAGCTAAAGGGTTATCAATTTTGTTAGTGGCAATTGCGTGGTTATGTTCATAAATTCTATCCCGCATTCTACGTTCAGTTTTACCCATGTAGAATGCTGGGCATCCCACACATCTAGCTATATACACCACTAATTTAGAATTACAATTAAGTTTAAACTTTAACTTGTACTTGTAGCTGTTTATACAAAATGTGTCCCCTACTTCAATAAACCTACACATCTTACAACTACCACATGTAGTCATCCCTGTGTGTCTGTACAAGTTAATGTTTCCCCCACTTTCAAGGAGGTTTTTAAGGTTACATCCTCTCCCAAATACAATTTTGGGTGATGACCCCAATTTTTCAAATAGTGTTATCACTAGTGATAAATTGCCAGCTCTTATATAAAATAAGTCTCACCATATCACTATCACTACTGAAAGTGGTGTTGAAACTACCACCAACATTACAATCCCTCCTATGAATTGTCACTTGCTCACATTTAAGGTTAGTATGTATATGTTAGTTTTGAAGAACATCTAGCGTTACAATCTTTGAGAACCTCCCAAGTACGGGTAGTTAAACCAGATAAGGGAGGGGGGTTAGTTGTTTTCGACCAAGTAGATTATATTGAAAGAATGCAAAAATTGTTAAATAACGAAGCATATACTAAAGCCTCACTGAATGAAGTTAACATTGCGTACAACCGTATAAAAAGTTATCTCAATGATTTATTTATAGAGGCAATAATTGATATTGACATTTTCAATTATATGTCAATGCCTTGGCCTAGAACCCCCATTATGTTTGGTATCCCTAAAATCCATAAGGATTTGTTAAATCCACCTATGAGGCCACTGATGGATGGTAGAGGATGTGTAAAAGTTGTTGACCTTATTTTGAAACAATATCTTGTGTCCGAACCCCAAGTGTGTAAAGAATCGTGGTCCTTTTTACAAAGTATTAACAACTTAGTATTCAACGATGATTATAATTTTTTAACCATTGATGTAAGGAACCTTTACACCTCAATACCCCATTTAGAAGGGATAGAATGGGTTACTCTTCTACTTAAATCAAAAAATGCACCAACACTTGAAATATCTACTGTTGAATGCTTGTTAGATATCATTCTTACAAATAATTAGTTTGTATTCAACAAATAATTTTATTTACAAAATCAGGGTGCAGCAATGTGTTCGCCTTGTGGTGCCAGTTTTGCTAACTTAGTCATGGCATACTGGAAAAGGACTTTCATTTTTAACAACTCCCACCACAAGCTGAACCTTATTTTTTACATGCGATTTTTTGGATGACATTTTTGTCATGTTTCATGGCGATAATACACAAGCTGTGACATTTATATCCTATTTAAACTCTACAACAGAGATTTTTAGATTTACAGCTACATTTAATAAAGATACCATTGATTATCTTGATAAGTTAACGAAAGATAGAATTAACAACAGATATGTGTCTAAGAGTTTCAGGAAAGACACATACTGTAATTCATTTCTCCATTTCTCAAGTAGTCACTCTTTCCACCAAAAGTGTTCTATAGTGAAAGGTCAGTTAATCAGAGCAGCTAGGATGACTACACTTGAAAGTGTCTTTCACGAGGAATGTGAGTATTTAAGTATTATGTTCCAACAGCAGGGGTATCCTGACCACTTAGTTCAAACTTTGGTGTGTGAAGTAACTGACAAAAGACAAAGTGGTGTTGTGGAACCAATTCTTCAAATGAACAACACGAGCCACATCACTGAATCTCATACTACTTCTAGTAACCTTAATTGTGAGCAAGTGACAATTCATAGGAGGGATTATAATGCTGGTGGTAGTTTCATCACCACTTTCAGTAGTGATAGTGATATGGTGAGACTTATTTTATATAAAAACTGGCAATTTATCACTAGTGATAACACACTATTTGATAAATTGGGGTCATCACCCAAAATTGTATTTAGGAGAGGATGTAACCTTAAAAACCTCCTTGGCCATGGAGTGTATTATCATGGAACTTATATACAAAGACATTGGCAACCTTCAAACACTGGACCCCACCCAGTTTGGGTTCATGAAGGGCCGATCTTGTCTCCTGAACCTGATTGACTTCTTCAAATCAGTCTCCAGAGCCATGGACAAGGGTAAGGTGGTCCACACAGCCTATCTAGACCTTGCCAAGGCTTTTGACACCATCCCCCACTCTGGAATCATAGATAAACTTACTAAGCTGGGCATTAATCCCTACGTCACCCAATGGGTTCCTAACAGGCTTACTGATAGAACCCACACTGTAAAAGTAGCCGACTCCAAATCCAGCTCTAGACAAGTGACAAGTGGAGTACCTCAGGGTTCAGTCCTGAGACCGCTCTTGTTTGGCATCTACTTCTCTGACATACAGGCCAACACTATGGGACTATGGATAACAAAGTTCGCAGATGACTGCAAACTGGGAGCCATTATTGAATCTCCAAATGATGTGGATACTCTACAAAAGGGCCTTATAGAAAGAGATGCTTGGTGCCAGAGACATGGGCTCAAGCTCAATGCTAAGAAATGGATAGTTATCCCCTTTGGGGAAAAACATGTATCCGTGAATTACCATATAGGTGACAGTACACTAAACACTGAAAGTGTGATAAGAGACTTATGGACACAGGTGGACAGTGGTCTCACCTTCGATAACGACATCGCCACAACAGTCAGGACATCCTTCTATGTGGCAACCTCATCACTAAGGGCTTTTCATGCAGAAAAAAGGAGGTCATTATCCCACTGTACTCATCCCTCATTAGACCCATTATAGAATACAACACCCCATTTGGTATGTACCTCTCAAGACATCTGCAACAACTGGAAAGGCCACAGAAATACCTCACTAAAAGAATCACAGGCCTAAAGCAGATGCCCTACGCTGACCGCCTTAAAAAAACTCCAGCTATACTCTGTCGCATATCGTCTACTCAGATGATCTTTGCTTAACATACAAGGCCATGTCAAACCCAGAGCTGTTGGACATGCTACACTTAAAGAAATCCCAATCCCTCAGAGCCGCATGCTCCAGGGATCAAAACCTTGTCATCACAATAAACAAAACATGCTGGAGAGATAGGTTCCTGACCCAGAGACTCCCCAGACACTGGAATAGATTGCCCATACATGTCAAGCAGAGTGCCTCTTTGGTCCTCTTCAAAAGGAACCTTGATGATTGGATGGGAGAAGGGAAATTCACCCCAGGGATCACGTCAGTCGCCCTGCTAGACAGGGGTCCAGGGAAGTAAATAGTGTGGGAAGAAATAGCCAGGGAATTGTTATGGCTAGGCTTGTATAGGCCCTAGAGCTGATAGCCAAGTACCAACCTATGAACCTATGAACCTATGAAAGCGGGAGAAACATTAACTTGTACAGATACACAGGGATGACTACATGTGGTAGTTGTAAGATGTGTAGGTTTATTGAAGTAGAGGACACATTTTGTATTAACGGCTACAAGTACAAGTTAAAGTTTAAACTTAATTGTAATTCTAAACTAGTGGTGTATATAGCTAGATGTGTGGGATGCCCAGCATTCTATGTGGGTAAAACTGAACGTAGAATGCGGGATAGAATTTATGAACATACTCATGCAATTGCCACTAAAAAAATTGATAACCCTTTAGCTAGACATACCATCTCAAATGATGGGCATAAATTTGTTTTTAAAGCAATAGACCAGGTCCAAGTTGATATTAGAGAAGGTCCCTTTAACCTACTACTTGAAGAACGTGAATTAGCATGGCAAATTCACTTAAATGCATTTTCCTTCCCAGGTCTAAATGACTCCTGTAACATAGCATGCTTATTAAAACTTAAAAGTCTGAAAAGGTAATCAAGTTTCAGACTTTTTAGTATGCATTGACATGCAGGTATATATTTTTCTTGCAATGTGTAGGATATTTACATTTAGCTTAGAATACTACGTGTTTTGCTTCTTTCATAGGGAAGACTTTTTTATTGATACATACATCCTTTTTTATTTTTTCAGGTTATCCTACTTTTACCTGACTTCTTTGACATTTTATTATTGGGTTAAAGTAACATAGAGTTTAATTTATCTTAGTTAAACTTAATTAATTTATGAGGATTGTTTGTTGTGAAGTGTCTTTCAGCTGATATGAGCATCACGTGACTGTGATTACTATTTAAATAACATTGTTTGAAACTTTGAAAAGGTTTTCTGAAGAAAGTGCTTCAAATAAACGTGTTTGTTTTATATATATTATACGCACGGTGTTTGGGCTTAATTTTTTCACTCGGAGCTTTTACGGATACACTTTTTGAGGTTTTGTTCGTTTTAATTTACCGGTATTTTCTATAGATTTGACAAAGGGTCATTATTATTGTGCAGTCTTCATTGTCTTCTGGAGAAGCTAACAACCATTTACTTATAGCACTGCATACCACCAAGATAATATTAAGCCATTCAATAGGCTTGATTTCTAACTGGAATCCCCTCATTTCCTACTTCAGATTCTGGTATATCATAGAGAATATTGCTTCCTGTCATGTTGTGATGTCTTTTTTGTTTGGATCCCACCCAATGTCAACTTCAGGAGACTACTGTAAACCTGATTCATCAATAATTTAAAATTCTGTATTTAAATCTACTCCTAAAACAATGGCTGCTAAATACCTATAAACTGTGTAGTTTGTACGTGCCCAACACTTAAACGTAGCATGTTCAAAGCAGTGGTCAGAAATACAATAAAAGCTACACATATTCTGAAGTGCAGAACTGATAAAATCTTGCATTCGCTAAAGTCTTAGTTGCTTCTGGCAGAAAAACAGCTGGAAGGATCAAGGCAAATCAAAAACAGTATTTTTTATTTATTGGATAAGTTTGGTAACTGGAAAAATCTAAGTTGACTAGACCTATTTTCCATTGAGAGGTCTATAGAAAAATACTCTAGATAAGCAAGCAAAATAAACATGCAATATTATTTTATTTATTTAGTTATTTATTTAATTTTATTTTACATCTGTTAACCTGGACAGTCCGGCTGGACCAGGTTCATTTACAGCGGAGGCCCAGGGAGAAAAGCTCCACATATATTAACAGAAATACTAGAATTTAATACATAGTAGTAAAAAAACTGATAATGACACCTTATAACAGCAAAAATCCAGCTAGAAAGACAGAAATGTAAAACAGACAGGATACAACTCAGCAGTTGAATAGACTAAATACATTTAACATTGACAGTCATGACATACATCATCTTAAAATGAAGTACCTATATTAATGGGATAAACAACTGTAGCATTTACATTAGGCAAGTAATAAGCCTTTCAACTTTCTACAGAGCTAAAGCAGTGTTTTTAGGTTATGCATGGGAAAAGCCAGGTGATTATGAGATGTGATTTTAAAGAGTTTTTGAAGTGTGAGGTGGTGGAGATAGAGATCTGTGATGGGGGGAGGTTGTTCCAGTTTTTAGCAACAGTGTGGGAGAATACTGCTTTACTAGCAGTATTGTTAGCCCTAGAGATGCATAGACATGATTTGTCAGTAGAGCGGAGTGTGTGATTTGTTCCATGGTAGGTAAGCAGTTGACTTAGTGATGGGATTTTATCAGGATACTTCAGAATGTTATAAGCAATAACCAGTTGGTGGTAATTTAGTAATTGAGGAAATTCTAACCATTTTAAGTCCCTTACAGCTAGACAATGATGGGATCTGAAGATGGCGTTGTTAGCAAATTTGGCAATATTATAGCATGGCTCAAGTTTGTCAAGGTCAAGTTTTCTGATCTAGGTAAGAATTGGTGCTGCATACATTAATGTGGACAAAAGGTGAGTTTGGACTAGGGTGGTCCATGCTTAATGTGAGGGGAAGTTTTTGAGTCTGTATAATGAGCCCATTTTTTGTGAACCTTTTTGATGGTTTGAGAGATAAATCATTAGTGTGATGATACATAACATCACAGTGTTAATAATAAAAAAATATGTAAAACACTTTATTTCAAACTGACGGGAGATACTACAAATGAGTTTTTCAGTAATGTGTTTGTAGGATGTATGAAACAGAAAAACAAAATGGTATGAGCTCTTACACTGAGACTTACAAATCTCTGTTCTACATGACAGCACTATCAGTTTATTTTGGTTTATACCCACCAATCACATTTTACTGAAAGTTATGTAATGTAACCTAGTGAATACATGATCAAACAGAGATTTTTTGGGGCAAATTCTCTACATCTCTTCATGAAAAGATTTTTGCCTCCTGTATCCCTAAAATAAAATAACCAACTCAGAGGTCACACATCATCAAGGTAAGGCAGAAATATCACTGGTTACCTGTTCTAGTAAGCATGTGTCCATGACTCTCACTAAAAAGAAAATCATGAATGTAAAGAAAACTATATCAATACCAGCACATGTTCTGTCCTTCGTCATTAGACAGAAGGTGGTAGGCAAGTTACTAGTTAGCCATCCGACTGCATCCTGTGACATTTGAACACAAAGATTGTTGTGCTTATTAGGAGAGAGGAAACCCCTCTCTTTTGTCAACAGCATAAAAAAGTGTTTTTTTGTGTCATTTTCTTAATGCATATACGATAATCTATCTTAGACAGTCGTCTTCTTCCTTTACTCTATAATGAAACTGTGACAGGATTTTCCCCTTAATCTTGACTTGGAATGAGACTATAACTACAGTTCCTTTATCAGATGCGGAAATTATAGAAGGTGTCTTAAACAACAGACCTTTGAAAGAATCTGGTTGATGTGACCATAGCGCTGATTCTTATAAAATACCAGATCATCTGATCTCTCCACTTCTGCTAGATAGTCAGGCAGTAAAATAGTTTAGGTTCCAGTCACAGAAGAGTTGTAGTTGTACATCTCTGTGACACCCACAGCCTGTCAAGTATTGGATGCTTCCAGAAAACAACATAACCATCATTTCCTAAACCACAATATGCAAATATAAAGACTATTTATAGCCAATCACATGATCCCACACTAATTTTACCAATGACATGAATTAATATTAGATCCCCAAAAAGATGAATTACTTTGGAAATAGTTACATCCCCTTTCCAGACTAGGAGTACACTTATGATTGCCTATCCAGTCATCCAGGTTGCAATTAAAAAGGGTCAGGAAACTGCTATGCTTTACAACCAAGGGGAGCCTAATCCATAAAAGTGATATTCCCTATGATAGATAGCTATAATGGCAATAGGTATTAGTTATATTATGACTGAATTTCATATCTTTTGAGAAGGTATTTATGGTGTTATTTGTTTTGTGGATGTGAAAGAAATGTTCTATATGAGTGAATCATTTGAAGCTCTGTAGGTTTAACAGAGGTCCTTTTGCAAAGCTGACAGGAGGCAGAAAAGAGGTAGAGTGTTTTAAGATGGTCTGGAGGCAGAAAAGAGGTAGAGTGTTTTAAGATGGTCAGAAAGAGGTAGAGTGTTTTAAGGTGGTCAGGGTAGCTCAAGGTGGAGTAAGGAGATACTGTGGTCTCTCAAGCTGGGTCATGTGCTTAGATAAGTATTTAAGAAGCAGGGCATTATTCTTCATAGGGAGTAGTAGAGGTGGGTAATGATTTCCTTGGATATTGAATATATACTCTTAGTGATAATTAGTCTGGCTATATAAAATAATTTCTTAACAAGGGTGGTAATGCGGTAGTCAAAAGATAGTTAGTTATCAGTTAAAGTACCTGAATCCCTAACGATGTAGTCGGTTTTTGGGGGTTGTTACATTTGTGATAAAAGTATGGGAACCTAGCTTTGTCAAGGCACACGGTGCTGTATTTCTTGGCATTTATTTTGAAATTCTGGTCTAGGCAACAGTTGTCAGTTCATGTTAGACACTCCTGGAGAGTCTGATGGTCAGCTGGGGAGTTTACAACAGCTCCCTATTTGCAATCATCAGAAAACTTAGGGGCACAGATCCCTGGGCTGCACCACTAGTGACTACTGTTTTGGTTGAGATTGTGCCTCTAAAATTAATGCACTGGGTTCATTCAGTCAGCCAGTCTGCTATACTGTGAGTAATATAGGGGTATATATTTAATTTAAGAAGCTTATCAATGACACCAGAATGTGGAAGTGTATTAATGGCTTTGGCATAATCTAGATACACAGTGTGGACTGATTTGCCCGAGTCCGATGTCTCAATGACTTTTTCAAAAAGTACACCAGCTTTAGTAGGCAGGTATTACCTTTAACAAACACAAACTGGTTTGGTTCCAGGGTTTGAAGTTGGCATATGTCTTTGTTAAGGAGTTTTATAATGTTTGCTCCGTTGCCTTACAGATAAGGCTGCTGAGGTTTATGGGGTTAATTTTTCCTGGATCACAAGTGGGTCCCCCCTTTGTGAAGTGGGATAACCACATCAGTTCTACATACTTCTGGCATGAATCCAGTAGAGACACTGAAACTGAATGGGCTTACTAAGCAGTCTACCACACTATATTTGGTGCTGAGAAGAAGACAACCTGACATATCATATGAGCCCATGAAGCTAATGTTCTTAACCTTGGACAGAGCACTTGGGGTGTGTTAGAAGTGGCCACTGGGTGGCTTGAGCATACCAATATGCTGTGGGTAATTAGGCGCAGAAAGGAGAGTACATTTTGAGCTGAATTTGTCCACTAATATGTTGGCTATGTCCTTTGGGTATGTTAGGTATTAAGTCTAAAGTTCCTAACAAGGGAAGAAGACTTTGTAGCTACCTTTAGTGTGGGTAGCAATACTCAATTTTTACTTGCTTTTGGAGGATTTGATTTTGTTTCTAAATTCTTTGTTGATCAGGGGGAGTTCTTATCCAGCTGATGGCATGTCAACTTTTTATGGTTATAATTTTCTTCTTCTTTTGTTTAGTTTGTTAATATAGGGGTTCCATAAAATGGGTTTGTTCTTAAATTTGGCCCTGCATTTATGCCTTACAACAGTGTTCTGATTAACACTTATCCCTTTCTATTTACCTTGAAGAAAAGCAGTGGCCATTATTTAACTGCCAGTAGAATATTTATTTGTTTTACTGGTGTCATAGCTCACAGTGAACTGCATTTTGCAAAATTAATCATTGGATTTGTGAAAAGTAGTACCTCCCCAGCTGCACTATGTATGAAGTGTCTCATCTACATAGCAGAAGGTAATTGTAGGGGTGTATCTGTTCATGATTTCAATTTTTTTAATGTTCTTCAGTGATGTGGGAGGGAAACTTTTGGCAGACATTTTACCTTAATTTACATTTATGATAAAAAAAAAAGTTTACATTTCATCAAAAGAATGGTGGTGTAGCTATCAAATTCAACTTGCATTATGAAAGACTGTTTTATGATTACAAGAAGTATTCTTTCTAAATGTAAAACAAAATGCATTAACATTTCAGTGTATTTAATTTATTCCTTAATGCTTTGTAGGTTCTAAGTGAAAATAATAGATCATAATAACAGAAGACCTTGGTGGCATCATTTTATTTTTATGTACAGGTGCATGAGGATAGACGTTTAGAGCCGCACATATTCATTTGCCTTTTCTTCAGATATCAGATCTGAAACTCATCTTTTGATTATTTGAGCATCATTGCTCTGTTTACATAATAATTAAACACTCTACTGTCACTTTATAACATAAAAGAGAGCAGCTGTGAAGAGCACCTCTGCAAGACGTAATTAACATGCATTTGTTTCGTGACTCATTATAAATTGGAAAACATTTTCTGTTATGTTTCTCTTCCTAAGCCATGGCATTGCAACGCACCTTTTTGTTTTAACTGCTGTACTTAAAATGGGTAAAGCTGACAACCTGTCCACAGCAGTTTTATCAGTGTTCTGCAGCTCCAGCCAAACTGCCAGTGTATATTACATCAGTTTCAGAGCCAAGAATGCTGGAAATCACCTGCTACTTAGCCTTCTTGTATTTTCATCTTGCAATATAAACCAAGTAAGCAGGAAAACCTTGACTGTCGGCACCAGTATTCATTTACAACAAGAGTTTACTGAACTGATCGTTAAAACTAAATGAATATGGGTGTGAACTAATTGTTAAAACTAAATGAATATGAGTGTATTTACTGATAACCAAGCATTCAGTCTGATATATTTATTTATTAACCAGACAAGTGAACTATTCAGTATGGACTCATTTCTTCTATAATCTGGGCCACAAGGAAAAGTGTAAATGTAATGCATATGAAAATGTTAAATTATTCAATCAATATATATATATATATATATATATATATATATATATATATATCGGTCTACTTTAAAACATTGAAATTTCATAACACTGGAATTCAAAACACTGAGACCATAACATTGAAAATGCAAAACACTAAAAACGCAAAACAAAGAAATCTCAGAACACTGAAGCTTTGCTTTATAAGACTGAAAACTACAACACACATGTAAATAACATCCCCTCCAGCTATAACAACACCAAACTAGCAAACACACGTTTTACTATGTTTATGCATGTGGGGGGCCCTGGCCCCCACACCCCCTGTAAATTAAATATACCAACTCCTTGATTGCACTACTGTGGAAAAAAGTTAATTTCCTAACCCCACTGTAACATGATCACCATACAGAATGTAAACATATGAGTGTCTTGCTTTCATGGAAGTTAAGTTAGTGTTCTGAGAAGTGCTGGGAGAAATGAATAGGGGAAAAGTGTTTATTTTGACAATCTGCATGTGTTTTAGGCCATATAGGTAAGTGATTTAGACATTATGTTTAAATTCTTTACATTGATCGTGATATAGTGAGGTAAGGAAATTAACTTTTTTCCACTGTAGTGTGATCTTGGAGTTGGAATATTTATTTTACGGGGGGGGGCAGAGCCCCCCACATGGTGGGTGCAGGGAGGCTTGACCCCCTGCAGAAACATAGTAAAAGGTGTAGCAAAATAAACACTTGCGGACTCACCACGAGAGGTCTATAGAATGTATCAAAATAAACACTTGCGGACTCACCACGAGAGGTCTATAGAATGTATCAAAATAAAAGGTGTGTTTGTTACTTTGGTATTGTTATAGGTGGAGGAGATGTTATTTACATGTGTGTTTTAGGATTTTGATGTTATGGTCTCAGTGTTTTAAAGTAGACCCATATATATATATATATATATATATATATATATATATATATATACACACACACACACACACACATATATATGTATGTATATATATATATATATATATATATATATATATATATATATATATAAACAAATAAATATATTTATATATATATATATATATATATATTTAAATATATATATTTAAACAAAGACCCTGAAGCCGTGAGCCAGAGATCAGCAGCACTGGCTGACTCTGGCATCCATTATGCATTATGATGTGGATGTTTCAGCAAACTGTAAATGGCATCAGTAATAAAAGTCACTATTTCAGTGGTACAAAAGGTGACGCACTTTCCTGCATGTTCTACCTGCACACCCATTGCTTGGATTGTTATTTTGGTATGGTCGATGATTTTGTCCTTCTGAGGTGTTCTCTTTTGAATGAGACATTACACTAAGTTCCTATCTGCCTGAGATGGCCATAGTAGACGTAGACATAAATGCCACATAACATTTGTAAAAAAAAAGGATTATGGGCACTTCACTAAACATCCATAAAAAGTCACATGGTAGTTACAGGAAAAAAGAAGGGGAACTTTAGTAAAAATCCATTATTTAGAGCACAGTAAATCTAATTACATATATTCATGTTTACACTTTTACATATAGTAACTGGCTATGGCTTCGTTTCTTTATTCCTCTACTCCTTTTTTCAGTGACAGTCTTATTTTCCTAATACATCATGCACATTTTAGTGTTTGTTATATCAGACCTCACAGCACCATTCATTTCAGAAATATAAGCAAAATAATTTATTTCAATATTTCCTCTTCTTCTGTAGATCTATCCCTGTCAGTTTACAAAATCATATACATTACATTTTTCTCAATAAATCTTGTTGACTTTTTGAGCAGAACTTTAGCAAAACCCATACAATGTTAAAATAAATGCAATGTATTTTTCTTTCATATTGCACTATTTTGTATTGTGCATTATTTGTTTATATTTATATTTCATTTTCACTTAACATGTAGCTTATTTGTGGAATGGCATACAAATGCATCTTGATACAGATGTTTTTGTCTTCTGATATACCTGCTTTTCCTCCTTTTACCGTTCAAGCATCCACCACCAAAAAAAATCCACATTATATTGGTATACCACGTATTGCTCTTGTCTTCAAAGTTTTGTAGAATAGCATTCCACAAAAACATTTTATTTTGCAGTACACTGATATTATTCTCATCTATCTGTTTTTTTCATTTGTTGCACCTTATAACTTTTGCAAACAAACTCACAATTTATTTTCCTTATTTCATTAAGATCACAGTATTTACCTCTGAAATATTTAAATGTATCCACCTTAAGGTATCAGTGTATAAGACCCAAATTTATTTGGGCATGCAAAACGTTTTCTGACAAGTCCATACAAGCCGTAATAGATATTGAACCTTATTAGACAAGCTGTGGCATAACATGGAACTAAATTTACAAACACAAAGTGTTAGAACCAGATTTCAACAGTTGTGTACTACATTGAGATTACCCAGGTTATGAAAAAAAAACCTCATGCCATGTGTTATGTTGTCTAAGTTCTTAAATATATTAAAAAATAGTCTTGATGACTGGGTAGGCACTTTGGTATACGATACTGATATTAGAAAACAGCAGTTCCTAGTTGGTTATTGACATAAACAGTGTAACCAAGCATATGAAACTTAAAAAATATTTAACAAGCATGCTGTATATTGTAAATGTAGAGAAGCTAGACATACAACAGGACTTAAAGTTACCACTCCCTTTTGCATCTTATTATATACCTCCTGTCTTTTCAATGGTTACAGCATAGAGTTCCTTAAGCAAGCAAACACAGTTTTAACAAATCTTTCCCCTACAAGTACAGGTGTGGCCTGACCTTCAAACAGGATTTATTTTATTTTATTTTATTTATTTATTCTACATTTATTTACCGGGTAGTGTCCGACTGGGCTGGTAGCCCGTTTCAGTGGAGACCCGGGGAGAAAAGCTCCAGAAAAAACAAGACAGATAAAAATTCAGAAATGCCATCAAAAAGAATAACAAAAATTCAATGCAAATTATACGCAATAAACAACAAACTAGTTAATATTCTTACATTATAGTACACAATTAAAAATGTAGCTCTCCTGTCACAATTCAGGTCTGTTGACAAAACTGTGCATTTTTAAATCATTAGATATTTTTATCTACAAAAATTAAGCTTGGAAATGAAGGACTGTGAGCACCTTCAAGTTTGGTTAGCTTAAACCATCAGATAGTGGACAGGGTCCAACTATTCCGGTCAAAACAACTAGAAAAAAATATGAAAGAATAGCCATTTGACCTATTTGAGCTAAGCCAAGCAGTAGTAGTAAGAAATATTTGTGAATTCAATGCCAGACAGTAGTAAAAAAATCTTGTTGCGATCAAAATTTCTTCACTTTTGCGAAAATAAAAAACAGCTTCACGTTCTTCCTACCAAAATGACGAACATCACTTCTTAGCAAAACAACAAATCTTTATTGGGTGAAATAATTATATAAATTGGCAGATAAGCACTGTGCTTATGTAAAGAAACTAGAAATAAATTGAGTGTTTATACATATTTCAAAAACAAATAAAAAAATCAACATTATATCTAAATCTATGGAAATGTAAACATATAATTGTGGTTTTAATATCCCAACTGTTATCTTGCTTACAACTTCTGTGTGATTGAATTGAGTGTGTCAGCCAGGAAATTCAGTAGTAGAACTTGAATGAGCGAACTTTGAAAAAGTAGTGTGCTATAAGATTTATCAATGCACATCTGAGGATATAGTAATTGAGGTCTGTGTGTTTGGTGTTTTTTATAGATACATAAATGTGTACCATTAGTTGTTAATCATTAAGAAAATGATTGACTTTAACAATTGACTTAGTTTCTGGTGTCATTCCAGGGGGGATCCAGTACCTGACAGTCTGGGAATATATGATCGACAGACCACAATGCTTTGCTAGAGATGACCTGCATTTGTCGCACTTGGGCTTCAGGCTTCTGGCAAAGACCCTTGCCACCCCCATAAGCCTTTTTTTAGAAAAAGTCATGAGATCCATACTACCAAAATAAAAAATTCAACAAAATGCAAATTAAAGGTCATGCTGCTAAAAGCTAGGAGTCTAAACATGAAACTGCACTCATTGCAAGCATTCTTAACCCTGGAAGATGCTGACATCTGTGCAGTCACAGAAACCAGGTTCAAAGCTGTGGAGAGCACCCCTGCCTTACCTGGTTTCTCATCCTATTATACATAGGATCATAGGATCATAAGGGTTATAGGAGGTTACTAGGCTATTGGACCTGAGGCCCTTATAAGCCTGGCCAAGAGTTTAACCCATGTACAGACAAATCAGCACCCGATCCCCCTGCCCAGCCAGGACACAGATGGAATCCCATGGGCATATTTTCTGTTTCCCATCCAGTTATCCAGGTTGCACTTAAAAAGGGGTAAAGAGCTACTCTGCTTGATGTGGAGAAGTAGTCTATTGCATAGATGGGGGATTCTCTGGGATACAAATCTGTCCCGCCAACAAGTCTTGTTGATATCACAGACCATGTTGAGGCCATGCATGTGGGTTACTTAATTGGAGCTTGCCTTGTGGATATGCAGCAGTTCCACCAAGGTGGGGTCCATGATCGCCTTGTATGCCAGACAGGGGTCACCTCTGAAGTGTCTGTATGAAACTGAGTAGAGGAATAGGGCTTTTAGCCTCTCTATGTATGGTAGATGTTTGAGGCCCTGGATTCCCCTGGTGATAAACCTCTGTGGTCTCTCCAGCTGCTGCATGTGCTTTGCTAGGTATATGCCAAAAGGGGAGTTGTACTCAATAATGGGCCTTATAAGGGAAGAATACAGGGATGTTATTACATCCTTCTCCCTGGATGAGATACCCTTACTTATGAGCTGGGCCATGTAGAAGGCTTTCTGTACAGTGGAGGCAACATGGTAGTCAAAAGTCAGGTTGCTATCAACCTGGGTACCCAAGTCCCTAACGACTGATTGCGTGCTTAGGACATTGCTATTAATGGGATAATTTTTGGGGACATCACTCTCCTCAAATGAGATGATGATGCATTTTTTGGTATTCAACTGGAGGCCATGTTTCTGGCACCAGTCATTTTTCTGAGTTAGACCCTCTTGGAGGAAGTCCACATCACTAGGGGAATTGATGAAAGCACCCAGCTTGCAGGCATCTGCAAACTTAGTCAGCCATAGCCCACTGGTTTTGGCCTGCAGTTTCACATTCAGACCCTATACTGTGGGCAGCAAAGCCAAAGGAGGTGGGGTTTCAGGGGTCTATATTATAACATCGAAATCTACAAAGATCGAATGTTATAATATCGAACCCTAAACACCGAAATCCGCAAACGTCGAACAGTCAGAATAGCAATTTTTTTCCCCAGGGAAAAAAATCGCTATTCCGAGAAACATACACACAACACAAACACACACAAAAACAGCAATCCACACACATACACTTAAAATCCTACACCTAAACCTAAACTAAACTTTACATACACTACTAGCTATCCACTTACCTTAACCCGACCCTAACCCTAAGGTCCGTCACTATCGCACACTCACCTCAACTGCGCCCTAACCCTAACTCACCTAACCCATCCCTAACCCTAACCTACACACAACCGCACACTTACCTGACCCGCGCCCTAGCACTAACTCACCTAACCCGCCCCCTAACCCTAACCTACACACAATCGCACACTTACCAGAACCCGACCCGTAACACTACAACATATCGAATGTTGAAAACAGCAAAGCCACAGCAATGGCCCACAGAATTCTTTCCCAGGGAAAGAATTTGGTGTCCTACATTACGGTTTCGATATTATAACATTCAATCTTTGTAAGATTTAATGTTATAATATAGACCCAAGTTTCAGTATATATTGAAGACACATACACCTCCAGGCTGGTCAAACAGAATGATACAAAGGAGACACTCACTCCAGGTGCAGTTAACCATTGACAAGACACCTATTCAAATGCCACTAAATTTGACGGAAGATGACCACTCCACCTATCTGGACCTCTTTAAATCTATCAAAATTCAACCTTTAATCCTGATACTGGGCAACTTTAACTATCCAGCCATAGACAGGAAAAACTACTCGCACCAGAATACAAATACCCAAATATTCCTTGATTTTATCAATGACAAAATCCTCGGCTCGAACTGGAAGAACGTATTTTATTACAAAGCAAGACAATACAACCACCGATATTTACAGGTTAAGCGCTTTCATCTGAATGTAATCAGACTTCCTCAGAACAACCACAAGGTGGATATGGAGTATTTAAATAGCCTTTTAGGTGCCAAACTATGAAATAGCAATAGCAATTTAAACAGACAGTACTCTAAATAAGTTGTGACTACTATTATGCACTGCTTTAAATTCACTTCATAATAATTCACTTAATAAAAATTCACTTAATAAAAATCGCTTGAAAAAAATGAGGTATATATCTGATAAACTATTATAAAAGCTATTAAAATGCTGTGAAAAACATATTTGATGTTGCTGTAAGCATGTAGATATATATATATATATATATATATATATATATATATATATATATATATACATACATAATAAAAACATATATGAAAATCTATATACATAAAAAGTCTGAAAATCAATATCTGAAGATGACACCGTGTCATAATGCCCTATAGCATAATACCCTGTACAATTGATAACATTGTACGCTATATGATATGCTAATGTGTCATACGCTATATAAAATGAAGAAAAATAAAAATAAAAAAATAAAAATAAAAATGAAAATACTAGATAACTCAAAATGACTGGAATTAAAGGCTAAACGCTACTTGGCTAAGAATAAGAATGGTTTGATACTAATGTATTAATTAATTCCTGGAAATCTAGTGGCATCAGTGAGCATCTGCCATCTGCTCTCCTTCATGGCCAACCAAGCCTTAATGTTGCCACCAACTGGAGAAATTTTTACCTGATCAATAATGACAAATTTGAACTGATGGTCTTCACCGTTCATAGCAATGTGTCGATATAAGGCATTCTTATTGTCCTTTACCCTAATACTATATAGATGATCGTATATACGTTTCTTAAACTGTCTCTCCGTTTTGCCGATGTAAAAAGCAGAGCATATCGTACACCTGGCTAGGTAAATTACTAACTTGGTATTACAATTGCCAGCTCTACTCACAATATAAGTCTTATTGTAATTATCCAACCTGATATCTTCAACTTCATTGATTGCGTGACATTGTTTATATGTACCGCATTTTTTGGTACCAGTTGTTTTCTTATTATTCACATATTTGTCGGTCCCATATTCCAAAAGTCTTTTGATATTGGGTCCTGTCTTATATACAAATTTCGGGTGAGTATCCAAAATTTTAGTTAGTTAATCATCAACAGTTATTAGATTCCAATTTTCCATAATAATGTTTTTAATAAAGTGTACCACCGGTGTGTACATCATAACACATACCCTATTGCTTCGTTCTGTTTTCATAATTCCTTCATTATTCAAGGGACTACCTAATATGTTTCCCAGTAGGGGTAGATACTTATTACCCCACTCATTCCCAACGTATTCAACTACATCACACAATAGTGGAAGAGGATATCCTCTGGCAATAAACATGGACTTAATAAACTCCAATTCCGTATTCACGATTTCAGCTGTTGATGACATACGGGCAGCTATAATACACTGTCCCTTAAAAACGTTCTTGAACATGTAAGTTGGATGGTTGCTACTGAATTCTAAGTAATCATTAGAAAACATCTCATTTCTATAAATTTGTGATATAAATCCTAGCTCACCATGGCTAATATGTTTGTCTAAATAGGCAATCCCTGTATCACTGTAGTTGTATGTAAATTTTAGAAACTCTATGGTATTGTTAATGTAGTCAACAAATTCACTTATCCTATCAATGGGGCCTTTCCATAAAACAAATAAATCATCTAAGAATCTAGAATAATAAGCCATGAATTTGTTGTATTCACATTTAAAGAAAAATTCCGTCTCCCACTCAAGCATAACCAAGCTGGCAAAAATAGGGGCGCACGATGCTCCCATCGCTACCCCTCTGGTCTGCCTGAAATATTCACTCTCAAAATGTATATAATTATAATCTAAAACAAGTCCCATCATGTCAGTAATTAGATTTATTCGATCCCACTCCATGTCAGACTATTTCCTAAGGCTATTGCTGAAATATTCTAAGCCAATATCTTTAGGAATACAGGAGAATAAATCCTTGACTTCGATGGTTATAAAAACCAAAAATCTATTAAAACCCCTGTTCAGACCAATAATTTCTGGCAGTAGGTCTAAAACATTCCCATTAGGTGTGGCCATTGACAGATGGATTAAACCGGTATTCAGTAACATCCCACATTTAATTAAGGATTCATGGATGTTCCTGGGACAGCTTACTCCCAATCTTTGGAGTAGAGACTTGGTTTTTATAACCATCGATGTCAAGGATTTATTCTCCTGTATTCCTAAAGATATTGGCTTAGAATATTTCAGCAATAGCCTTAGGAAATATTCCGACATGGAGTGGGATCGAATAAATCTAATTACTGACATGATGGGACTTGTTTTAGATTATAATTATATACATTTTGAGAGTGAATATTTCAGGCAGACCAGAGAGGTAGCGATGGGAGCATCGTGTGTCCCTATTTTTGCCAACTTGGTTATGCTTGAGTGGGAGACGGACTTTTTGTTTAAATGTGAGTACAAGAAATACATGGCTTATTATTCTAGATTCTTAGATGATTTATTTGTTTTATGGAAAGGCCCCATTGATAGGTTAAGTGAATCTGTTGACTACATTAACAATACCACAGATTTTCTAAAATTTACATACAACTACAGTGATACAGGGATTGCCTATTTAGACATGCATATTAGCCATGGTGAGCTAGGATTTATATCACGAATTTATAGAAAAGAGACGTTTTCTAATGATTACTTAGAATTCAGTAGCAACCATCCAACTTACATGTTCAAGAACGTTTTTAAGGGACAGTGTATTAGAGCTGCCCGTATGTCATCAACAGCTGAAATCATGAATATGGAATTGGAGTTTATTAAGTCCATGTTTATAGCCAGAGGATATCCTCTTCCACTATTGTGTGATGTAGTTGAATACATTGGGAATGAGTGGGGTAATAAGTATCTACCCCTACTGGGAAACATATTAGGTAGTCCCTTGAATAATGAAGGAATTATGAAAATAGAATGAAGCAATAGGGTATGTGTTATGATGTACACACCGGTGGTACACTTTATTAAAAACATTATTATGGAAAATTGGAATCCAATAACTGTTGATGATGAACTAACTAAAATTTTGGATACTCACCCGAAATTTGTATACAAGACAGGACCTAATATCAAAAGACTTTTGGAATATGGGACCGACAAATATGTGAATAATAAGAAAACAACTGGTACCAAAAAATGCGGTACATGTAAACAATGTCACGCAATCAATGAAGTTGAAGGTATCAGGTTGGATAATTACAATAAGACTTATATTGTGAGTAGAGCTGGCAATTGTAATACCAAGTTAGTAATTTACCTAGCCAGGTGTACGATATGCTCCACTTTTTACATCGGCAAAACAGAGAGACAGTTTAAGAAACATATATATGATCATCTATATAGTATTAGGGTAAAGGACAATAAGAATGCCTTATATCGACACATTGCTATGAACGGTGAAGACCATCAGTTCAAATTTGTCATTATTGATCAGGTAAAGATTTCTCCAGTTGGTGGCAACATTAAGGCTTGGTTGGCCATGAAGGAGAGCAGATGGCAGATGCTCACTGATGCCACTAGATTTCCAGGAATTAATGAATACATTATTATCAAACCATTCTTATTGTTAGCCAAGTAGCCTTTAGCCTTTAATTCCAGTCATTTTGAGTTATCTAGTATTTTCATTTTTATTTTTATTTTTTTATTTTTATTTTTCTTCATTTTATATAGCGTATGACACATTAGCATATCATATAGCGTACAATGTTATCAATTGTACAGGGTATTATGCTATAGGGCATTATAACACGGTGTCATCTTCAGATATTGATTTTCAGACTTTTTATGTATATAGATTTTCATAATGTTTTTATATCATATGTGTTTTTATTATGTATATGTATATATATATATATATATATATATATATATATATATATATATATATATATGCTTATAGCATCATCAAATATGTTTTTCATAGCATTTTAATAGCTTTTATAATAGATTATCAGATATATACATCATTTTTATCAAGCAAATTTTATTAAGTGAATTTTTATTAAGTGAATTATTATTAAGTGAATTTAAAGCAGTGCATAATAGTAGTTACAACTTATTTAGAGTACTGTCTGTTTAAATTGCTATTGCTATTTCAGAGTTTGGCGCCTAACAGGCTATTTAAACACTCCAGATCCACCTTGTGGTTGTTCTGAGGAAGTCTGATTACATTCAGATGAAAGCGCTTAACCTGTAAATATCGGTGGTTGTCTTGTCTTGTTTTGTAATAAAATACGTTCTTCCAGTTTGAGCCGAGGATTTTGTCATTTTGTCTCAGCTATCACACCAGGCATTTGTGGGTGTTTCTTTATACAGTTGCTTGTGGTGTTACATTGATTTTATCAATGCAAATGCCTAGAAACAGCTAGTCAGTACCTCCACAAGAGGTGATAATAAATTGGACTTGATATTAACCAACATGAGTAACCACTGCAGCGCCCCTACAGTATCATCTTCCATGGCAAGATTCGACCATAAAGTGGTCACTTTTGAAGTCACCATCTCTCCTGCCCCCCCCCCCCCATAGTTAGGGTCAAACAAAAAAAGACCTTCTCCAAAGCAAATTACAACCTCCTGAGGGATGGTATAAACAGCTTCATAGCCTCCTCTCCCTCTGTAGGAACTGGCAGCAGTGTCCACATCTACACCAAAGTACTATACAAGCATTTATACAGATGCATGAAATCAGGAATACCTGACAGGACAAAATCATCCTTCACAAGGAAGAGTATACCCATCTGGTGGACATCTGCAATAAGTAAACTATATAACAAAAGGAAAGAATTTCTGTCCAGGACCAAGAAGGATCTGGTTCCCAACTGGAAGCAATCTCCCATTAGCCTGAACAAGCAAATAAGAGCACTAGTGAAATCCTCTAAAGCCAACTTTGAGTTCCAATTGGCCACATCTTCTAGAGACAATCATAAGGCCTTCTTCACATATGTCCAAAATCTCAAAGGAAGCACCGCATCTGTTCAGAACTGGTGGTCAAGCATACCACATACATAAATGCTGTAGATATAGCCAACCTACTGGCTGACAGATTCAGTGAAAACTTCACCCCTCTGCCCTCCATCAGTAAATCAGCACATCCCCAGTACCTGCCCCTCTCCCCTTATCAGTAGGTAATAGGTCATCATTGCCTTCTCAACCATAAAAAATGCAGCCTCCATGTGACCCAATAACATTCCAGGCTCCATCCTACATGAACTCAGGCATGAACTTGCAGCACCATTAGGCACCCTATTCAACTAAAGCCTGAGTGCTGGCTTTGCCCAGCTGACTGGAAGATAGTCACTGTCATCCCTTTACACAAAGGTGTAGCATCCACTGAACTGGGAAATTATAAACCCATCAGCCTAACTAGCCTGGTCTGCAAGGCTATGGAATGGATTATCATGGACCTCATTAACAGGAACACTGGCAACTTCCAAACACTTGACCCCACACAATTTATCTTTGTCAGTGGGAGGTCAAGTCTGTTAAATCTGGTTGATTTCTTTGAGACAGTCACCAAAGCCATGGATGAGGGAAATATGGTGCACACCACCTACCTTGACCTGGCCAAAGCCTTTGACACTATTCCCCAGTTTGGCATAATATATAAACTCTCTCAACTAGGCATCAATCCATATGTTACCAGATGGGTTACAAACTGGCTCACTGATAGAACCCACCTAATCAAAATAGGAGAAGCCAGCTCAAGCAGTAGACCAGTAGTGAGTGGCGCACCTCAGAGATCAGTCTTGGGGTGTCTGTTATTCAGGATATATTTCTCTGAGGTACAGGCCAAAACCAGAGGGCTATGACTGACCAAGTTTGCAGAAGACTGCAAGTGGGCATAGTCATAAATTCCCCAACAAATGACTGGTGTTATCATGCCCTTTGGGGAGAGTGACATCCCCACATATTATCACACTAAAAATAAAGTCCTAAGCACGCAATCAGTCATTAGGGATTTGGGCACCAAGGTTGATAGCAACCTGACTTTTGAACACCATGTTGCTTCTGTTATATGGAAAGCTTTCTACATGGCCACCTCATAAGTAAGGGTATCTCATCCAGGGAGAAGAAGGTCATAACATCCCTGCATTCTTCCCTTATAAGGCCAATTATTGAGTACAGTGCCCCCTTCAGCATGTACCTTGCAAAGCACATGCAGCAGCTGGAGAGACCATGAAGGTTCTTCACCAGGAGAATCCAGAGCCACAAACATCTACCTGACACAGATAGGCTAAAAGCCCTGTCCCTCTACTCAGTTTCATACAGACTCCTCAGAGGTGACCTCTATCTGGCATACAAAGCAATCTCAGACCCCATCTTGATGGGACTGCTGTAAATCTGCAAGTCAAGCTTCACTCGAGCAACCAGCCTGTGTGACCTCAGCCTGGTCTGTGACATCAACAGGACTTGTTGGTGGGACAGATTTGTGTCTCAGAGACTCCCCCATCTATGGAATAGACTCCCTCTCCATGTCAATCAGAGTACCTCATTATCACTTTTTAAGCTCAACCTGGATAACTTGGATGGGAAACAGAAAATAAAACCCTAGGATTTCATCTGTGTCCCTTGCTGGACAGGGGCTTTGGATGCTGACTTGTCTAAACATGGGCTAAACTCGTAGCTAGGCTTATAAGGGCCTCAGGGCCAATAGCCTAGTAACTTCCCATGATCCTATGATCTAATCGACTTGTAGGCTAACTTATCTAAAACACAGTCACTAGCCATTGTCTGTATGATTGGATAGAGAAATTCCATACGGGAAAGCAGGAAGCAAAATCTGACTTGTCAAAAAAGTGAAATGCTGGTCTGCTATGGGTCTGCTATGGGTCTTCTAACAAACACCAGTGAGGACTTTGTAATTTGGGTTATGTGTGATTGGTATTTTTGATATAGAAAATAAATGTTGTTTTTGTTGGTGTACAGCAGATTGTCAGTTTAACAGTATTTTTAAATAAATAGGACAATTTAAATAATAAGGAAAGCAACCCCACTTAAAAACATGGATGCATGTTAACAATTAATAAATATAGCTTGTCTGCAGAACGTACGCTCACGCTCCTTCGGATCTACCTCTTGGGTGGAACCTTTTAATTTGAAAGAAAACTTTTTGTGCACAGAAGTACAATAACAAATAACCAATTAATAATTAACAATTAATAACAGATAATTGTATAGATCTCCACCAAAGATAAATTAGAACCAGAGAGTTCAGCTGTCAATAATAAGCATGGTCTTCTAAGATTGAGAATGTTGGTGATGGAAATCTGAGTGTTAAGTCTTTGTGGTTTACATGCTTGTAGTCTGACCTGCCATTCTAATTCACATTTTTCCAGTCTGTCATTTAATTATCCTTGTAGCTCTTCTTCAAACACATGGACCCCAGTTACTATATCCTCATAGGTGCATTTATAAGTCTTACAGCACACCAGTTTTTCAAACTTCTCTCATTCAAGTTTTAGTATTGAATTTACTGGCTGAAACACTCCATTCAATCATATAGAAGCTGGAAGCAAGATAACTATTGGAATATTAAAACCACCTATATTCGAATATATAGTCTAAGAGATATTTAAGTTTTAAACAATCACAATTATATGTTATGTTTCTATTGAATTAAATAGAATGTTGATTTTTTTCTATCTTTTTGAAACATGTATAAACATAAGATTTATTTCTAGTTACTTTACATTAGCACAGTGCATATATGCCGATTTATCTAAGTTTTACCCAATAAAGATTTCTTGTTTTGCTAGAAGTGAAGTTATTTTTAATCGCAAAAAGATTTGTTGTTTTGGTACAAAGAACAACAAGCTGCTTTTATTCACAAAAGTGAAGAAATGTTGATCACAATATTTTTTATTAAATGTTTGGCATTTAATTCACAAATATTTCTTACTACTACTACTTGGTGTTTTCACTTAACTCAAACAGCTCAAAAGGCTATTCTTTCATATTTTTTTTAACTACAAAAATTAAGGAAATATTGACTTGCAAATTTTGAAAGAACACTGTCATGTTGAGAAACTTACCATGCTTTTCAGAAAGCTGTCATCTGCAGAAACAGATGTCACTGAGTAGGGAAATGTTCTCTTAGTAAATAGCATCAAACAAATAGAGCAACCGTAAATGCAACATAAAATTATATGAAAATGTAGAAAGTGCAACTTAAAGATAAAGAAGACAAACTTATAAACTGTACAAAGATATTAGTAAACAGAAAATAAAATGGATGATACTGAAATTAGATTAAAAAGGCACAACACATACTTGTAAAAGTAAGACACGATAAACTTTTGCCATCAATAAAAATCATTCTGGATATGTCACATTTGTAAAATAAATTTAATAGTTTTGCTGACAGAATTACAGAATGGGGAAAAGTTAGATGAAAGGAAAGTGGGTACAATTTATAATGTTACTACTTTCTTAATAAACTAAAGAATGAGTGACAAAATTAAGCAGGAAAAACAAAGGAATACAATGGGAGAATCTTAAAATCAAGCTGTGTGATGACTTTTCAAAGGTAATAGTTTAAGCAATACAGCAACCTGAAGCATATGGGATTATATTTTTCTAAATCTTTTTTATTCAAAATCATATACATCATAAAAATATCACATGATATTATCTCAAATCATCTAAACTCATCACAGTTCTTTGTGTACATCACTATAACTTAATAAAACAGAACTGAAATGTATTTGGTTGGGGCAAAGAACAGCCCAGATATAAAACTGCATGTCTTGCATAAACATACCATAATTTTATAGCCATACTATCCCTCCATATGTATTAGTGAACATTGCCCCCCCTCAAATTAGAAAAGTACCCTTTTTATCTCTTCTATCCTCCTCTGCTTTATTCTCCGTGTCTCCCCTTACAGTATCCTTTTTTTTATCTTTTTACCGAGTGTCTATTATCTTCATTTACTGGTTCATGGCATATGTATTTTCCTATTGTTTGTTTGTTTTTTTGACACTGCTGATGCTCTCCAATGTATATCCTTTTGAGATTTTCTTTGATAGCTACACTGCCATGAGCAGTGTCTCATCATTCTTCTTTCTGCATAACATCTGATTTCACTCAACAAAAACAGCCCTCCCATCCCTTTTTGCCTCTCTGTTCTCCAACTTCCTCCATATTGCTTTCATTGTTCGTAATTTTCTGCACCAGTTTATACCCCCAGCACATTTGTTTATTACCATGTCTATTTTTCTTTGGACCTCAGCGCCCTTTTCTAATATTTTTGGGTTGTATAGCCGATTCTCTGCTGGGGTGCCTTCTGTGTGGAGTATGCATGTCCTCCTTGTGGTTGTGTGAGTTTCTTCTGCGTGCTCCAGTTTCCTCTCACATTCCAAAGACATACAGTAGGCAAATTTGACATTCTAAATTGGCCATAGTTTACAGCGTGTGTGTGAGTGAGTGGTATGGATGAATTGCCGTGGCAGAGCTACTGACCCAGCATTGTAAACCTTGGCTCAAGATGATTGTCACTGCTGAAGTGACATCCTGACCCCCATGTGCAAAATGGAAAAAGGGGTTGAGAATGGATGGCTGGATATACTATCTAATTAAAATCTCTATGTGTTGATATTTCACTGTCAATGATACTTTTAAGTACTTCACTACTTCCCAGGCTTCCACACCATTGTCATGACTTTCCAGTGTCCCATGTTCCTTCATTCACATTTGCCTAAGCTTACAAACCCATTGCTTCTTCCTCTTCTCCAAAATCCCTAAATGTCTGTATAATCTTTCCTTTTCTTTACTCCTCCAGTTATTCACCTTCCCTCTAAAATGTTATTTTGTCTATTTTGTTCTCATTTTTTCTTTCCTTATAAACTGCCTTAACACCTATGCTACATACTAATCCTCACTTGCTTGAGGACTATATATATATATATATATATATATATATATATATATATATATATATTATAGTTCCCCTTTACAATCCCGAAATACTGAAAGCTCGAATTTCAGTATCGCGGGACTGTAAAGGCGAAAATATAAAATCTTGAAAGTGCATAAGCGTGAATTCGAATAGCTCGAATCCGCACTTATGCAGTGTAGCAACAGGACGGGAAGTGTTTGGCTAGGATGTTTTACGGAAGTGAAGGTAAGTGAGTGTATGTGAGTTTTATTGTAAGTTGTGCATGTGGGTTAGGGTAAGGAGGTTGTGTTTGTATATGTGTGATGTGTGTGTTTGCAAGGGAGTGTGGAATGTCTGCGTGTGAGTGATGCATTTCTTAAGTGTTAGTTCGATCTTGGAGTTGGTATATATAAGTAGGGGGTTGTGGGGGTGCAGATAATGAAGTATAATACTTGTTGATATAAAAGGTTGGGCCATATTATTTTTAACCTTAGATGTCTGAATAATAACATTTTAACCTGCACTATTCTTTCTTCGTTATTGTAGCCATTTCTGATATGGGGATTTATTTTAACTGCACAGCCGGAAAGAGAGGGCATATGGATAGGATTTCTGGCCCAAAATGGAAACCCTACAACTTAGAGTGGCAAGTCTAATTCAAATTTTTTTTGAGAAAAAATACTAGTATGAAGTCTTACATGCACTTAAATAAAGAATATTACCTTTTCATATATTTTGGAACATATAAGCATTTCAAAACCTACTGAAAGTAAAATGATGTTGAGAAAACTTTTGAGAGAGTACAGGAAAATGATTTTATTACAAGAGAAAATACTGAAAGACAAAATAATAATGCAGTTATGAAAAATCTTTTTTCAGGAAGACGAAACAGCAAGTAAGAAATAAGTAAGCATTTTACAAGAATTTAGGAGCAGTCAGAGGTAAAATTATCTGTAATATTGAGTATAAATAGATTACATGGTATATTAAGCAAAAAAGTTCATACTGGAAAACTAAAGATGTAGGTACCAAACAAAGATGACATTGCATTTTTTTAGGAAGTTTCTTTAATGAAATTTGCACGAATAAAGTACAATAAAATTAAATTAAAAAATACAGTAGATAATTGGGCAAGACTTCACTGTATCCCTAAACTGAAGCAAAAACTTTCATAAAAATGCTGAAAAAGTACACAAAGAAGATACCATACAGTGTGACTGGATAGATATATTGAGGAACAAGAATAGTCAGATCAAAGAATTTACATTCACAAGAAGCATTACAAAGACTAGTAGATTGGACTTGCTCTTTATTAAAAATGTTTTCGGAGCGATTATCTTTGTTACCATAGAAGATGATGGATTAATTTCAAGTCATGCTACTTTCCAGTTTGAGATTAATTATAACTCAAACAAAAACATAGCAATTGGAGGTGGGCTCATTACAAATGGAAAAATGAGAAATCTAAATGATTTTGAGAATCTTTTTTTTTTTTTCAAGCTAACTATACAAGAGAACATTCAGGACTGAGATCAGACTCAGATTTGTAGATACTATAAAAATTGGCAATAAGAAAACAAACTTCATTGAGGAAAATAAAATAAGACGGCAAATAGGAAATAAACCATGCTAATAAACCAGGAAATAAAAAGGCTTTTCTGCCTTGCTTCATAGGAATCCCCAGTAGTGTGCTCACATTCCCCTCAGCAAAAGTTACATCCTATGTCTTGGCCAACCTCCAATCAACCCAAGGCTATCTCATTGCCCTGCACTGTGAGACCCTGCGTCGGTGGAACACTAAAGTGCTTTCAGCTACACTAGTGTATGTTAGAGTTGCATTTAATCTGTCCTCCAAACTGAAGACTGTTTCCCCTTTCACTGTACCTGTGCACAGTACTGCTCACCCCCCCCCCCCCATTTCTCTCTTCCTATAGTACTCCTAGGTCAATTACTTAAAACTACTTTTGCTTGGAGAACGTTTACCTATGTACCTGCAGCCCAAACTTCATTTTTTTCCCTGCAGAAGTGGTGGTCCTTTTCACCACTCTGTACTAGATTAGTAGTATAACATTTGTAGTTATTAGGTAAATACTGCACCACACTGACCTGAAATTAACTTAGCTTGGTTTTCCTGTTTTCGTTTTAGCAGCTGACTTAGTCGTGCTTTTCTGACTCTCAACCTTGCATTACTTTGTGTCTATCCCTTCCCTACCTTGAACCTGCACACCTCCCCACCCACTTCTACTTAATTATAGAAGTATCAAAAAGTCTGATGTAGAAAGGCACCATCATACTCCTAAAGTTTGTGTACTTTTAAGTGCAGCCGGGTGTTTCCTTCCTTTCTGCAAAGTTAAAGAATAATCTCCTGCTAACCTGAAGGTGCCCCTGCAGTCGACTCATTGCCTGGCTTCATAAAGCTTGTACTACTAAAATTTTTGTACTTGTATGTTGCAAAATACCTTTTTACTACCTTTCTGTAGTGCCTATAACTGCTTGTTAACTCTCCGGTGTGAGATTTACTAGCCTACCGCAGACCCAAAGCCACTTCCTCCCTCCACCCTTTTGTCCCCTCATCCTATATCTTATCCCTTTGGAATAGCTTCTTGCCTTCCTCCCCCAGCTGCTATTACCCCCTGACCACTGGGTGGCAGTCTTTACCTACACTATATTCTAGCATTAAAACTAAATATCCCTCAGGTCCTACACCCATTCCTTGGCATTTCAGTACAATTCTAATCCCCCTCTCTGCACATGAGAATCATTACTAAATCATCTACACATATCTGATAAACTTATATACTCTGCTCCCCAGTTTTCACTTTAATTACTTCTGTATTATGCCAAACATGAAAGACAGCTGATTGTCTTTTGGCTAAACTTACCTTACTGCTCTTCCCCACTCCGTTCATCCTGCAGGCTCACTCTGCTCGCCTACCCTATCCCCAATTCCCACACAACCCCAGGGCACCTATCCTTATACTGCTAGAAGTCACACCCCCACCCCACATCAACCAACAGCTCGACATATCCCGTTACATACTCAACCATCTGTTACTAATTTACTCATACCTTCCACTACCCACACTTTCCTCATTAAACAAACCCACCTCATATTTGCCCTTCTATAACCCCTTATTTTCTCATTACTTACATTCCCACATTCTCTCATTATGTCAACCCCTGGCTTACTAAAACTCTCTAATTTCCTCCTTTTGACCATCATTTTTTCCACTCAAGTTCTATCTCATAGCCTCACAGGATATGAATTCCTAAGCTCCTTTCAGTTTCAACACTCCTTTAAACAAACTTCCCCTTTCTATCAGCCTCACAAACCCACAGTAACATTACATTCTAATTAGCCTACCATATCCCACAGTTTCACAGATTAAACCATATTAAGAATTTCCAAACCAGAAAGATAGACCCTATTTTATGTAAACTAGCAAAACTTCTGCACAATCCTCAGTACCTACTACTACACGACGACATTCAACCAAACCCAGGGCCTGGTAATACCTTACCTGACTCCCATTCTTCCTTCACCTCTATTTGCCAGACCCCCTCTTCTTCCTCAAACTCTCTTCTCATTGCCCACTTCAATAGTCATAGTTTAAATAACAAAATTACCCAACTTCATGCACCACTAGACTTCCATTCCTTTGACATCCTATGTCTCACAGAAACCTGGCTCAAACCAGTTACTAAAGACAGTGATATCATCCCTCCAGGTTATAACATCCTTAGAACTGACCATCCTAACAAAAAGGGTGGGGGGGTAGTGATATTGTTTAAATCTGAACTACAGGTAACCTCACTAAACACTCCAAATTAATGCTAATAAATCTATATACATCATTTGCTCTTACATCCCCCCAGGCAACAACATAAGTACTCTTGAAAATATCCTTAACTGGCTTTCCACATCATTCCCACAAGAAACCATTCTCTTTGGAGACTTTAATATTGACTGGAACTTTTGTATTTCTGACAAACCTACAGCTCACATTAATCTCTATGGCTTCTATCAAACTATCACTGACCCTACCATAACCCATAAAACCAGCAACAAACAAACTACCTTAAACTAGATACTAGTCAATAATAACCCCCAATCTTACAAAATAGGCATACTTCCTGATGATATTAGTGACCACTCTCTTACCTTTATAACTAGACAAAAGATCATCATTCCCACTCAACTAAACTTTAGAACCACCCAGAATAAAAAGAACATGAACCTAGGTAACTTTCAAGCAGAGGTAAAAGCCTGCAATTGGTCACCCCTAAAATATCGACCTCTCAATGAAGCAGTCTCTTTTTTAACAATACATTCCTAAAAATCCTTGAGCACCATACCCCCTCTCCTACTATTAAAATTAGGAAGAAACCTGCTCCCTGGCTCTCATATGAGACAAGGCAAAAAATGAGACTGAGAAGTAAAATCTGGAATATATGGAGAAGTACCAAAGACCCTACTGGTAATTTAAACTTTAGATTAGACAGCTCGGGAATGCCACTAAAAAATCAATATTCCTCGATAAAAAAAAAATATTACCATAAATTCCAAACCCAATATCTAAACCCACAAAAATTCTGGTCAGGATTAAATAAATTACTCCATCCTGGACAAGCCAAAACACCTACCCACTCTAAATTGACTCATAATTCTCCCAACCAAATTGCTGATATTTTTAACAATTTTTTTTCAGAAACTGTTCAGTCTTTAGCAAATACCTTACGGCCTGCTACCACCACTGACTCATCCTTGCCAACCACCCTACCCAATTATTACAACTGCAGCCTGTCCCAACATCTCTCACACATTCCCTACTTCTTAAGCTTAAACCGTGCACTCCATCAGCTGACCTCCTCCCAGCTGAATACCTTCAAATGGCAGCTGACTGTTTGCCTACCCTGTTTCCATCTTAATTAACAGAACCATTACAGAAAGTTCCATCCTATCCCTCTGGAAAGTCTCATATATTATCCCACTGCATAAAGGTGGGAACTCAAATTAACTCTCAAACTTCTGCCCCATAGCCCTACTTTCCCCCTTAGCAAAAATTATGGAGAGATATATTCATCAGCTACTTGATCATCTCCTCCAAAACCACCTGCTAGTTGACTGCCAACATGGTTTTAGGTCTTTCTATAGTACTACAGCTGCTCTACTATCCTTTTCTGACTACATTAATAAAAATCGTAACAGCTTACTGTCCTCAGCCCTCTTTATTGACCTCTCAAAAGCATTTGATATGGTTAATCATCAATTACTGTTAAACTCATTCAAATCACTTTCACTAGATACCCAGACAGTTAATTGGTTCAATCCTATTTAGGAAATAGACAAAAAGCAGTCCTCTGGGAAAATAAACTATCTACTCTTCTCCCTATAACTCTTGGAGTCCCACAAGGCTCTATTCTGGGACCCCTCCTCTTCACTATTTTCATAAATGATCTGAAAATGTCCCTTCCACAAACCACCTGCATACAATATGCCGAAACTCAACATTAATATGTTCAGCCTCCTCGCCTGCTGGACTTCATTTGAGTACCAAAGCAGTATTTACCTTAGTTTAAAACTGGTTCCATCAATGCTGTCTCCTCCTTAACCCCCCAAAAAAACTAAATTGGTACTATTCTCTTCCACTCAGTAGTGTCCTGCTTTCAACTTCACAATTACATCTAATAATGGCACTGTAATAACTCCAGACACAACTACCAGACTTTTAGGTGTAACAATTGATCATAATCTAAACTTCGACACACATATCAGCCTAACCATTAAATCAGTTAATAAAAAACTTGATTTCCTCTACAGACTTAAACCCTATCTCACACCTCTAGCTAGGACTGCTATTGCCCGGACTCACTTAATCTCCACCCTTCTCTATGCATCCCCAGTCTATACCGACTTATCGAAAAATAATCTTCATAAGTTGGAAACAGCCTATAATAACATAGCTAGATTTGGCACTGGTGCCCCTTTTCAAACCCACCACTGCCAAAATCTTAAATTGCTAGGATGGCTTGAATTGCAAAGCCAGATTCTTTCCAAGCAACTTACTACTGTACACAAGATCTTACACCATCCCACAGATACCCCCATACTCTCTACCCTCATCTGCCCATATAAAAATCTAATAACCCTTAGCTAATAAGGTACTAGTAGCTACCCTAAAGTCCAACAACAAATCTGGAGATAGCTTGTTCTCAAACTCTATTGGTAACTCTTGGAACACTCTTCCAACTGAACTAACAGCCCTTTCTTCTACCCCACTTTTCAAGAAGCAATTAAGAATCTTTATTAAAGCCCAATGGCTTTGCCCATGCACAAATCCTGTGACACTTTCTCCCCTAGCAGGACCATTCTTTACTATCTATCTTTAACATACTATTTCAGGTGCTCTGATATTCTCTATTAATTCCTACTGTAGTACCTCACCTCCTAAGGTTTGGTAAACTTTATAAACAATGTTACCCAAAAAAAAAAAAATGTTTTATTAATCCTTTTACTCAAAAATTTTAACGTATTTAGTCGGGTATGTTGGTATGTTACTGTAACAGCATTACATAAATGTTCCTGTATTTGAAATGTTTTACCTGTCTGACATTATCTGTATTGTATATGGCCAAGATTTCTGTCTTGTAAATCTTAATGTGGAGCTTTTCTTCCCGGGCTTCCACTGAAAATGGACATACATCCAGTCGGACTATCCCGGTCAACAAATTTAAAATAAATAAATAAACAAATAAATAGAAACCAAAAGACCTAAGAGAAGTTAAATTATTCAATATGCCCACTGTGATAAATTACAAAAAAAAAAAAAAAGACATCAGATAATATGGCACTAGCATTAACAGAAGCAGTTGCTTTAGTTAAATATGATTATTGGTGAACATAGTGAGAAAATATTGCCAAATAAGAAATTAAAGAATATGAATGATTGAAAATCATTATTTTGACATTCATCTTGAATTTTAAAAATGGTAATGGTATAGTTTAGATGGAATAAGTTTATCACATCGCATATTTAGTGTCTGACATAAATCCACGAGAAATAAATACTCCGGTTAAAGTAATAAATTCTACTACTAATAATAATAAAATTAGGCTCCAGCTAGCTTTCCTATCGAGTTTTATAATTAGAGAGACCAACAACTAGATGACTCTTTAGATAGCTTAACATGATTTAACAACAAGTTTTTGCTATTAAATGTAAATGTTAAACTTTTTGCAAAACTGCATAATAGACTAATGTGACCTTACCTAGTTTTAGTAAAAATGGCTTTACACATAGCAGGCAAAGTGTAAATAACAATTCTGTAGATTTTTTTTCCCAATGTTTTTATTAAGGATAAAATAAGAGAATAACCACTGTCTAATACATTGATCATACTGAACAGATGACTTTTAACAACAATGAAACTAAATCAGCTATTTACATTATTTACTTAGGCCTGAAAAATGTTTGAGTAGTACAAATATTTAAAAAAAAAACTTTCTATGAAGCAAACAAATAATGACTAAACAGGGTTAAAAATCATTTTGGAAAGTTTCAATTAGGTTTGAAACTTTTGTCGATGGATTGTTAGTAAAACTCTTTGGATATATTCTAAGTTCTTTAGTTCTGATTTCCTTGTTTATGGTTTCTCCTAGTAAGGAGAGAAATTCACCAAGACTCGGAGAGGTGGTAGAGTTCCATTTTCTTGTAATACATTTCCTGGCTACTGCTAATATTGTCCATAATAAGTGTGAATGTGATTTATTTAAAGAAAAGGTTTCATCAACATTAAGAAAAATTTAAGTTTTAGTTAATGTAAAGTTATCTGAAAATAAATCCGAACGAAAATCATCAATATCTCTCCAAAAATTCCTTAGTTTAGAGCAGTCGTGATGTTAGATATCTCCAACAAATTATGTTATTCATTTTTTTGAATTTAGCAATTATGTCAGGAGTTAAAAATGTTCTGTGTAGATACTTCCAAGTAAATACACTCCAATATTGACCCCAAGAAGTGAACTGAAGATAGAATTTTACGTTTTTCTATCTGGGAAAGACTATGAGGTAGGCCTTAATCATTGTGTTCCATTGCTTAGTTAAAATGGACCTGTAATTTAACAAAATGGTGTAGAATTTGAATACTAAATTGTCAAACTGTTGATCATTAAATAATATTTCATATGTGCGAGTGATTAATGGAGGTTGATTTAAATATGACGAGTACTGAATAATTCTGCATAAGTCTTAAGAATAAGTAATTACACTTTGTAGTAATAACCAATCTTGCGATAACAGTCTTTCATAATTTGCTGAAATGGTAAAGTTTCTAAGTCTTTAATACATTGTTTCCAACAAATACAATTTTTAGTTTCCCATTAATTAAAGCTGTTAATGTGAAGTTAATCCTGGAAGTTTCTTGTGATTTTGGTCAAACCAGGATTTGATATCTGCATTTGAGTATACTATTTTTCTAAAGTTGTTAATGATGTTATTTAGATAGTAAAGTTTAATGGGTTTTGTCACACTATATTGAACAGTGTGACTAAGAAGAAACCAGAATGTATTGGAGGGATGTTTGGAAGGAATTTTGCATGACAGTGAGTTTTCATTCTATATTATAGATATATGAAGATCTTTCCAATTTGAGTTGCAAATTGAGTCAATCCAATTTAATGTGCTTTTAAGTAATGATGCTTTGATATATGTTTCCAAGTCGGGAAATCTTAAACTTCCACCATTCCAAGATATAATATGATGTGTATACACCATCCTGTTTTTGTTTGGGTACCATAGGAAGTTTGATAACATTTTATTTATGAGTTTAATATAATTATTCCCAGGGTGGGTGACTAGAGCAAGAACAATATATAACATTTTTGGAAGGAGAGTCATTTTTAACAATTGCAGTCTGTCCTCAAATGAAAAAAAATACCATTCTAGCTACTTATGTATGTATTTACCCGTGATATTATGCTTTTATAATTTGCTTCTCTTGTTTTTTCCAAGTTTTTGCATAAGGTTATCCCTAAGTATGTAGTTTACTGTATTAACTTGTTCTCCAATAATGCTTTGGTTAACTAGCTGAGATTTCCCTTTGTCATTAAGAATAATATGTTTAGATTTTTGTTTATTAAAATGGAGGCCTGAAATCTTTTGAAAGTTATTTATTATTGTGTCTAGTTCTCATAATTCTTGATTTGACTTAGGTAAGGTAAGCAGAATATCATCCAGAAATAGAGCTATTTAAGAATTGTATTGATTATAAATATTAATGCCTTTGATTTCTTGATTATTTCTTATTGACGATGCTTATATTTCTATGGCAAGGGCAAATAATACTGGGGATAAAGGGCTACATTTTTTGTTGCCTTTGGTTATGGGGATGCACTTTGAAGTGAAGGAGCCTAATTTGATGTATGCCAAATTATCTTTATAAATAGCCTTTACCATGGTGATGAAAGATATTGAAAATGAGAATGCTTTTAGTGTTTCAAGCAAAAAATCCCAGTTTACAGAGTCAAATGCTTTTTCTATGCCTCGACTCACCAACAAGGCTTCTTCATTTTCTTTGTTTAAGAATTCTATTAATGTTAATATTCTTTTGATATTTTCATGAGTGTACCTTTTATGAATAGACCTGGTTTGATCATTAAGAACTAAATGTGAAAGTAGAAATCTTTATTTTGTCCACAAATATAGACATAAAGATTTTGTAGTCATTATTTAATAAGGAAATTGTTCTATATGATTTACATAGCTGTGAATCTTTGTTGGATTTAAGAACAGGGTAATCAAGGAGTATCTCCAAGAAGGAGGGGGCATATTTTTAGTTTGTACATCAACCAGGGTCTTATGAAGTAAAGATATAATTGAATCTGGAAAAAAGCTTATAAATCTCTGCTATGATGCCATCTATACCAGATGCTTTGTTAGGTTTAAAGTTTTTGATTTTATTTTGATTTTATTTAGAGTTATTTGTTTCTTGAGAGTTGTACTAAGATTTTCTGGGATGGCATTCACATTTAAAGTGATTAACTCTTTGGCTGTAATGTTTTTGTTTATATTACCATAGTAATAATGTTGGTGAAATGATATCTAAAGGCTTCTAATATATCTCTGATATAAGAAATGTCTTATTAGTACCTTCATGTAATAACTTTAAGATATTATTTGCATTGGAATGTAATTTTGCTATTAATGACAAATTGTGCATGTGTCTGGGAGTAAGAGCATAAGAGTTTAAATTAATTTTTTCTAGTGCTGAGTTTGTTTTGTTTGCCAAAATATCTAGATATTTCTTGCTTACTGCACCTATTTCTTTTTTGTTATTTGAGTTTGATTGTAATGACTTAGATCTCAAGGGGGTTAATTGAGATTGTAGGTTTTGTAGTTCCGATCCCATTCCTTAAGTTTTTTTCTTATACCAGACTATAGCTTTACCATACAAATATACTTTTAGAACATTCCAAACCATAATAATGTTTGTTTCAGAGTTATTATTTGTCTCTAAGAAGAAGTTTAATTCTGATAATAACCATGGTTTAAAGCCTTCTAGTTTGGTGATATAGGCAGGAATTCTTGTAATAGTATTTATTTTCATGAAGTCTATTTGTATATCTAAAATACAGAATCACTGTGAAAAAGTCAAAGTTTAATTCAATATTTTGACTCCATGTTGGTTTTAAAATATTGAATTAGACTTCAACTTTTTCATCATGCAAGATTGGCTTGCTTGCTTCCTGCTGTGTCACATTGTTTCTTTACTTAGGCTTGTCATTTGCTGCCACTGTGGTTGCCTTTGTGATTTATTGTACTATTCCTATATCTACATAAGACAATCATGGTCTAATAAAGGACAAGGAAGTATAGTAAAGAATGTAAGCTTTAATTTTAAATTATTGGAGATAAGGACTTTATCTATTCTGGTTTGAGTTTTAAATCTATGATCAGTGTGCATATATAAGAGTGATTTGTTATTTTTAGAGTTACATGCATCATACAGATTATGAGAATTTATCCATTTCTTTGGAATTTTAGCAGTGGATGTTAATCTAAGTGGGCAACTACTTGTATGAGAATTATCTAATAAGCAGTTACAAATCACCCCTTAGAATCAGATTCCCTTTTGATATACTATCAATAAGCTTGAGATGTTGTTTAGCAGTTAAAGCTTCCAGTCCTGAGAACTATCAAAGGTTAGCAAGTGTCCAAATTATATGACTGAATTTTAGGATAGTGATTGCTAGTATTCCCTCAGGGTCTTCATGCTTATATAATATTTGAGAGCAGATAATATTATTCTTCCATAGGATCATCACTCCTCTCATTTTAGAGGTAAATGAAGCATGAGCTAGTATTGTAAAAGTGTTTGGTTTCCAAACATCCTTTTCTGTATTTTTAAAATATGTATCCTGTAGGAATACTATTTCGGTTGGTTTAAGTTAAGGTATCTCAAAAGGCCTGACCTCTTCTTTGAATTATTGATGCCATTTATATTAAGTGAAGCTAAAGCCAAAGACATGGTGAGTTATAGGAGTAACTTCCCCAATGGTCAGTAATAACTGATTTTGTTATTTCAAAGCATTCAATGAAAAGTTGAGACTTCCAAATTTTGATTTGTTTAAGGGACATGTTTGCAAGAATCATGACTGTGAATATTATGTGGAGTATATTATAATCAGGACTAAGTGCAGAAAGAAACAACAAAATAATCATATTAAAACACAGAGAAACAAATAATGTAATTCCCCAACACATACATGGAATTAATAAAATTCCCAGTTTGAAAGATGAGATAAAATCAGTCAAACTGCTTTTCCAAACCATCATGAGCATACCTATCAGCTCTAAAATGTACTAGTAAAGAGACTTGTACTGTAAACATACAATCAATTGAACAGTTTCCACTAAGTTATTAAAATGTAGTGAGGAAAAAGAAGACATATATTAGCATCTTAAGTTGCATATGTAATACTGTTGAGGTTCCTATCTTTGACATGAATTACTATATGAGATCAAAAGAGTTTAAAACAAGTACACAATCTTTATCTAATAGCTAGAGTCAATAAAAATTAATATTTTAATTATGTTATCCAAAAATAAACAGGTAAAAAGCAAGTTGGGCTCCCCTTTTATAATATATATATATATATATATATATATATATATATATATATATATATTTCAAAAAACTGGTGCACACATATTAGAAAGCATTGTAAACAACAGTAATGAACATCAAAGGAGCCTATAGCCTGGCTCAAACATTTATATCTAGACTATATGTCAGTCCAACTGAAAGTCTCTTATTTTGTATTTAAAAACATGTTAATTAACCAAAAATTGTGTAAAAATCTTTGGGACAGTGTAATACTTATATAAAAAATGCAGAAATGATTGCTTGAGCATAGTTATTCAGCAACACTCTAATCTTTTGTTCATCTATATTGTTCTAATCAAGTAAAAGCTGGGTGTAAAAGTAAAAGCTCCCAAAGATTTCTCTTAGGTTAACATTAAGTGGCTTCACAATTACCCTAGTGAAATATATTGAAGTACATTTTGTTAAGATGAATAAATAATGTTGTACTGCATTTATTTTTATAGGTTTAAAAGTCTGAATTCATTGTTATTTATATTATTTGTAACAAGAAATAGTGGATGATCAAATCAATAAAGGGAAAGTGAGGTGACTACATTAACATGTGCTTAATGCTGACTGTTCACCAACACTGCAAAAATAAAACTTCATGTAGGCTATTCTTATAATGGTAATAACGCAGTGTCATATAGCTACTAAGCATTGTTAAATAAAAATTAGTGATGATTAATACATTTCCTGTATAATTAAAACAAACATCACACTCTATTACATCTTCTGTTCAGATGCAGATAATTTATTGTGTGTTATATTCTAACCATTCATCTTGCATCTTTTTATTATTTCTTTTACCTCTGCAAGGTCTTATTAACTTGCTCTTGTTTTCTAAAGAATCTCAGTTGGAGTGTAGCCTTTAGATATTTTACATATAATAGAGAAATTTCAACAAGCTTTGTAATAGAGAAGCAAGTTATATGTTCATTAAGAAAAGGAAACTTATCATTAATTAGGCTGTATTGATGTAACAATGCTTGCAGTTTTTAAGTTTACCACCGGAGGTCAAGTCATGTATTTTAATCTATGTTAAATCTAGTTATTTACACCTTTTATTCACCTCATAAAAGACAATGATTCTTAGAAGTTTTTCTTGCTCAAGATTCATACAGTTATAAAAGCTTCTATACAGCCAAAATCTGCCGACTTGACTGGACCTGAGGCTACTATCTTTGTGCAGCTAACTACGATATCATAATTACATTTAACTATGTGCTTATTCACCCTAAGAGCTGTCAGCAAAAGATTCTGAGAAGTACTGTTTGACAGTGGCATCCAGGAGCATTTCACACATGTTCTTGTCCCCATAGTAATGAATCATGTATTTTTTTTTTTTTGCCTCTAACTGCCTTAATGTCTACAGTTAACAGAGCTATAACACCTTCTAGTCAAAAATGTTATTAGATGACACCCATATAGACCCTCTAGTCTTATGCAGCAATATAAAAAGCTGTTAACCAGGTTCTGCTGTACAAATATTCTGTACTTCGCTTCAGTCTTAATAGAACTCCCTTTGCACTGATGCTTGAAGGTACAGCTATAACAAAATGTTCTCAAAAGCTTGTACAGTTTGCTGTTTTCAAGTATTACATAATCAGGAAACACTACTACAGACTTTAAATAGTGTGTATATTTATGTTTCTAAGTCTGGACTGATTCAGGCTTATACTTGTTTCTGTCAGCTTTAATTTAAATTAGTAATCATATTAAATTGTTATTTTCCAATTTCTAAACATCAACTTGAAAATAGTAACTTTTATATAAATAAAAGAATCTAACTTACTTAAATATAGCAGTCTGAGTGTTTTAGCTTTACTTACGAAGTTTGAAGTTAAGGGTGCATCTCCAATACTATTCCCTACACTTCCTTTAGGGTACAGCATAGCAGAATGGACTGACAGCTTCCAGAAGCCTTAAGGAAGACAAGGCAGTTTAAAAACAGCTGGAGGGTCATCTCAAGATAACAAAAAGCTTCCCCTCAAATTTAAACAACATTCTTTGAGTAAAATGTTTTAGTGAGGTAAAAAAGGGAAAAATAAAACTAAATAATGGTGCCATTTTTACTACTGGATGTTAGTGTAACAGATACTCTAACATTAATACGACATTAAATTTAGTATTTAAGGTTAAATAAATGAGAAAAACACAGATTATCTAATGTAATTAAGCTATTGGGACACATTATGTTATGTAGTTGGTTAATCAAACTGCATTAGTATTTTAATAAAGATTTATTCATGTACACAGCATGGAGCCCTCCCCAACTTGCTTAAAGAAGCAGCTGCACATATTAGATTTACTAACAGTACTTTATTTATAAATCAACTCAGTTTTGTTTAGGTTTACTTTTTGGCTATAAATTATCTCAGTATGCAATGAGATTAAACATGTTTAAGCAATGCTTTAATATTATTGCTGTTAGTTAACTATTTGCTCTCTGTGCTAAATGATATTTAAACATTTATGACCATAATGGTACAGTAAGTATGAATTAAGAGACATTAATCACTAACAACAACAAAAAAAGAAACATATTTGATTATTTATTTACCAGTTGATTCTTTAAGAAATGAATTTGTTGTGGCAGCTGAAGTCTTGTTTTTTTTGTTTCTCCTTTTTGACATCATTCCATGTATTTTTCTCAGATGTTGCCTTTAAAGACGAAAGGGAAAAGTCCATATCCTCTGGGATGGTCGTTAGGCTACTGTTTGTTAAAAAGGAGATAGCTTCATCCAGGTTATTAAATATTCTTGTACCAGAAAAAAGGTGCATTTTTATTTTTGCTGGATACAATATTTGGGCTCTGATGTTGCTTTGTTTCAGATGTTTAACCAGTGGCCAACATTTCTTCCGCATTTTCAGAATTTTCGCAGAGTAGTCATTGTCAGATCTGATGGGGTGTTGGTAAAATTCTTCCTCCAAGCTGTTTTTAACACAAGTTCCCTATCATGATAAGAGAGGAATTTTGCAACAGTAGATCTCAGTGTTACTGTGGAGGATGTGGGCATTGGCTTATCAATTGCCCTATGAGCTCTTTCTATACCAAATGTGAGCCCTTCTTGCAAGTCCAAAATTTTGGGAATGCAATTATTCAAAATAAAATCATGTTCTCACCTTCTGTTTTCTCTTGTACTCTGAAAATTTAAATATTGCATCTTCTCTCCTGATTTTCACGGTTATCAGTTTTATTCAATTACCATGTGTTTTGTTTGAGAAGAAAGTCTGTGTGCAATTCATCTTTCTTTAATCTTCCATCTATGTCTGTTATGGCTGCCTCCATGTCCATTATTTTATGTTGATGTTGTTGAAAAAAGTCTCTCAAAACTTCAGTTTGTTTAGAACTATTCTCACTTGAATTTTCCAGCCTTTGTTGGTAGTCATCTATCTTCAGTTATAGTGACTTCCGAGTGGAAGACTCCAACTGTAGTTCTTTCCTTAGTCCAGCATCAGATTGTGAAGACTTGGAGCTGTTCATTTTCCTTCAAGTTTAGTCTCAAATAATTTGACAGGAATTGTTTGGAATAAAAACTTCAAAGTTTGTAAAGTTAAAGTTTAGATTATTAGTAACTACATTTTATAAAATTTAAGTCTATATATTATTCTAATCCCTGTCTAGTATATTAATTTTATAGAAAAAGTGCTGTGCTTAGCTGGCCATCTAGGCTCTGCCCCCCTAGATTGTTTTTTAAATGTAAAGGGGGAAGTGATTCTACTTAAGCAGGTATTATTTTAAGATTTTATAAGACATAAAAAAATACATCATATAGTCAAATGAAAATCCATGCTTGAAATTCAAAAAATAAATACTTTGTTGAAGCTTTCCAGGTTTATATTTTGTATAAACTTTTTTCTTTTATTGTTTGTTAGTAAAACACAAGTTGCCATAATGGTTGATGTCTTTACCTCCTATGCACAAGGTACAAGGTTCAATCCTGACCTTCAACCAATGCCTGTTTGGGTTTGCATATTCTCCTTGTGTCTCTGTGGGGTTCCTCCCACCTCCAAAAGACAGGCTGAGTGTTTCCATCTCAAACTCACCAATGAATGGAGCTGTGGGAAGCAGTACAGACTCTACATGGTGCACTATAGGGGGAAGAGTTGTACAGACCAACCACTTTGGGCTACTGTGGTGTGCAGTATCCTCCATGGATCACAGACTGTTTGTCATGGCAGGGCTAGCCACATGACAGTGTAAAATATAGCAGTACATGATTTGGTCATGTTGACTAATGTTGCCAAAATGGGCATGGGTGTTTGCTGGTGATAAGTGAATTGAGGATCTGACCTATGTCAGGGACTCATGTGAATGGTGGGAGGGGTGTATGTGCCCTTATTGGCCAATGTGTGCCTGCCATAAAGCCCAGCAGCCCTGGTTAAATAAGCTACTGGTGTCTAGATTCCCAGGGTATCTCTGTTGAAAGGAAGTTGGACGTAAAAAAAACAACCAAACTGAAAACTGAGAATTGCTACAATTAATTTAGGTTCACTGACAGGACACAGTTTGGAAGTGGATAAAATGATGATACAGAGGAGGCTGGACATCCTATGTATCTGGGCAATGCAGTGAAGCCACTTGGCTTGGGATCCAGAGAATACTACTTGGGAAAGGGACAGGCTAGAAATGGGGTAGGAATTGTGGTGAGACAAAGGCTTCAGAGAGCAGTGAGGGATATCATCAGAATCAGTGCAGACTCATGACAATCAGACTTCAGTGTAATGATAGGGCAGTATTCATAATCTCAGTCCATGCCTCACAGCTAAGTTGTGATAGTGAGGAAAATAGTGCTTTCAGACATCAGTTTCAGGACAATAGGAATGGGTGTCTTGAATGCACATATTGGGACAGACAGAACAGCATATGAGGACTGCCTGGGTCCAGATGAATGAGGCAACAGGAATAAAGAAGGAGGAGCCATTCTGTCTGACAAATGGCTTGATTGTAGCCAACACATGGTTAAGAAACAGATATAATCATAAGATTACATACAAGAGTGGGTAACACTCAACTCAGTTAGACTTCCTCCTAGTAAGGAAAGGGCAAGATAGAATCAATTATTGCAATATCATCCCCTGTGAAACAGTCAGCCCACTACGTAAACTACTAGTTGCTGCAAGCAGTGGTCATAGAAGGCTCTAAGGTCAACAGAGACCAGGCTGAAGACCTGGATGTTGACTGGAAAGGAAACACAACTGTTCAAGGAATTACTCAAGACTTTAGCAACCCAAGAAAATAAGGTAATAAGTGGAGTTTAAGAAGAATGGCAGTGCCTCAGAACAGCATGTGCAAGGACTAGAGAAAAGATATGTGGCTGAGCCAGATAAGAAAATAAGGTACATAAGGAAACCTGGTGATGAAATGCAGAAGTCCAGGAAGTCATCAAAAGAAAGAAGGAGTACAGGAAAAAATTGGAGATAGAAAAGACTTACCAGGATAGGAAGGAATACTGGTAGACTTACCAGGATAGGAAGGAATACTGGTCAGCTAACAAAGAAGCTAAGAAAGGAGTTGCAATAGAAAAGAATAGGGCTTCTGGAAAGTGACTCAGTAGGTCGCACAAAGAAACTATATCAAGTTGCAAGGCAAAGACAGAGAGATAAAGAAGATAGTCAGACATCTTTCATAAGGGATGCCAGTAACAACCTGCTCATCAAGCCACAAGACATCAAAGGCAGATGGAAGGAGTATTTACAGCAGCTTCTGAATGAAGAAAATCCACACTAAATGCGTCTTCATCAACCCATTTTCAGTGAAAGTGAAACTCCATGAACAATCGTTACATTAAAATTCTTTCCGCGGTAAGTAAGCAGTGGGCCAACGTAAAGATCGCATACAAACAGAAAAATTTAAAACCCAACCTGTTGGGGGGCTGCACCCCCACCCCCCTAACTAAATATACCAACTTTAAGATCACACTACAGTGGGGAGAAAGGGCAAATTCTCAAAGATGGCCCACTGGCTACTTACCGTGGAAAAGATTTCTATGTAATGATCATTTGCAGAGTTTTGCTTTTGCTGAAAACGGGTCAGTGAAGAGGTATTCAATGTGTTTACATTTTGCTGATATAATATAGACCCCAGAAGCTGTACTGCCGCAGAAACAGCCTACAATGAGAGAAGAAGAAGAGCCCACCCTAGAAGAAGTAAGGCTAGCACTAAGGAAAATGAAGTCAGGGAAAACAGCAGGATCAGATGAGGTCACAGCAGACATGATAAAGATGGCGGGTGAGATAGGGGAGAAATGGCTCCTGAGGGTAGTAATAGCAGTGTGGAGAGAAAGTCCTATCCCAGATGACTAGAGAATAAGTATAGTCATGCCAGTGCACAAGAACAAGGGAGACAACCATGACTGCAGACAGTAAGAGGCAGCTCCTACCACATTGCATGAAAGTTCTGCAGAGAGTGATTGATAAATGCATTCGCAAAGTAGTAGAGTGCAAGATGGGACATGAACAGTTTGGATTCAGATCAGGATGCAGCACAATTGACCCAATGTTGGCAGTGATACAGATAGCTGAGAAGACGCTAGAGTTGAGGAAAGAGTGTAAGTGGGCATTCCTAGACTTGGAAAAACATATGGCAAGGTCCCAAGAAAGCTGATTTGGGCACTACTGCAGTAATTCAAAGTCCCAGAAACATTGGGCAGAATTATTTTAGGCTATGTACGAGGACCCAATTACTCGAGTATGAGCAGTGTTCAGTCTCACAGAGGGGTTCCCAGTGGGAGTGGGTGTGCACCAGGGTTCTGCTCTGAGCCCACTGCTGTGGATTCTATTAACAAAGCTCTGAGCCCACTACTAAGATACTATTAACAAAGCCAGAGGCAAAAGCTATGCTTGTTTCCAGTGTTTTCCTTGTGCTCTTCAATGCTTTTGATTTAGTCTAGCACCAAAAACTCCTCTGTCAACTGTCTTTCCTCTGGCTATCCCAAGCCACACTACTATGATTTAACAACTAATTAACCAATAGATACAAGTCTGTTAAATGTGTTATTGTAAATATACTGATTATATTAAATATGTTACCTTGGAGCATTTCTCCCAAGGCCTCCACTGAATATGGGTACCTGTGCCCAGTCAGACATTCCCAGTAAACAATTGCCAATAAGTAAATAGATAAATAAATTTATTAGTGAGGACAAGTTTTGGCTTTGGAAAGCATGGTTTCACTGCCGGGGTTCATCATGTGGTCCCCTGCAGTATGACACTGGCATAGTTGAAAATGTAGTGTCAGTGGGCACAAGTTTACCCAATTACACACTTAGGAGGCAGTTACAACAGGGTGGTCACTTGAGGGAGCAAGTGTCCAAAGCACAACAAGACATGCAGAATGAGTCATATGAGGGGCCAGATGAGGAGTCAGCAGCAGGGGATGATCATTACCCTTATCTCTCTACACTTCTTTCAACCCTCAATTATCAGCTCCTTTGCATCCATACAGAATTATCTTAATCAGTAAGTTTTTGTTTACAGAAATACATCACTACTTTTTGTTTTGTTACCCTTCCTTCCCATACCTATTCTACACTATTAACAGACCTCTCTCCACATGAATTCATTCTCATTCATATCAGCATTCCTCATGCATGTGCTCTTAAACACCACACATCTCAACATCACCTAGAAGACTGCCACCTAAGGCAATCTATTATTCAACATTTCAACTTCTACTTTTCCTAAACAAATCCTCCCTGCTTCCTGTCTTAACTATAATCTCATCCTCTGTCCTTCAATCCCCTCCACTTCTTACCTGTCAGAAACATGTTTCTTATACATTTCCTTATATTAGTACCTTTCCTCCTACTTGCACACATCCTAAAAATATCCATTACCCTCACAATTGTAACAAAACTCTTATACTGTGCCTCCCAATTGAAATACTTTGGAACCTCATCTCTCACTCATACCCTATCATTATCAGCACTTATATACCCTACTGATCAAGGACAGTTATCCAAACCAACAACCATTTACTCACAAACTGAGTATTAAACAAAAAATCAATCAAAAATGCCTCTACCCATACCATCATACCTCCTTAACTATGTAACTTGGCAGACAGATCCACCAAGACGCAAGCCTAACTCAGCACATTCAGGTACCAAACAGCATATCCTAATCACCTCCTTTATCATTATGACCCCCACCACAGCCTCGCCCTGCCTTCCTGTACACCATACCAACTTATAAAGTATTTATAACACATTCCCTGAAGTCCATGTATAGACAGGACTTTGTACTCCAGACATATTAGTTGTCACAGAAACCTGGCTCTGTCAGGAAAGCAAAACTAAAGACATTGCTCTGACAGGGTATAACATTATCAAATTAGGTGGGGTCAGAAGAGAAGTTGGTGGTGTTGATATTTTCTACAAAAGCATACTACATATACCCCTTTCCCCCACATCCTGTCAACTTTCTCTAACTCAGAAATCCTACTAATCAGGGTAAAGCTAAGCACTCACAAGACAATCACAGCCATGGGCATTTACATACCCCCAGATAAGTATGCTAAAACACTGGAAGATATTCTTTGCTATGTCTCCTTAAAAATTCCTCATGAAAACATAATATCAGATGCTGTTAATATAGACTGGCTAATCCCACAATCTGAAACATGTTCACCCAATTTATAACCACATCATCTAGATACAACAAAGCCACAGCCAGAAAATCAACCCTTGTTTGAATTCTAGCATCCTCTTCAAATAAAATATGATTCTATGGAGCACTGTCAAATAGCCTAAGTGATCACTTACTAATCTATACCATCAAGTATCAAAGCAACATCCCAAAACACATCATGACAGCCTGGTAAGAAAACTTACGAGTTTTCATGGAGACACATATTAATGCACTACACCTCCTTAACTTGAAGTCATTAACAGTGCTCCCTTAGAAGATGTGGTCACGGAGTTCAGTGAAATCTTCCTAAGAGCTCCAAACACACTAGCTTCCTCCGAATAAACTATAATGCTATCCATAGCAACTAAACATGTCATTAAACAAAGAGACAAAGCTTGGAAGGTCTGGACAAAAAATAATAATCAATAAGCCTAACAGAATAACTTATCACTAAAGATAAGAAAAACTATTTTTCAACCTATCGAAACACACACCAATAATCTAAAACTGTCCTTGAACTCAGTCAATAAATTGTTAAATCCATTTCAGGCTACACAGCAAGCACCAAACGCACAGAAATAAAATTATGTCATAGCCAACCAATCCAATACCCCTTATACAGACAGTATAGTTATTAAGCATCCAAGTGTCTAATCAAGCTCTTGATCTTCTTCTTCTTTCGGCTGTTCCCGTTAGGGGTCGCCACAGTGGATCAACTGTTTCCATTTCTTCCTGTCCTCTGCATCTTGCTCTGTCACACCAACCACCTGCATGTCCTCTCTCACCACATCCATAAACCTTGTCTTAGGCCTTCGTCTTTTACTGTTACCGGACAGCTTCATCTTTAGCATCTTTTTCCCAATATACTCTGCATCCCTCCTCAGCACATGTCCAAACCAACATAATCTTGCCTCTCTGGCTTTGTCTCCAAACCTTCGAACCTGGGCTGATCCTCTAATATACTTATTCCTAATCCCATCCATCTTCATCACACCCAGTGCAAATCTTAACATCTTCAGCTCTGCCACATCAAGTTAAGACTCCTGCCTTTTTATCAATGCCACCATCTCCAACCCATATAAAATAGCTGGTCTCACTACCCTCTTGTAGACTTTCCCTTTCACTCTTACTGGTACTCGTCTGTCACAAATCACTCCTAACACTCTTCCCCACCCACTCCATCCTGCCTGTACTCTCTTCTTCACCTCTCTTCCACACTCACCATTACTCTGAACTGTTGATCCCAAGTATTTAAACTCATCCACCTTCACCACCTCTACTCCCTGCATCCTCACCATTCCTCTCTCCTCCCTCTCATTCACACACATATATTCTGTCTTAGTCTTGCTGACCTTCATTCCTCTTCTCTCTAGAGCATATCTACACCTCTCCAGGGTCTCCTCCACCTGTTCCCTACTCTCACTACAGATCACAATGTCATATGCAAACATCATAGTCCATGGGGACTCCTGTCTGATCTTGTCTGTCAACCTATCCATCACCATTGCAAATAAGAAAGGGCTCAGAGCTGATCTTTGATGTAATCCCACCTCCACCTTAAACGCATCTGTCACTCCCACCGCAGACCTCACCACTGTCACACTACCCTCTTACATATCCTGTACCACTCTTATATACCTCTGACACTCCCGACTTCCTCATACAGTACCACAACTCCTCTCTAGGCACCCTGTCATATGCTTTTTTCTAAATCCACAAAGACACAATGCAACTCCTTCTGACCTTCTCTGTACTTCTCTTATAAACACTCTCAGAGCAAACATCGCATCTCCAGTGCTCTTTTGTGGCAGGAAACCATACTGCTGATCACTAATCATCATCTCCCTTCTTAACCTAGCTTCCACTACTCTTTCCCATAACTTCATGCTTTGACTGATCAGTTTAATCCCTCTGTAGTTACTACAGTTCTGCACATCAAACTTATTCTTAAAAATCGGTACCAAAACAATTTTTCTCCATTCCTCAGGCATCCTCTCACTTTCCAAGATTTCATTAAACAATCTAGTTAAAAACTCCACTGCCATTTCACCTAAACACCTCCATGCTTCCACAAGTATGTCATCTGGACCAACAGCCTTTCCATTCTTCATCCTCTTCATAGCTATCCTTACTTCCTCCTTGCTAATCCACTGCACTTCATGATTCACTATCCGGACATCATCCAAACTTCTCTCCCTCTCATTCTCTTAATTTATCAGCCCCTCAAAATACTCTTTCCATCTACTCAACACACTCTCCTCACTTGTGAGCACATTTCCCTCATTATCCTTTATCACCCTTACCTGCTGCACATCTTTACTAGCTCGGTCCCTCTGTCTAGCCAATCGGTACAGGTCCTTTTCTCCCTCCTTAGTGTCCAACCTTTCATGCAACTCTTCATACGCCTTATTCTTAGCCTTCTCCACCTCTCTCTTTGCCATGCACCTCATCTCCTTATACTCTTGTCTACTTTCTTCATCTCTCTGACAATCCCATTTCTTTTTTACCATCCTCTTTCTCTGTATACTCTCCTGTACGTCTTCATTCCACCACCAGGTCTCCTTGTCCTCCTTCCTCTTTCCAGATGTCACACCAAGCACTTTTATAGCCATCTCTCTTACTAGCTCTGATGTAGTTACCCAGCTATTCGGTAACTCTTCACTGCCACCCAGTGCCTGTCTTAACTCTTCCCTGAACTCCACCTCACAATTACCTTTTTTAATTTCCACCATTTGATCCTTGGTGCTGCCCTCACACTCATCCTCCTCTTCATGATCACCAATGTCATCCTACAAACCACCATCCTATGCTGCCTAACTACACTTTCCCCTGCCACCACTTTACAGTCTCCAATCTCCTCCAGACTGGCCCTTCTACATAAGATATAATCCACCTGTGTGCATCTTCCTCTACTCTTGTATGTCACCCTATGCTCCTCCTTCTTGTTAATATATGTATTCGTCACAGCCATGCCCATCCTTTTCACAAAATCCACTACCATCTGACCTTCTGCATTCCTTTGCTTAACACCATACCTACCTATCACTTCCTCATCCCCTCTGTTCCCTTCATCAATATGCCCATTGAAATCTGCTCCAATCACCAGTCTCTCACCCTTGGGTACAGTCATCACCACTTCATCCAACTCACTCCAAAATTTTTCTTTCTCATCCATCGCACACCCAACTTGTGGAGCATATGCACTAACAACATTCATCATTACACCATCAATTTCCAGCTTCATAAACATCACTCTGTTTGACACTCTTTTCACCTCCAAAACACTCTTAGCATACTGTTCCTTCAGGATAATGCCTACGCCATTTCTCCTCCCATCCACACCATGATAAAACAATTTGAACCCGCCTCCGATACACCTAGCCTTGCTCCCCTTCCATCTGGTCTCTTGCACACACAATATACCAACCTTCCTTTGGTCCATTCAAATTTCAAACATCCAACATTCAAAGTTCTGACCCTTACTATCACAGTGCTAGACTTTACCTGCCTTCAGGCATGCCTTTCCCCTCTTCTCCTTCTTCGGCCAACAGTAGCCCAATTTCCACCAGCACCCTGTTGGCCAACTGTACTGGTGGTGGTCATTGTTAACCCGGGCCTCACCCAATCCGGTATGTATATCTGTGCTGTTGTCCGCATGTATGATTTGGCAAAATTTTATGCCGGATGCCATTCCTGATGCAACCCTCCCCATTTATCTGGGCTTGGGACCGACACAAAGAAATGCACTGGCTTGTGCACCCCCAATGGCTGGGTTCTAATCAAGCTCTTGATGTTCTGCTCAATCAAAAACCTCCTTCAGAATTTCTTCTTCCAATTAGTTCCCACAGATATTCTCAAAATTACCTCAGAAAATAAAAGCCTACTACAACTAATCTCGTGTATATATATATATATATATATATATATATATATATATATATATATATATATATACACACACATATATGCTCAGAACATCCAGTGGAGTCATTCCTCAGAAATATACCTCTCAACCTCTTATGCAAGAAATCTGGCCAAAGGCTGTCAAAATAGGGGGGGCAATGGGCCAAAACTAGGGACCTATTTTAAATATTGCTCTTATACATGTAGGAAGTTGCTAGAGTAACAGGGTTTGTTGCAGCATATATGTTCTGAAGAATGTGAGGTCTGAAGCTGAAATATATGTCATCATTTACTAACAGAAATCCTCAGATCTTCATAGTGATTTACCAGAGAAATAAAAATAATGAATCTGTTGAACAGACCAGAAATATGAGCAATAAACCTGGACATTCTGAAACAATTTGTCCAGTCAAGAGGTATGCTCAGAACCCCTTAGTGCAACAAATCTGGACCAAACCTGACAAAGTGGGTGGAGAAAGCCATGAAAATAGGGACATATCTAAAATAGTGGAGTAGATAAGCTGACACAGTTGCTGAGGTAACACCCTCCTGTCTGTTCTAACATATATTGACTGAAACAGCACAAGTCCAACACTCAATTACTTCTCACTAGTTAGTGACTTAAATCCTCACATCTTCCCACTGATGTGTCAGAAATATGCAACACTTATGGGAGCCAGACAACACTATATCCTACAAATATCTGGACATAGCATCACATTAGGGAAACTACACTGAGCTGATAAGCATGCCACCAAGCACCACCCAAACCACAGTCGGACTGACACAACACTAACCCAAATCCGCTATGGGGAATTACACATGTATTTGCAAATATATCAGGCAGTACAGGGATGTAACAACACTGAAAAACAGACACCAATGTGAAAGTGCATACCCACAACCAATTTCACCACAGTCACAGTGACATACCTGTAAGCCAAATAAACAGTAGAGTATAAGGACTGTGTGAACAAAAACATCATGTTTGCCACTCACACACTACTCTTACATATACTGGCCCAATTTACAGTGTAGTATGAGTCCTGACTATGGTACGAGACATGTTTCAGTCTGTCCCTACAATCATATGCAGCCGATAGACCACCAGAAACTGGAGCAGCATACACAGTCAGATAGAAAAGGAGCCATAACACTTACATCTACCACCCTACCTACACAGGCCAAATAACATTTACACATCACACTGCTACACAGTCCTGACAATATGTCAGCAATCAACAGAAATACACAGACCTCTCAACTGTACAGATTCCCACAGAATGTTCAGGCTTTGTCCTCATATATAATGCCTCTTCCACATAACATGCCTGGCATTCTGATACATCACTGGGATGATATCAGGAATGGAGGTACTAAATAATGATATACCATAGCTATCAACCTCTTACTGCATGAAATCTGGACAAAGCTTGACATACTTGGGGGACAGAGGCCCAAAAACAGGGGCATATTTAAAATATTGCTGCTATAAACTGAGGAAGTTGTTGGTGTAACAGTGATTGTTGTGACATATCTTTTCTGAGGGATATGAAGTTAGAAACACAAATGGATGTTACCATTTACTGACAGCAATACCTAGATTATGCTACTGATTTTCCAAAGACAAAAAATGTCTCAGGAACACACCAAACATGAGAGTCCAAACTCTAGGCATTCTGCGGATAGCCCTACAGTTGAGAGTTATGTCAATTCAATAACACTGTCAAACTTAAAATCATACAGAATATCCATGTCCACACAAACCCTGTTAAACTAGCATTAATCCAACTGTATAACAGCAATGCTTATATTCTGTCCCTATGTCTGTGACATTCTACCCATTTTGTTGGGCTGTCTCCACAGTTTTCATTGTAAGAGGAATTTCCAACTACCCCCTGTGATGCTGCTGTTCACACACATCCATGAAGTCCTCCTCACAGGCAAGGAAAAGGGGCAATGGCCACATGAAGTAGTCAATTATAGGAGCGTATTGCCATGCCATTGGCTATAGGAATAACAACACAGCTGTTCTGCATGCATTTAGTAAGTGGGGGACACCAACTGGTGCACAGGCCATCACTGCTCATGAGCATTACCTACAAAAGGCAAGCTGCTGCCTATGCAAAACAGATATATACCCTACATCTTGGAGAGAGACAGACAGATAGACAGACAAACAAACAAACCAACAGAAATCAGAATCAAGCCAACTATGTCAAACAAGTAAGAATGTAATATAATGCAGTAGGGGGTATGTAATAATGGGAAATAGGAAGTTCAACAAATATGTCTCAACAAGACTTGCTGTACTGATATATTGCTAATCAGAACCTATGGCCATAGCATCTGGGTCTGTCTGCAGTGACATAGATCACAGCTCAGGCTATTGAGTCTCCCCAGGAAAGGATGGCTCACATATGACTACTATTGGAGTGTGTGTTGAACAATACTGACATGACACTGTTAGGCCAGCTATGGGATGTCGTAGATATCCATATGTTACTTGTGAATATAACTATGATATACATGTTTGTCTCAGAAATGTGAGAGACCTACAGTATACAGGGTATTTGCATAGTAAACTACTGTGGCAGATGTGTGTGTTGAACTGCATGTGGTATACTGAGCTCATACCATTCAACTGTCCAGTGTTATGCACACTGACCATATGTGCGCTTCATATTTGTTGTCATTTACTCATAGAGTTGTGTTATGTCTGGCAAATCATTGTCAAATCAGTGAAGACTGACATTACAACATCTCCTTCTTTATCTTTTGCCATGCCTACTACAAACAGGTATATGACCACCTACATAGCTGTATGGACTCAGCAATACCTTACTTGTAAAACCTGCCTCCACCAAGGTAGAGTAATCTCCTTTGCTGGACAGCAGCAATACACAAACAACATAATTGGTCACTATATTGGCTGTACAGGGCAAAAAATAGGAGCAGGCACTAACTTGGCAGCAAGTTAACCTTTGTCTGAATGAGCGTATAAGGTCACAGGTGGATTACTGTTTGGCTAATTATGAATACAAATTGGACACATCCACCAAGGGCAATCACAAGGCCATCTTCACATATGTTTGCAATCTCAAACAACAACCCAACCTACCCTGTACTGGTGGTCAATCACACCACATACTCACAGCAAAGCTATAGTCAACCTGTTGCAGACAGGTTTAGGGCAAACATCACCCTCATGACTCACCATCAGTATAGGTGGATATGCACAGCACCTGCACCCCTCCCCTCATCATCAGGGATAAAGTGCATACTGCCTAATCAAAGTCAACAAAAACAAGTCTGCATGAGACATGATAACATTCCTGTCTGCATCCTACATGAACTCGGGCATATGCTTCCAGCTCCTTTGCACACTGTATGCAAGCAAAGCCTGAGCACTATTGACATCCCATCTGCAAGGAAGACAGCTACTATCATCCCTCTACACCAATGTGAATGATGAATGGTTGTCTATGTAATGTACTGGCCCTCATTGGTGTAACATGACACATCAGGACCAGGAGTGCAATGCAGGTTCATACTGTACTGATAGATGACAGGAATATGATGTGGTTGTAAGTGGTGGCTAATGATAGGTAATGTTGATGTGCTGGCTCTGTAAATAACTTTGGGCAATGTCTGAGGTTCTGTGATGTGTTTCCCTGTTTATTTCTTCCAGGTGGCATGTAGCAGCAGGCAGCATATACTGCAGACAAAAATGCAGCCATAACCAATGCCATAATCCAGCACCATGGTGTGATGTTCAGCCGTAGCCAACAAAATCTGTAGGAGCAGGCTGCCCTGTGTGATGACCTTGTCCACAGAGTTAACACCTTGGGCCACCATGGCTGTACATATGATCTGGTCAGGCATCTGGCAACTGTCCTGATATGTAGTGCCCAGCAAAGGGCTACTGCTGTGGCCAGGGACCGCACTGCTACAGGTGGGGGTCCAGCAACACAGGCTCCAGTTACAGCAACAGAAGAGCTCCTTGCCAACCTTGGAGCAGCCCTCACACAACAGCCAGCACGAGAAACAAGTCATGGCAGTGGGTGGCACCCAGGCAAAAGGTGAGAAGCATCCAGGTAAGGCCACAGTGCACATCAATTTAATCACGTAGCAGTCATACTGTCTTCTATAGAGTATCTAGATGCATATGTCAGTTCAAACTGGATTTGTGGGTGGGGTTTAGTAATGCACATAAGTGCACATCTATGGTGAAGGACAGCAAATTGTGTACTATCAGAGCTTGTACCGTACATGTGCAGAAATGTAGCATCCATCTTGTACCAATGCCAAATGTGAGTCTGCTGTCAATACCTCTCCCCCACAACTACATAGGTCCCTCTGGACTGGATGTAGGACAGCAGCCTGAAGCCGGTGATTATGGGATTTTCCTGTTATGGTTCACCAGTACCCCAGGCATGTTAAGGTCATGCATTTGACCATGCACACCACTGTTACTCTCAGCCATATTGTGATATCTGCATGTTCACTTGTGGTGGGGTTAACTGCATTGCATCACAGTCATCATCACAAGGGCCTATTTGCAGGAGATGTCACATATCTGTAGCATACCTCACAACCTGTCATTGCAAGAAATCTGGACAAAGACTAACAAAATGGGGGGGCAAAGGTCCAACACTATGGACATATGCTATAAATTAGTGTTATACAGTGCATATAAACGGTGTACACACACCTGTTAGAATGCCAGGTATTTGTGATATACAAAAATGAGAGCACAATAAAACAATTCCAAACCATTCCAACTTTTCATGTGACCTATAACCTGTACAATTAAATTGTACAACAAATAACTCTGTTAGCAGAACAGTTATGACACATGAGAAACATACAACAAGCTAGATGCATATGTGTGCACAGGCTGAAGCTAATACTTTGTTGAAGCAGCTTTTGATATAATTACAGCATTACATCTTATTGGGTACACACCTGCCATCAGTTACAGAGACACTTTGATTGACAGCAAATAATGGTCAGCAGTCCTACCCGGAATATAGTAATATTTACTCAGTTGCTTGCTACAGTAACAGCCATAGTTTGCATACAGCTTATGAAACAGCAAAGAGATGTCAGTTTTGAAAGGTATCAGCCCAGAAAAGGGTACACACACACATTTCCACAGCATTACATATACCATGGAATACAGTGAAGACAGTCATCAAATGGTGGTGAAATAATGGGGCAACACTGACATTGCAAAGAACTGGACATCCCTCCAAATGAGTGGGGAAGACAAGACTCAAACTGATCATGAAGGCTGCCAGAAGGAGACTTATAGCAACACTAAAGGAGTTGCAGGAATCTCTGGCAAGTACTGGTTGTGTACTACATGTGACAACAATCTCCTGTATTCTCCACATGTCTAGCTTATGGGTTAGGGTTGGAAGATGGAAGCGTTTTCTCAACCAGAACAACATCCAGGTCTGGTGAATTTCTCAAGAAAAATGCATCAGGTCTCCCAAGAGCATGTGGGTAAATGTGTTATGGTGTAATGAGACCAAGGTTGTACATTTTGCCCACAGTACCAAAAGGTTTGTTTGGCACAATAACAACACTGTGCATCACCAAAACAACACCATCACCATGGTAAAGCATGGTGATGGCAGTGTCCTGCTTTGGCTTTGCTGTTCATAAGCTAGAAGTGGGCCTTTAGTCAAGGTTGAGGGGATTAGGAACAGTTCAAAATACCAGGCCCTTTTGGTCCCAAATCTTCATGTGTCTGTTAAAAGGCTGTAGATTGAGAGGAATTACATCTTTCCACATGACAATGACCTCAAACTATACATCCAAATCCAAAAGAGAATGTCTCCACCAGAACACAATAGTTTTTGGAATGATCCAGCCACAGTCCACACCTACAGCCAATAGAAAATCTGTGGGTTGCCCTGAAGAGAGCTGTGCAGATGAGATGCCCTCACAATCTGACAGAGTTGGAGGGCTTCTGCATGGGAGAGTGTACAAATATTGCTAAGTCAAGATGTGCCATGCTGATACACACCTTCTCAAGATGACCTTTGTCCCCCCCTCCCCCCCAAAAGGAGAGATATCTATACCAAGCGATTGCAGCCCCCCAAACATCTCCAACGCCCAAGTGAGAACTGCTCTCTCCAAAGCAAAAAACACAGCATCCATGGGACCTGATGGTATCCCCGGCTGTGTGCTCCACGAACTCAACGAGGAATTAAACCCACAGCTAGGACAGCTGTTTAATCATAGTCTTACCTCTGGATACGTACCCAGGGAGTGGCGCACTGCAACTGTGGTCCCACTTCACAAAGGCGGTGCCGCCACCGACCCTGGAAATTACCGGCCCATTAGCTTGACAAGCCTTATCTGCAAAGCCATGGAGAGGATCATAATGGACCTCATAAATAAAGACATAGGGAATTTGCAGACTTTGGATCCATCCCAGTTTGGCTTTGTCAAAGGCAGATCATGCCTTCTAAACTTGGTTGACTTTTTGAAACAGTCACCAAAGCCATTGATGAGGAAAGGCAGTCCATACAGCCTACCTCGATCTGGCCATGGCCTTTGGTACAGTACCCCTCTCAGGTATCATTGAAAACTCATCAGCTTAAATGTTAACCCATACATCACAAGATGGGTTGCAAACTGGCTGAGTGACAGAACCCACAGGGTCAGAGTTGCTGGCGCCATGTCAGACACAAAGCCTGTCACAAGTGGTGTACCACAGGGCTCAGTCCTGGGCCCACTCTTGTTTGGCATCTACTTTCAAGTACAAGCAAACACAGGAGGGTTATGGCTGACAAAGTTTGCAGATGACTGCAAACTGGGTGCCATAGTAGAAAACACATCTGACACAGATATCCTTCAGAAGGGTCTCACAGAAACGGATAACTGGTGCCAGAGCCATGGCCTAAAGTTAAATGCCAAAAATGCATAGTCATACCCTTGGAAAAACAAGGTTACCCCTAGCTACCAAATAGGTGGCAATCCACTGAGTACAGAAGAAGTTATCAGGGACCTGGGGACCCAGGTTGATAGTAGTCTGTCATTCGACACCCATGTAGCTAAAGTAGTTAGGAAGACCTTCTACATTGCCCACCTTATCATGAAGGGATTCTCATCTAGATCAAGGGAGGTCATAGTCTCCTATACTCATCACTCATCAGACCAATGATTGAGTACAATGCCCCATTCGAATGTTTCTGACCCGACACTTGCAGCAGCTGGAGAGGCCACAAAGTTCCTCACCAAAAGGATAAAGGGTCTCAAACATCTGTCCTATGCTGCCCGACTGAAAGAACTCCAGCTCTATTCAGTCGCTTACGCTGCTCAGAGGTGACCTTTGCCTAACATACAAGGCCATGTCAAACCCAGATTTGATGAATATGCTTCACCTCAAAAATCTAGATCCATCAGAGCCACAAGGGCGGAGACTTAAACCTCGACACGGCTATTAATAGGGCGTGCTGGAGGGATAGATTCATCACCCAAAGACTCCCTATGCTGTGGAATAAAATCCCGGTATATGTGAGGCAGAGCACCTCGCTGGCCTTGTTCAAGAGAAATCTTGACCAATGGATGGGAGATCGCAGATATACCCCAGGGATTACCTCAGTGTCACTGCTCAACAGAGGCACAGCAAAATAATGGGTATAGTTCCCCATACTAAAGGGGTGGCGTAAGCCACAAAACTATGGGCTAGGCTTGTAAATGCCCTCGGGCAGATAGCCTAGTATGAACCTATGAACCTATGAACCTATGACTGACTGCTGTTATGAAATCAAAAGGTGCTTTAACAAAGTATTAGTTTAAGGGTGTGCACAGTCATGCAATCAGTCTATTGCATGTATTGCAACTTCTATGTTACCCCTAACTGATGTGTTTGCTCTTCAATTGGATTGCACAGGCTATAGATCACAGTAAAGGTTGGAAATGTTATCACATGATTTCTGTGGTCTCATGCTATATATCAGACAAACCTGGCATGTTAACGGGCGTGTCTACATTTCTAATATCCACTGTAAGCTTGGAAGGCTGTTAGTGTAACCGGTTCTGTTGTACCATACATGTACTGCAGGTTTTGAAGTGTGAAACTCAAAATATGTCATTAATTAGTGACACCAGTCCTCAGATCATCCCAGTAATGTGTCAGACAAACACAAGATTTATGAAGAACATACCAGAAATATGAGCTACACATGTAGACATTCAGCGACACTCTGCACAGTTGAGAAGTAGGATTTGCCACTGTGAATACAGGTGAACAGCAATTATGTGTACATAGGTGCAGTTTGTGCTACTTGAAGGCCCATCACCTACTACTACTACTCACGTATCACAGAGGTATATATAAGTAGCAACATTAAGTGGAAAGAGCTGCACTGCATGATGTCGAGGGCCTGTCCAGAGTGTGTATGTAGTGGTCTGACTGTGCTGTGAATGTCACCAGTTGGCTATTGTGAGGTCTGTGTAATGCCTGTCTGCCACCTCACGTATATGTGTGTGTGTGTGTGTGTGTGTGTGTGTGTGTGTGTGTTTGTGTGTGTGCGCGTGTGTGTACCAGCAAACGTTATAGTGCAGGAATTAATTTACATATGTTGTCTTCCCCCCACAGGTGGACATGGTGGTTGTAGTTTCTCCTGTTCAGAATCTGATGTCAGTGTCTCTGTAGACTCTGACAATGATGATGGTCATATTCAGGCACAGGTGGGGTTGGCATCCCACAGTCATTCACAATGTCCCTGCACACAGTCACAATGCCCACATATTCCCTGTCCCCAGCAGCCACAGATGATGGACAGTTGGCAGGTGGTGGCATGGAACAGGCTACTGTGGTGACTATGGCAGGTGTGAATGTAGACACTGGCCATAATCAGTGTCCAGGTGAGGTCCCACACAGGTGGATGGACAGGAGTGCTCGCAGGATGACTGATGCTCATCAAGTCACTTTTACAAGTGCCACAGCAGGTGCCACCAGACACATGTTTCGGGCTGTAATGGATGCACTGGCATGTAGTGAATGCAACTCCAAATACTCAGGGTGTTGGATGCAACTCTTCCTGATTTACATGGTGACATGCATGACCTTGTTGAAGCCGCACATCAGAATACTGAGATCATGAATAGACAGTGGGGTGAGACCTTGGCAATCCTCGACCATGGCATGTCTGTTCTAGAGTGTGTGGTGGGAGATGGGCATTGACCACATGGATGTAGGTCAACACCAACATCAGTTGAGGGTCTACAGGGCCATGCACCATCACACTCCCATAGTGGAAGTGACAACAACACTACTGATGGGAGGGTTGCTCTCCACATCACAACAGAGCAGGTCAAGGGCACATGGTCCTGGTTGGTCCCATCAGGGACACAGATCCAGCAGACAGCAGTCACCATCAGGAAGCAATACTGCATCTGGCCTTGGGACTGGTGCTGCCAGTGAGACCCCTGGCAGGACCAGTTCCCATGTACGTGGCCAGAGATGGTGAACTGGACACCCTGCCATGTATAGTGCGTAGCTGTCCAACATAGCCCTGTGTAGGGCAGCCACATGTCATGACTGTGTGCATACATACACATACACATCTGTATTACAGGGAAGTCACCTCCAGACACACAGACATCACCTCTATATAGCCCATCTATAGGAAACCCCTCCAAACACATGCACATGATATCAACTGTATGGCCCGCCTAATCCTCTGGCAAATCCACACCACACCATGTGCATATGATGATGCTTGGGTCACATCCCTGTCATCCATACCATCAATGCAGGGACATGCTACTATGGGTCTGATGCACAGGGTGAATATAGTACAGTGTAGCTATATAATACTGTGTAAGGTGCTGTCTGCTTGCATTTGGTTTGGGTACACATAAAGGTGTATGTGCCTTACTAGCCATGATGCATTATTGCTGTTAGTACCACTGACTGAATGTAGTCTGACATGCTGTATTCTGTTTGTGTTCCAGGTGTCTGTGTGTCTGCAGGCTGTGGCCCTGAAGACATTACCAACATGGAGTATGGCAGAGTGGAAATACACCAACTGTTTCATAGCCAGGGTACAGCTATATATGTACATTTACCAGATGTGTATGCATGCAACAGTGTGTGATGGACTCTGTTGTCAGAAAGTATTGACCTGGCATACATACCCCTTGTCACAGAGAGGTAGCCTTCAGACATGTCACCTCAGTGTTGTGTAGTACCACAGGCTTATACATACAGAACAGGTTACTGGCTTAGCCATTAGATTAACTGCAACAGATTCACCTGTCAGCACCTGTTGCCCCTGCCATGTCTTTCCCATATACTCAACCCTGATGCAGTTTGTGAGGGCATGCGTGGTACTGTGTATGGAAGGTTTGTGGTATGTATTCCTGAGTTCACAGGGTGGAATAGGGAGACAAAATGGTATATCCTTTGCATACAAACAGTAAAGACTGACACAGGGGATGTGCATACAGTAACACAAACACAGTTGGCAAAAGACAGATTAGTAAACCTACATATCCACTTTAATGTACTATAGTGCTACATACACATGACATGCGCCACATAGATTATATGACTGGGACATAACTCAGTACAACTTACAACATGTAATGTTGTGAATACCTTCATGGATGGTGAGATAATCCACCAGAAATAGCAACTGGAGTCATCTATAGCTCCTAAAAGCCTGGAAAAGTGATATATAACAGACATTATATCAGCATGATGTTTCAGTCAGGTATGATATCTGATGCTGACATATGTGTCACTACACTAACTGTGACAAATTCAGCAACAATATCATGTACATGGCCATTGTTAGGGGACACAGACCACATATAGGTTGCAAACATCTGGATATTCCATAGACATCTGTACAGATGAATGGTATGGCCTGCACAACAGTTTCACATGCTGCATGTCAGGCAGATGCCATTAACACGCCATATAAAGTAATACCACCAGAAGGTGGTAAACACATCAAAATGGTATAACCCACACAGGATATGATTCTCACCCAAACACACTCACACACACACACACACACACACACACACACACACACACACACACACACACACACACACACACACACACACACACACACACACACACACACACACTTGCCAGTATTGAGATTAGAACCCCTATCTAGTTATTTGTACTATAGTGTTACACAGTTATCACGTGCTGCAGAGCTTACTGAGTTGACAAATGGCCAAAGCTGCTGATAAGGGGAATGGCATCAGCTGGACTGATAAAGTAGGGCACTGGGTGAGACACTTATCAAAATACTTCTTCCTACAAACATGCACACTTAGAGAGTCACATTTACCGGATCTGAGAGTAGAATCCCTGCCTGTCTAGTTATTTGCACTATAGTATGATGCAGTTATACACATGCTACAGAGATTACTGGGCTACCAACTGGCCAAAGTTGCTGATAAGGGGAATGACATCAGCCGGACTGATAAAGTAAGACACTGGGTGGGACACTTATCAAAATAATTCTTCCTACAAACACAGATTTATACATCCACACACACATTTGCCAGACCTGACAGTAGAGCCCCTACCTATCTAGTTATTTGGACTATAATATTACACAGTTATCGTACACACTGCATTGCTTACTGGGCTGGCATTTGTCCAAAGGTGCTGATAAGGGGAATGACATCAGGAGGACTGATAAAGTAGGGCACTGGGTGGGAAACTTATCAAAATACTTCTTCGTACAAACATGCACACAAACTTATGCACCCACATTTGCCAGATCTGAGAGTAGAACCCCAGCTTATCTAGTGATTTGTACTATAGTGTTACACAGTTATAGCACATGCTACAGAGCTTACTGGGCTGACATTTGGCCAAAGGACTTATAAAGTAGGGCACTGGGTAAGCCACTTATTAAAATACTTCTTCCCACAAACATACACACCCACATTTGCCGGGTCTGAGAGTAGAACCACTGCCTGTCTAGTTATTTGTACTGTAGTATTATGGAGTTATCGTACACACTGCATAGATTACTGGTCTGCCATCTGGCCAAAGTTCTGATAAGGGGAATGACATCAGCAGGACTGTTAAAGTAGGGCACTGGGTGGCACACTTATCAAAATACGTCTTCCTACAAACATAGACACACACTTATTCACCCACACACACACACATTTGCTGGATCTGAAAAGTAGAACCCCTGCCTGTCTAGTTATGTGTAGTATAGTATTACACAGTTATCATACATGCTACAGACCTTACTGGACTGATAACTGGCTAAAGGTGCTGATAAGGGGAATAACATCATCAAGACTGATAAAGTGGGGAACTGGGAAGTATTGTGGGAGGGAATGACCTAAAACTGTTTCACATACAAACAAACACATACTCCCTCATTCTTGCACACAGACACACACACACACACACACACACACACACACACACACACACACACACACACACACACACACACACACACACACACAGTTGGCAGTATTGAGATTAGAACTCCTACCTGTCTAGTTATTTATACTATAGTGTTATGCAGTTATCGCACACACTACAGAGCTTATAGAGGTGATAGGTGTCCAGTGCTACTTCTAAGGTCAATGACAGCAGGAGATCTTGTGAAGTAGGGCAATGTGAAGTGTACTGAGTGTGAACAGTCTCCTAGTATTTAGACCTACAGACACATACATACACATGCAGGTGATGTGATATTATAACCCCAACCTCAGTGCTATTACACAATGGGGGCTCACCTTTTCTGCTGGCACACGCAACTGTTTACAAATGGTATGCCACTGTCCACAGCAGGACATCACTGTATGCCATTCAGGGTATCCGTGTTTGTGACTCACTCTGACTGTTTCTCCCTGTGTCTCTCTCTCTCTCTTTCTCTATCACTGTCTGTCTCTCACTTCTCCACATCTATGTGTGTGTATGCTTGACATATTTTATCTGTTGCCCATATATATGTCTGTGTATCACACACAACAGATGCAGATATATCACATATGGGCCACCTACAGCTAGCTGGGGGTAATCCTGTCTGATGTGTCTGTGTAGGTAGATGATAAGGTGTACATAGCTGTCTGTATGCACAGATATATGTACACAATACAGTCATATAGTCCAATGTGGGTTCCAACATGTCCTGATATTCTCTAAGTGTCAGAGAATTCCAGTGTGACTCTCTATAGTTAGTTGGACAACATTCCAAAGTTAAGTGTACTCCAGTCTGGGGTTTTGTGTACTACAGCCATACCTCTCAGGAGTACACAGAACTTTCCTCGGGGTACTGGGTTTGTTTAGCAGACACTTTCAAATATATATTTAGTCTGACACTGCAATGTATTGTGTCATTACCTAGTGGCAGACATCCTCAGATCATCACAGTGCTTTACCAGAGGAATACTAGTTGTATGATGCATAGACCAATATTGAGGCCAGCTATGTACATTCTTTCCCAACAAGGCCAGTTGTGAGGTGTGGCTACAGCCAGCTGAGTGATGACACGCTGTGTAAACAGTCCAGCAACTTGGTGATATACTAGCTGGGGATCTCCTGCTTGTGCGGTATCTATATAACCTGAGATGTCATATCCTGTGTGGCCATACCTCTCACCTGTACAAGACCTGCTGTGCTATCACTATGTGAGTCTGTAGGGGGTAATTCAACATTACTGCCATTTGTGGGCCTTTGCCAGACATTTCTCTCTTGATTTCCACAGCTGACTTGCTGTATGGGTCCGAGGAGGGGTTGGGTATAAGACCCCCACACTGAAATCCATGTCTGTGACCTATGACCCCTCCCCAGTTAGTTGGCCCCACAAATATACCGCAGTGGGATTTGCCACCTTGAGTACTACTGCATAGTACGGTGAGGTCAGTATTGGGCAGACATTTCCTGGTGTCCCACATAGCTATCACTTGTCTGCTGCTATCCCAGTAGGCCACCCCATTCCCTTGCATGCATGCAGCATTACCATAGATATGCTACCAAAACATACTAATCCATTAATTTATTGTTAAGAAGACTGACTTACTTTGTGCCTGTGGCAGTTGTGAGGCCGGTGCTTGAGGGCTACCTATGTTGGATGCACACAGTACACTGCCTATACATGGCAAGTTACAGGTAATGTGATCTGTGTGTCATCCATTTTACTGTGTGTGCGAGTCAGAGAGAGGTGTCAGTCCCTGGGTCCCTACAGTATCAGTGTGTGTGCTATGCATTGCCTCTTTGCCAAGGCCTGGGCATACTGGGCACAACTCTGTCTGCCTACAGGGGCAGGCTGAATGGTCTCCTCCTCTGAGTCCCTCTGTGCCTGTAGGGACCTTTGCAATGGTGAGGGACTGTGTGGCCCTTCCCCATGCTGTTCCTGCTGCAGCTGTTTCCACAGCATCATATTGTGTGCACATGTGAGAAAAAAACAACCACCAGTGAACAAAAAACTATGAACCGAGCACTGAAATACCAGCAAAAAACAGCCAAGATATGAGCGTAAAAACCTTTTACTTAATGCTTTAGTCGAAAGACTTCTTCAGAATGCATTCATACAAACTTTTCAAGTTTAAATACAAATAAATCATGCCCCTCCCATACTTAATTATATATTAATAAAAAAATTAAACTAATTACAGAACAATAATCTACTCCACTGTGCTTACTAATTTAAAGTAATATAACATTTGCAACTGAAACAATACTTAAAATGCTAAGCATACTGTGTGTGCTCGCAAACATAAATTAAATACATTTAATACAATAATAAAATGTGCATATTATTTAATGTAATAAAATAGATTAAAAATAAAATATATGAACTCCAATACTTTACTACATATAACACTAGATGGTAATTACCTTCTGTTAAAAAACATTTGATGTTAATAAATTCATTTAAATCAGGGAAACTATCTGCATCTAATCTAAGCTGCCACAATGATTCTTTTCTTTCAACTTTAATTTTAATATTACCACCTCTAAGGTCTTTATCAACTTGTTCTAAGACACTAAACATACATTTTTTATATGAACTACAGATGGTTGAGTGCTTAAATAAAGCATTCTTATCATCTTTAGTTCTAATAGCGTAATAGTGTTCCCTTATTCTTGTGCAAAGGTTCCTAGTGGTCATACCTACATAGAATTCAGTGCAACCTGAGCATAATGCAATGTAAACTATGTTAGAAGAATTACAATTAAATCTGCCTTTAACACTAATAGTTCTGTCCAAGTGAGGCAAATTAATAAAAGGTCCTTCCTGAATGTACCTACATGTATTACAGCCAAAACATTTGAACATACCATTAGTTTTATTTGATATAGGTGCAGTTATCAAGTTGTCATTTTTTTCTAACATGTTCTTAATAGTATTATATTTTTTTAAACAAAATTGGGTGCATTGCCTAAAGTACTAACTAAATCATTGTTACCAAGAATGATCTTCCAATTGTTTGTAATAACTTTTTTAATGTGATTACTATCAATAGACTTGTCAATTGTACATCCAGGAATAGATGATATCATATTTGAAATAGTATCACTTTCTTGTTGAACTGTCAAGATTTGCCACCGTAAGCCAATTGCCAAAATAGGTGAAAATACAGTTTTCTTTCTATTAATAATATCACCACTGATTTCCTGCAACAGTCCCTCAGGATAGCCTCTTTCAAAAAATAAATTAGTGATAAAATCTATTTCTTCCAAAAATATTTTATCATTTGTTGTCATCTGAGATGCTCTTCTGTATTGACCTTTAGCAACATTTTTCTTAATGTGTATAGGGTGATTACTACGAAAATGCAAGTAGTTATTAACATAAGTGTTCTTCCTGTAAATTCTACTTGTAAATTGTTTGATGTCAAAATCACATTCCAACCGTACATCTAGATAGTTAACTTTGTTACCAAAACCACAAGTGTGAATTTGAAAAACTCACAACTACTATTTAGTTCTGCCAATAATGTGATGTGATTATTTGCAGAACCTTTGACAATGAAAAACAAATCATCTATATAACGACCATAAAAGAAAATGTCAGAAAAATAACTGATGGAGGGTAGGATTTCTTTTTCCCACCATCCCATTACCAATCCAGCAAATGCTGGAGCCACTGTGGCACCCATTGCTACCCCTTTATGCTGTTTATAAGTCTTTCTGTTGAAAATAAAGAAGTTGTTATCCAACAAATTACTAATTTTCCATAAGTCATGAAGGGCTTTCTTTTCTTCACTATTCAGATTAAAATAATGTTCAACAGGTCTACCTTTTAACAACTCCCTAATATCATTGTTACATACAGATTCAAACATTTTCAAAATATTGTGTAAAGTGGGATTAAATGTAAATTTTTTTTAGAAACATTTATACATGGTCTATGCATATTTTTGAAGATGTATGTTAAATTTAATTTCCTAACATGCAACTTGATATTAAGCAGTGTGTTAGCTAAATCTGCTCTTCTACTGGTAATGAAATTCAATCCCATCTCAAATGCACATAGTTGAGCATCATTAAAAATATAACTAGACAAGTTGTGAATTTTAAAACTATGTTTTTCGTTCAAAAACTGTTCTGAACCTGAGAAACTGTCCTATTTCCACAAATGGCTCCGTCCTCATCCGTTTCAGTTGTGTTACTACTGTAGATCTGCTGCCGTTTTTTTAATGTTCTGCAGATTTACTGGAACTAGGAGTAACTGCTGTAGAAGTGGTACCATTCATTGTGTTTTTAACTAATGTAACAGTTTTGTCCGAGCTGTTACTTTTACTTTGCTTTTGACGTACCTCCTTAGACGAAACAGAAGCAGTTCCGGTACCTAAATCAGCTGATTTTAAGGTGGAACAACCAAATTTCGATGTAGAACTGAACGTGCATTTTTTTAATATTACTAGGACCCCAAGATGTTTTCTTTGCATTGTTATCATTAATGTAAAATGCATTGCCTTCCTCATAAGCACGCAAGTCTCTATTGATCTTTTTGAATTTTCTATCAATGACCACTTGTTCATACTTGTCACCAACATTTGGGGATAAGAACTAATGTTGTTGCTGACATTAAGGAACTGTTTACATTCATTGTCTAATGTTTCCAGTTCATTTTTTAGGTCACTAATAGAGTCATTATTCCTTTTAATCAATAGTTTAAGAAAGTCAGGACCAGCTGAGTTAAAGAACGCCACCAATTCTTTAAAGAATGGGTCTTCCTTAACAACTCTGTTTGGAGCCTGAAAAAACCTCAGACCTTTTGGAACAATTTTTAAACTAATGCAACATTTGTAATATTTGTTCTCAATTACTAGGGCTCTATATTTCTTTAGTCCTTTTTCCATAAGAAATAATTTGTCAGTAATATTGTCGCCATTAACAACTTCAAGAATTTCTTCGTCTCCACTTAAGCTGAAAGGGTCAGTCTCAGCAAGTAAAACAGCAGTAACATCTTTGTAAAGCATATTTTGGATGTTACCTAAATCACTACCATCAAAATCAGCAACAACCGTACCTTTATCAGTCACTATCTCTTTGGGTAAAGAGATTTCTTGTTGGGTAGACACCATACAACTTTGATTAATCTTTTTAGTCAATAGGACAAGGGATGCTTGTAGACTATGTAGCTCTGCCAGCAAACCTTCCAAATCATCACGTTGACTCCTTTCATTGAGATGTAAGGACATGTTAAGCAGATCATCCTCTGGAGCTTGAGCCATGTAGAAACAACTAAGAAAAAATGACCACCAGTGAACAAAAAACTACGCACCAAACACGGGAACACCAGAGAAAACCAGCCAAGATATGAGTGTAAAAACCTTTTACTTAATGCTTTCGTCGAAAGATTTCTTCAGAATACATCCATACAAACTTTTCAAGTTTAAATACAAATACATCATGCCCCCCATACTTAATTATATATTAATAAAACAGTTAAACTAATTACAGAACAATAATGTACTCCACTATGCTTACTAATTTAAAGTAATATAACACTTGCTACTGAAACAATACTTAAAATGTTAAGCATACTGTGTGTGCTCTAAAACATAAATTAAATACATTTAATACAATAATAAAATGTACATATTATTTAATGCAATATTATAGATTAAAAATAAAAATATATGAACTCCAATACTTTACTACATATAACACTAGATGTTAATTTCCTTCTGTTAAAAAAAAAACATTTGATGTTAATAAATTCATTTAAACCAGGGAACCGATCTGCATCTAATCTAAGCTGCCACAATGATTCTTTTCTTTCAACATTAATTTTAATATTACCACCTCTAAGGTCTTTATCAACTTGTTCTAAGACACTAAACATAAATTTTTATATAAACTACAGATGGTTGAGTGCTTAAATAAAGCATTCTTATCATCTTTAGTTCTAATAGCGTAATAGTGTTCCCTTATTCTTGTGCAAAGGTTCCTAGTGGCCATACCTACATAGAATACAGTGCAACCTGAGCATAATGCAATTTAAACTATGTTAGAAGAATTACAATTAAATCTGCCTTTTACACTAATAGTTCTGTCCAAGTGAGGCAAATTAATAAAAGGGCCTTACTGAATGTACCTACATGTATTACAGCCAAAACATTTGAACATACCATTAGTTTTATTTGATATAGGTGCAGTTATCAAGTTGTCATTTTTTTCTAACATGTTCTTAATAGTATTATATTTTGTGCACATGGGGCTAGAGAGTAATGCAAGGCTCCACCAGATATGTCAAGGCACTGGAACCATGACTTGAGCATCCCAAACACATGCTCTATAATAATCCTGGCTTGTGTGTGTGTCTCATTATAGCGTTCTTGAGTGGGTGTGTGTGCATTTCTGATGGGTGTCATCATCCACGTCTCCAGTGCATAGCCAGTGTCACTAGATGGCCACACAATATGTCCCCACTGGCAGATGATTGGTACAACTGTGAAGAATGTGAGATCTGGGAGTCATGATAGCTTCCAGGGCTGCCAGCACACACATTCATGATAATGCCCTGGGCATTGCACATGACCTGGCAGTTGGAGGGGAAGTCCTTGCGGTTTATGTCGACCCTACTCTGTTCACCTTGTGGTGTTTTGATGTGGATGTGAGTGCAGTGTATCACAACCATTACCTCCAGGTATTCTGCTACACGGTGGAAGAGATGCACATTGCTGGTCCTGTCCTCACGGGTGTTGGGGAAGTAAATGTGAGAACAGTGGCATGTGGTAGGATGGCATCCAGGAAATGGTGGCGTACCCTGCATGCAGATGCCTGTAATACCCCCATGATGTCTGCAGTAGGTCTTTGGAAAGTACCTGTAGCAAGTATTCTTAAGGCTACACATACCTTGGTATCCACTGGGATGGCTTCCTCTCTGTTGGGTCTGATTCTGAGTTGAGGCCGGCACAGCTCGATGACTTGCTGCAGTATGTCTCTGTCCACCCTGTAGTGCTCTGCTATCTCCAGATCATGTAGCCCCTGGTAAGTTACCCTGGGTCTGAACACTCTTCTCTTCCTCCTCGGTCTGTGGCGGTTGTCAGCATTATCCTCCTCACCGCCCTCAGCCTCTAGCACATACTGATGGATGATAGCAATGGCAGCCCCTAACTTTTTTTGGTTAAAATTCCTCTGCATGTGTACACCAGTGGTGCAGAGTTTGTGGAAAAAAAACAGACTGTAAGGTGTTTGCATGGTTTATACTGTTGTGCTGCAGATGCTGCCTGTATGATTGGCTGACTATGATGCATTCCATCTGCCACCTATGTTATTTGTGCTTTATTGTTTTAATTCTGCTATTTTCCTTTTTTTCTTTTTCCCCTTTCCATTTCTGCCCCTTTTAAGCCCCAAAACACGCCACGCAAACCTGGTGCTGAAATGTAGACAGTCCTGCTATCTCTGTTTTTTTTTTTTTTTGTTTTAGACCTGGTGTGCAATGCGCAAACCCATTTAGCTAAGGTAAACAATGACAAATGGCCCTCCCCTGCTCACAAACATGCTCTTCATTTCATGGAATAAGTCAATACAGCCTCAGACACACCTCCTTGCTTAGCTGTGCTCAGCTAAGCTTATCTGGGAACCATGGCGCTCCAATGTACTTACAGCAAGCATTTTCATGTCAACTACTTCTCCTGCCTACATGATCATGTTATAGCACCTACATGGTTAGGTGCAGTTTGGCACTTAGAATATTCTTGTGATTCAGTAAATTTCCCCTTATTTGCATACCCCACTGCCTTAGTCCATAGTTACTGCACTACACCAGAGCCTTTCCCCTTAGCAACCACTGTTCCCTGGCATTGTTTTGATTCTGCATGCCATAGACTATAATGGCAAAATGCAAATTTCCCTTAAAACTGTGTTTTCACATTTTTTTTTTATTTTCAGCACAATCCTGGTTGCATGCCACTGCCCTATGCTTAAATGGCCGAGATCGGCCAAAAAAAAAAAAACTTTTATTTTTAGAAAAATTAAAGACGTTTCCATGCCAATGGCCATATATTTGGCCATTGGCATGCTTAAAGATTATAAGACATGCTTTTATTTGAGCTGTCATGTCTCCATTTTAATTTTTGCAGAAATGTATTTGGCTAGTAGCCAAATACATTTCTGCAACTAACACTATTCTTGCACTGATGCCTGCCTACTTGCTGAATCACTAACTCACTTCATTTGCATGGTTTTCACCAGCAAATGAGGTAATAAACATTATACAGTGGTGTCCGTGCAGGAATAGTGTAGGCAGGATTGTGCACGTCAGAACAGAAGTTTACTGGATCGCTTGGCTGCATATTCTGTGCAGGAACAGCTACACTGTTCCTGCAAAGAGATTTCACTTTATTGAATCCCAGGGCTTATGTTCAGTATAAACATAGCATTAGTATGAACCTGCTGACACCACCTTACTATTGGTAACCTTCATAATTCACTTTTTATACTATTTTTTATCAAGCTTGCTCTATGTTGATTACCCCTTACTTTTGCTACCCTTTTTGTAAGACCTTTCTAGCTCTTTTCTTTCACTTCCTCAAAAGTGCTATAAACCTACTTATAGTAGCAACTTCATTAACAGTTATCTCAAACAAGTTCATTGCCTCATTAGATACATTTTGTCACCTCAACCCCAAATAGCTGTTTCTTCATTAACATTTATAGTCTTTAGAACATTCAGCACTCAGAACATTAACATATTTACTATTATCCATATTCTCATTCATAGTTAATAACTGCCTTAAAATCCTATTCAGTATTATTAGCTGCAAAAGTTTCAGGAATACAGTCAAACCACAGATAACCATCTGCTCTTCATTTTGTACACTTTAATGGATAAAATATTTTACTGCCCCCCTTTTCAGCACACCGTGAGCCTCTCTTATGAGAACAGTCATTTAGTAACAACTGCATTCCTGTTAAAGAAACAAGCCTTAGGCTGGTTACAATATTATATTGTTACTTTATTTCCATTAGTAATAATGATAAGAATTGTCAAGTGGGAAAAAGTGTACTGCATCAGCAAAGAAAACGAGCCTTAGGCTAGTTGCAATATTATACTATCACTTTATTTCCATTAATAATGATAATATCTGACAAATGGCAAACTCTATGATCTTTTACATTTAAAGTAACAAAAACTTCCCACTGCCATGACCAAATGTGTTTTTCATGTACTAGCTTTGTAACTTCATGCCCATGCTACACCTTTCTTTTAAATACATTATTTTTTCTTTTTCTTTCTTTCTTTCTTTTTTCTTTCTTTTCATCAGTTCTAAACTGTATTTAGCTAATTAAAACCAGAGCTTTCTTAAGGCCAACAATCATCTTGCATAACAAAATGAACTGCAAGAAAAAGTTTGAAAAGTGACAGCTTAATATCTAACCTTAACTAAATTAATAAAACATGGGACACAGGTTAAAGGTAGGAGGGATGACTGAGAGTCATTTGGCCATTATGTGGCCACTATAATATCCAGAAGCCCTGTGTTTACAATCTACTAGCCAGCTAGTGTCCAATTGCCCAACTTGGATTACCTGGGATAATTCTGTTGAGTGAAAGCTCAACAAAAAACTAATGAATCTAGCAAACATTAACTAGGGATTGTTACACTCACTATACGTTCACTGACAGGATGCATCTTGGGAGTGGATGATATGATGATAACGAGGAGGCTGGACATCCTCTATATCCAGGAAACAGGATGGAAGGTCAGTGCAGCAAAGCTGCTTATCTTGAAACCCAGAGTTAACTAGTGAAGAGGATGACAGACTAAAAATGTTATGGGAATTGTGGTAAAGAAGTGACTTCAGAAGGCTGTGAGGGACGTCATCAGAATTAGTGACTTACTCACAGAGATCAGACTCCAATGTAAGGATTAGGGAGTATTTATAAACAAAACTTATGCCACACAGTAGGGCTATGATATTGGGGGAAAGTAAAGATATTTCAGAACCTACAAGATAAAGCAGGGCAATATGAGTCGGTGTTAATAATGAGATACCTAATTGTACGTATCAAGACAGAAAGAACAGGATATGCGGACTTCCTGGATTCCCATGGGTGGGACAACAAGAATAAAGAAAGAGAATCCATTCTAGAATTCTGTCTAGCAAATGGCTTGATGGTTACCAACACATTTTTTGGCAAGAGTGGACAGCATGCAACTGAGGTAGACTTCCTCATAATAAGGAAATGGCATAGGGTAGAACCATTGAATTCAGTCACCCCCAGCGAAACAGTTGTACCACTGCATAAACCACTGGTGGCCACAATCAGATGCAAGCAGTGGTCAGAGAAGGCTCTAAGCTCAACAGATTCTAGTCTGATGACCTGGAAGTTGATTGTAGGTTTAGTACAACACTTTATGGGCATTCTCTGGCCTCCAGCATGTCAGGAAGCAGAGGAAATTGATGGAATCCAAAAGGAATGTTAGGGTCTAAAAGTAGCATGTATGAGGACTATAGAACATATATGCGACCTACAGAACACATATGAGGAATAAAAATGAAGTAGAATAGGAAGCTGGTTGTGGAATGCAGACGTTCAAAACAGTATAAAAAAAAAGAAAGAATACAGTAAAAAGTGGGAAACAGAAAAAAATCACTCCAGGCTAAGAAGGAATACTTGTCAGCTGACAAACAGGCTAAGAGAGCTGTTATAGTAACAAAAGAGAAAGCATCAGAGGCACTCTACCAGCTTCTGGAAAGTGACTCAGCAGATGGCACAAAGAAACTATATCAGGTTGTAAGGCAGAAAGATAAATAAGATAGTTATCAGACACTCACCATAAGGGCTACTGGCAGCACCATGCTACCAGTCCACAGTTGACAGGGCATCAAAGATAAATGGAAGAAGCCCTTCCACCAGCTTTTGAGTGAAAAAAAAAACTCAGAAGTTGTACTGCCCCAGACACAGTCTATGATGAAAGAGGAAGTAGAGGCCACTCTTTCAGAAGTAAGAACAGCTCTAAGGAAATTGAAGTTGCTATAGATACAATGAAGCTGTTGGATGAGTTAGGAGAGAAATGGCTCCAGATAGTACTCATATCAGTTTAGACTGAAAGGCATATCACAGATGACTGAAAAATAAGCATTCTAGTGCCAGTATTTAAAAACAACCCTCACTTCCCCTCTTGTGTGTTATTACTTTGCATATTTATTTATCACCCCTCTAGCACTTCCATGCAGTCTGACAGGAGTTTGATGGCCATAGTTGTAAGTGTCGTCTTTGTTATAGAACATTGGGGTCTATGATTAATCATCAAAGAAAACATTTGAATGGCTTTTAATCATACACTACTAATCAAAACTCATTTTTGTCATATAGGCTCTTCATCGTAAACCAAATCAATAAACAGCCATAGTTGACCAATATTGGGATTGTCTGATGATGCTGTCAACTATAACTTAACAATAGTAACATGCAGCAATATGACTTCTAAAGTGCACAGTTTATAAAATAAAGGGCAGAATGCCTTTTATATTTTAATAAATAATATTATCTCCTTATAAATGTGCAGTCCTGGAGTTGGTGTATATAATTAGTGCAGGGTGTGGGAAGAGCACCCCCCCCCCACATAAGCAGTGTCTTTTGTTTAACTGATTGTCCTGTTGTGGGGGGGGGGTCTTAATTATATAATATATAATAATAGAAGTTTTGATTAGTAGTATATGATTAAAAGCCATTTGATAAATGTTTTCTTCAATAATTAACCATAGATCTCAGTGTTCTATAACAAAGGGGACACTATGTGTATCAAATTCATGTCAGACTGCATGGAAGTGCTGGAAGGGTGATTGATAAATAGCACATTCTGCACATAACTAAACTAGTTTCTTCACATTTTGCGCCATTTTTAGATGTGCAAACCTCCTGTGGATATTTTATCACAGGGTATGAAGTTTTAATATCTCCACCACTTCTTCTTTACATATGGGTAGAGCAGCACTATTTGCATATTGCCTATAGAGATCTGTGAAGCATGGGACTATGAATGCCACTCATACTTTGAAGTGGAAAGAAATGAGTATCTTCCTGGTATTCATGGTTTCAGAGATTTAATATTAAGGTAGAAAGCCTTAGAATGTTTACCTAAGATATGTAAAAGTTTGATCTGTCTAGAAAAGGATGTCTATTGTGTCAAGAGTACAGAAAGTTTCTACTGCTGATGCATAAGTTGTTACATAATGTACTGTCACTAGTGGTCTTTAATTTGTCCAATTTTTTATGTGACTCTGGCATAACTCTTAAACAACTTTGTACTGTTGGGTGAGGACATGTTATTTGTTATGTGTGAGTAGCCTATATTCAAATACAGATTATAGGTTAGACTTATATGCCTTATAAGTTTTCTTTAAAGACTCACTCCTTATTTATTTTATTTTAGAATGCACAAGTATTGTATGAGAACTATATATATTTTTTCACTTTGATGGTCAGGTTTATTGTCATCTAACAGGGAAGAACCAATGGAGCCCCATTTGTTCTTTCATACCAGGATTTAATTATGAGTTTTTTAAATGAATAAACGTATCAACGTAAGAATTATGTGGATAGATTGTTCATTATGTAGATGATCTTTTTTTCATTTGCTAGAGGGGTAGGCTCCCATGGGATTGAATAATTTATGAATCTTATTAACATATTTCTAATAATAATTGTGGAATTAGTTTCAATAAAAAGGCAGAGTCTATCTCAACTTTAGAAACTGCGTGCCTAGATTTGATAGTCTGGGGATTAGTTGGCTAAATTGTACTATGCTTTTAAGGAGGCAAACTGCTGGATATACTGTGTTTCTAGTCATCATCCCTTCATAACACATGGGAGAGCTACTAAGGGCCATTTGGGCCTGTAGCTACTGTGATGATGTTTTAGAATGAGACAGTAAGTATGATTGGGATTTTTTTAAAACATGGTTATGACAGACAATGTATAATAAATGCATATTAGATAGTTTGTGAATCAGAAAGAGTGAGTTTAAGTGAGCTTAGGTGACATGAATTTTTATCATTTTGACTGAAGAAAAATTGTACTAAACAGAAAATTATTTTAGTTCATGGAACTTGACTTTTGCTTGGTAACACAATGGATAAACAGAAAAAATATAGATTATTTTTGTTCATGGAACCTGACTTTTGCATAGTGACACAATGGATATGCAGAAAGAATATTGTTTATTTTTGTTCATGGAACTTGACTTTTGCTTAGTGACACAATGGATGTACAGAAAGAATATAGATTATTTTTGTTTATGGAATTTGACATTTGTTTGGTAACACAAAAGACATGGCTAAGAGAACATGGAATATTTGGATGATTGATGGATCTTTGAGACATGTTTTACCTCACGTCTTTCTTGTTTACAATAATGGAAGATTTGATTATTTGATGTAAACTGGCTCTGCTACAATTGTTTGTGTGGTAATAGCTCACAACACACTTGCTCGTTACCACTTGCTCTAAATGGTAACCGCCATAACTCCTGCTAGCCTTATCCTACTGAATTACCTAACCCTTCCATTACCTGATCCTAATGGACTTCATACTCCTACAAGAACCTGAACTCTAACCCTAAAACTCCTGCCTGATCCCTGAATTAACCATAGCACTCTCCTCCCTAATTCCAAAATCTCTGATAACTCTACCGAAAACATTATTGCCCCTTTCTTAAACCTAAATTTCCCAATTGCCCTAAACACTAAAAATAAAATCACATTCCACTCCCTAAACCTAAATTTCCCTTCATGCTCCATAAACCAAAACCTACTTTCCTGTTCCTTAAACCTAAACTTCCACAACCACTCTCTAGCCTAAAAACTCCACACCCACTCCCTAGACCTAAATTTCCTTCCCACCCCCAAATCTTAAGTCCTCAATTGCTTACTAACCCTAAACTCCATTCACACTCCCTTAACCTTAAGTCACCAATCACTTCCTAACTGTAAACTCCCTTCCACTATCTAAACTTTAAGTCCTCAATTGCTACCTTACTCTAAACTCCCCTCCACTCCCAAAGCATAGTGTTCCTTCTACCTAAATGTAAATCTCATTTATGATCACTTCTTGAAACATACATTTATGCTCACACACCCTCTAGTTTCCTTCCTGTTGCTACCAGACTTACCTTACTTGAACGTGGCTACTTCGGTAGGGTGAAATGCATCATTTCCATTCTCTTTCCATACAGCTGCCACATCTTGCCGAAACATGTATGTAACATTAAGGGTGAGCAGTCAACCATGTGGGTTACAAGATGTCCAAGTCCCTGACCATGAGGCAGTAGTCTTCAAGCATCTGGGACATGGGGTTTCGAATGAAACCCCTTTAAATGGTGCTACACACAGATCATCCCCTCCAATTTTACAAACAAGATCACTTCCCCTTGTTGATCTTGTAGTGAACAATAGTTTGGTGAATCTGAAACAGGACAGATTAACAATAGCAGTTTTGAAACCAAAAGCTGATGTAATTGGCACACTGAAGGTGCTTGTCTATATTTCCAGATCCTTTGTAAGTTAGCATGTATAGGTGAAACTGAAAGAAAATTTAAAATAAGTGTAGGGGCACCTGAGGCTGTAATTAAAGTGTTATAGCAATATGTTGAGTCCTGTAGGTCAGCACTTTATCTTCCTCTGTAAGGGTTTTACAGATATTCTGTCAATTGCTATGTTATGTCAAGTGTCCTTAGAAATTAGAGGGTCAGAATTCAATTTTAGGGAAAAAAAATAATCTGTGTCAGCTGCAACATAACATGCATTGTCTCCTACTGGAATGGCTGTTAATTTTCATTGGAAGTCACTCTTATAATCTTTATGAGCTGTAATCAATTTTAAATTTTATTGCTTCTTCACAGTATTAGTTTTATTGGCTAATTCCACTGGAATTTCCTGTCCATTGCTGTGTCTTGTGCCACACTTTGGATCCATTGATAAGGGTGGTCTAATGGTTAAGGTGTTTGCCTTACAAATACAAGGTGCAGGGTTTGAGTCTCACAAGGGATAATTGGCTAAGCTTAAAATGGCTCGCAAGGGCAGTTAGCTTAGTACTGAACTATGAACTATGATGATCACATTGGCTGAAGAGGTGCAAGACTAAAAACTGTAAGTTTAATGGGTTTTGTAATTTTTGTTTCTATAATTGCTGTTTTTTATTTATTATTATTATTATTATTATCATCATCATCATCATCATCATCATTGTTCTTGTTGTTTTTGAGCCTCAGGACTAGTAATGTATAAAAGGACTCACATTTTTGGAAGCACTTTCCATCTAATGAAACTGTACAACCTTACATCTAGTGCACAAAAAAGAAAGACAGTAACTTACCTCAGATCTGGAAATGTTTAAAAGAATATCATTTTTCCAGATGCACTCATTCAATGCAACATATCGATCTTAAAAATATGGTTATAAAATACACTCTTGTATAATCTGACAGTTTCTTAAAATCCTGGTATGGCTTAGACTACGCTTACATGCACTGCCCAAAGAGAAACTGTCCAACAATGAAAACACAATACAGGTATAAGGAATAATACAGAAGACAAAAGGCGAATGAGTAACTAGCAAATACAGCAGCATGATTTGAGACTACAAAAAAGGATCTGATTCACATGATTAGTTTTAACAAGACTAGGATACTTGCTGCCCATTTAACACAACACTGGAGCTTATAACTGTAGTGGCTTCTTTGCTGCTGACCAGTTAATCCCCAGTGACATTATGCTAAGTACAAAAACTCCCAACAAACATATTCTTTATTGGTTGTCATAGGTAACCTTCTTGTTCCCTGGCTACTGCAGCTTGATTCAGTTGTTCATATTGCTCTACATTTCTATATGTACCTATTGTATGCATAGGCCTGCATATTATCTTATCTATTTACATGTCCCTTGTACAACTTAATTTACCCTTTCCCCCCTTTTTGAGAAGAATGAGGTAGAGACTTTGTGTGTATTTGTTTTCCAGGGGAAAGCACTGATCTCCATGGAGTTTTTTCTGACTCAACTTGAGAACACTGATTAAGTGACTCACTCAGAGTCACACAATTAGGCAATAGAAGCTGATGGAATCAAACTTTGAACCACAAGAACAGCTCAATAACAGCTCCTTGATTCTCTAAGCCAACTGAAACACTGGGAAAAAGGGATGGATCCTACAGCTGCAATGAAGGAGAGGAATCCAGACAGGAAGTAGAGAAAACCAGCTCCGCACAACTAAGATGGATCCTATCTGTCCCATCATCCCTCATGCTCCAAGTGAGGAGATAGGAACTCTTCTCCTTCTACATTTCCTTGTACTTTGTACATCTTATTTATATCTTTGTAGTGGACCAGACTTTTAATAGGAATCCAGGTAAATGTACGCATATCCCATAAACCTTGCAATCTGTTTTTTTTACTTCTTTGTTGTATATCCTGCCTATGTTTTTGAGATCTTGAGCACATGCCTACAGCGGTCTTAGCTCTTCAGTAAAATATAACCAAACCTACCAATCATGCTGATTCAAAAATAGTTAAATTAAATAACACTGACTATGGTGATTAGAGTTATCTCATCATTTGTTTTTTTTCCCTTTTAAACTAAATATCTGAGCTAATAAATCCCTAGAGTCCAAGCCCAGATAAATGGGGAGCGTTATGTCAGGAAGGGCATCTGGTGTAACATTTTTGCCAGATCAAATATGCAGACAACAATACAGATTTCCATGCTTAGTGTGACATCTGAACAGAGGAAGGAGGACAAGGAGACCTGCTGGTGGAATGAGGAAGTACACAAGAGTATACAGAAGAAGAAGTTAGTGAAGAAGTGCGATTGCCAGAGAGATGAAGAAAGTAGACAGGACTACAAGTAGATGAGCCGTATGGTGAAGTGAGAGGTGGCAAAGGCTAAACATAAGGTGTATGGTGTGTTGTATGAAAGTTTGGACACTAATGGGGTAGAAAAGGACTTATACTGCTTGGCTAGATAGAGGGACTGATCTGGGAAAGATGTTCAGGAGGTTATGGCGATAAATGATAATGAGAAAAACATACTCACAAGCATGGAGAGTATGTTGAGCAGATGGTAAGAGTACTTTGAGGGGCTGATGAATGAAGAGAATAAGAGAGAGAGAGAGAGAGAGAGAGAGAGAGAGAGAAGGTTGAATGATGTGGGGATAGTGAATCAGGAAGTGCAACAGATTAGCAAGGAGAAAATGAGGACAGCTATAAAGAGAATGAAGAATGGCAAGGCTGTTGGACTCGATGACATACCTGTGGAAACATGGAGGTCTTTAGGAGAGTTGGCAGTGGGTTTTTTAACCAGTTTGTTTAACGAAATCTTGGAAAGTGTGAGAATGCCTGAGAAGAGGAGAAGTTTATTGGTGCAGATTTGTAAGAATAAGTGTAATGTGCAGAGCTGTAGTAACTAAAGAGGGATAAAACTGATCAGTCACAGCATGATGTTATGCAAAAGAGTAGTGGAAGCTCAGTTAAGAAGGGAGGTGATGATTAGTGAGCAGCAATACGGTTTTATGCCAAGAAAGAGCACTACAGATGCAATGTTTGCTCTGAGGGTGTTGATGGAGAAGTATAGAAAAGGTCAAAAAGTGTTGCATTATGTCTTTGTGGACTTAGAGAAAGCATATGGCAGGGTGCCTAGACAGGAGTTGTGACATTGTATGAGGATGTTGGGAGTGTCAGAGAAGTATGTAAGAGTGGTACAGGATATGTATGAGGGCAGTGTGACAGTGGTGAGTTCTGTTGTAAGAATGACCGATTCATTCCAGGTTTAGTTGGGATTACATCAAGGATCAGCTCTGAGCCCTTTATTATTTGCAGTGGTGATGAGCAGGTTGACAGATGAGAATAGACAGGAGTTCCAGTGGACTATGATGTTTGCGGATGACATTGTGATTTGTATTGAGAGTAGGGAACAGGTTCAGGAGATCCTGAAGATGTGGAGATACACTCCAAAGAGGAGAAGAATGAAGCTCAGTAGGACAAAGGCAGAAGATATGTCTGTGGATGAGAGGGAGGACAGAGGAATGGTGAGGATGCAGGGAGCTGAGCTGGTGAAGGTGGATGAGTTTAAATACTTGGGATCAACAGTTCAGAGTAACGGTGAGTGTGGAAGAAAGGTGAAGAAGAGAATGCATGCAGGATGGACTGGATGGAGAAGAGTGATAGACAGGTACCAGTAAGAGTGAAAGGGAAGGTCTACAGGATGGTAGTGAGACCAGCTGTATTGTATGGGTTTGAGATGGTGCCACTAATGAAAAAACAGGAGTCAGAGCTGGAGGTGGCAGAATTAAAGATGTTAAGATTTGCACTGGGTATGGCGAGGATGGACAGGATTAGAATGAGTATATTAGAAAGTCAGCTCAGGTTGGACAGTTTGGAGATAAAGCCAGAAAAGTAAGATTACATTGGTTTGAACATGTGCTGAAGAGGAATGCTTGGTATATTGGGAGAAGGATGCTAAGGATGGAGCTGCCAGGTAAGAGGAAAAGAGGAAGGCCTAAGATAAGGTTTATGCATGTGGTGAGAGAGGACATGCAGGTGGTTAGTGTGACAGAGCAAGATGTAGAGGACAGGAAGAAATAGAAACAGATGATGGCAACTCCTAATGGGAGCAGCCATAAAAAAAGAATATTCTGGAACACTGGTTATTTATCCTGACTTTTGCACTCACAAATGAGGGTCTGTACCACATTTCTAGTGAAATATAGCTGCTTAAATTTTATAACAAATATTTTTAAGGAAACGTTTTTTCAAGCAGATGCTTTTACTTTAATTGTTAATTAGTATTTTACTGAATGCCATCATGTGATTAGTTATTTAAACAGCTTGTAGTCTTTTTGTATGTGATGCCTGAGGAAGCCTTTGGTGAAAGATATTCGTGCCTGTTATTAAAGAGACTATTCAACTGTGGTTTCAGCAGTCCTTTATTTCTTTGTTTGTTTTGATGTTTTTGAAGCTTGTAAAGCTATACAGTGGTGTGCAATATTTGTTTGGTACTTGGAATGCTTATAATTAAAACACAATCCTCACCCCACACATATAGACATATGCAAGCACACACATAGTAACTGACGTGGAATCTGAGACACTAGGCTATGAGACTAACTCTTGAAATCATTAATGTATCTCAGCTGCCTAATAAATGTTCTACACTGGGGGACAAAGATGGCCGCCATTCTATAAGCACTGCAGTACTTCAGCTCTCCAAAGACCAGAAACAAAAATCACCTCTGCGGATGTACATTTGGAGTTAATCAACTAATTGACAGCAATTAATAATCTACTAGAAGTCAGCGATCTTATCGAGGAAAAAAAATTGAAAAAAAATACTTGGTGACAACAGGATTGGAACTGATTGCTTGGTTGATTCTGAACAGAGCAACAAACAAAGGACTGAATTACCACATTACTGAAACTTTTACTTGGTAATCATCTCTATCTGCAGCATTTCAAAATGTCAAAAGAAGATAAAAATATGGACACTACAACTACTAAAACTAAACTGTCAGCATTACAGTCTCCAGAGAAGGAATCCATATTTAAGAGACAGAAAACATTCAGACAGCAAGAAACTGCAAAAACAGGGGCATCAGCGAAATCTGATCAACAGGTTACGATGGAAGAAATTAAGTCTGCATTGTTGCCTATACAAGATGCATTACAAGACCTAACATCCCAAACACAAACATTTAGTGAGACATGTAATCAGATTCTAACAAGAATGGAGAAAGCAGAAACCAGAATAGCAGCAAATGAAGACAATATAGCATTGCTCACTAAAAGATCTGAATCACATGAGGCTGATATACAAATGATGCAAAACAAAATTCTGGACCTGGAAGCAAGATCAAGACGTAACAACATAATCATCAGAGGGATCCCAGAATCAATCCAATATAATGAGCTGAACACTTCTATCATACAAATATTTGAAACATTACTTAAGGACTCTGTGGATGTTCAGCAAATTGTCATAGAAAGAGCACATAGAGCTTACAGGAATTCCCAAGCTTCAAATACACCAAGACCTGTGTATGTCAAAATATTAAACTTCCAGGATGTGAATAAAATACTTCTAACCATAAAAAAATCTGGAGGATCTATAATGTGGCAAAGTTATAAAGTTTCTATAACACAGGATTTACCAGCACAAATAAGACAGTCTAGACAAATGCTGGCTCCATACTGTAAGTTTCTAATTGACAAAAACATTAAATTTCAAATGAAATATCCTAATAGTTTAATCTTTACTCTTGATGGCATTAAATACACTGTAAATACAAAAAAAGAAGCCAGACCTACCTTTTTGAAGCTGTTTAAGGCTCTGCCACCGTCTGAAAATTGAACAGTACATCCTGGCTTTTTCCTGCATTAGAATGAATGGGAGACTGCATTTACAAGAATCCGAGGCTTCAAAATCCTTTGTGTGTTCTTCATTCTTCAGCAGGCCTGGTAATTCTCCATTTTATCTTTTAATCTCGTCTTCCTAGCTGAAACACGAAGATTCCACGAAGTTTTATGGCTTCTATGAGCGCTCCTGACCCACGAGGAAGCAGGAAACAAGGTAAAGGAAGCAGGGGGACCGTTTTGAGTGTGATACAGCTGAGAGGTCCGTTCGCGAATTGGTTCCCCGTCGAGCGAAAATTCGAAAATTGAACTGCCTGGACTGCTGCAACTGCTGGGAAGCAAGAAGAGCTGCTGTAAATCAAAATGAAACTTTTTGGGACTTTTTTGGAGCTAAAATGACTGAGAAACGATCAATAAGGTAAAATGTGTCTTGTATGGACAAAAATGTATGGTTTGGCTGTTGCTGTATAAGAGTCTATGGCTTAGTGGTAAATTCAGGTAATGCAGTCTATTTTTTGTGTTGTTTTTTTCTCTTTTCTTTTTTTTTTCTCTCCTTTGCAGGCTTGTTTTTGTAACTTACTGTGTTTTATTTAGTGAGTAAATAAGTGAATAAATAAGTATCTTTTAACTGTGTTCAGTTTGGGGAAGGGGGAGAACAGAAAAAAGAAAAAGAAAAAAAAATATATATATACATATAGTATAATTAGCAAACAGTAGTAGTAGTTGTGTAATATAGGTGATGTCTAACTGTAATGATCTATAAAAATTAAATGCAATATTGTAGGAATGTTTTGAAGATAAATAGCTGACCTAAATAATGGCTTGTTTTAAACAAATGTATAACAACTGTGTGCTTATTAGGTGAACTGTTAGTTAAAAGGTTTTGGAACAAGTAATTATAATGCTAACATATTATTGCTGTATTTAAAGTTTGTTAAAAGTGAATTATTTGACATGTCAGGTACAATTAGTTTACATGAATATTAGGGAAATGTTCAGAGCTGTAGTTACTTGAGTGTGGTGTTTAGTAGGGAATGTCTGGGTTAGACTTTGTAGACGTAGATATAGTTGGTGTAGGTTTTTTGCATGCTATTTTATTGTTAGTTAATAGAATTAGTAGTTTAGCTATTTGGAAAATGTTATCCAATGTGAAAAACCTATGTTCATCCTGGTCCGGAGGAATAGTGGATAGGCACTGGGTAGGGATGGGATGGCTGTTTTGCTTCCAAAAAATTCACGTAATACCAACATTTGTCAATTTAAGGTGGAAAACAAAAAATAGATACCATTATTCATCAATTCATAGTTTAGAATGTGGATAATAGATTCCTGGAATGTTAAAGGACTCCAGAACATGAAAAAAAGAAAGCTGTTTCTGCATTTGTTTTTTAAATCAAAAGCAGGTTTTATTCTATTACAAGAAACACATTTGACTAATGACCAATGGGAAACAATGAAGGACAAGAAATGGATTAGGAAGGTTGTAAAGGCGGAAGGGACTACGAATAGTGCTGGGGTGGCAATTATAATCAAGAATCAGTTTCAAGGAAAAATTTTGGAGGACAAAATAGATAAAGACGGCAGATGGTGTTTGGTGGTTCTCAAAACTGAAAATTTCGATAAGCCGATAGTACTTTTATGTGTTTATGCCCCAAATGTGAACCAACATCATTATATAGCTTCAATTTACTCTATTCTACAGTCATATAACAACTGTTACATAGTGATGGGGGGGATTGGAATGCTTACCAAGATTCTAAAACTGATAAGTTGGGAGCTTCGACTGCTTTTAATAAGCAGGCAATGGTAGCGTTGAAAGAACTGAGAACAGATTTCAAACTATATGACCCTTTTAAACACAAACACATACAAGCAAAGGCAGAAAACTTTACTTTCTATTCTAGCTGCCATAAAATGTGGTCAAGAATTGATTTTTTAATTCCAGAAGTGTTCATTTCACTTGACCCTAGGGTTTCTAATCAAGCTAGACAGCTCTCAGACCATTCTAAAATAACTTTAACTTTAAAGACCGATATTTTGAATATTAAAAATCATGGTGGATATAATTGGTCCTTAAACCCATACCTATTAACCAAAGAAGATATAGTAAAGGAAGTTACGGAGATACTTAAACAATTAGTATACAATATACCCCGTAATGAACATCCATTAGATATAGAATGGGCTACAACTAAAACTTTGTTAAGAGGATTATTTATTCAGAAAGCCACTTATTATAAAAAACTCCAAAATAAAGAACAACTGGATCTGGAAACTAAAGTACAATTATTGGACCAGGAGCTGATGAGTAACTACACTGAGCAAACAGAAACTGAGTTGTTAAGATGTCAGAAAGAGCTGTTTCTTATGCATAACAGAAAATTGACACTGTACGAACAAAGAAGTTTAGTTAAATATGCAAATCACATTCAAACTCCCTCGAAAGCATTAGCCCGCATTATTAATCAGACGAAATCGACACGATTAATTACCGAAATAAATCATAATAATACGTTATATACTGATAAGTCAGATGTCATGAAGATTTTTGAATCAATTTTTAATCAGATATATGGTAAGCAACAAACTCATGGGCATGATGAAGAGAGGAAAGAGTTCTTACAGAAAATTAATTTTCCCAAGATTGATGAGGATTCTCAGGGAGAATTGACTGCATTGATTACAGTTGATGAAGTTCTAGAGGCAATTAAGAAACTAAAGCCACATAAAGCCCCAGGACCAGATGGTATGACCTCTGAATTTTATAAATCTTTTAGTGGGATTCTGAGCACCGTACTTTCACAGACCTTTAACTATATCATTTCGAATGGCAGCAATGATCTTCATTTTAATGCCTCAAGAACAATTCTGTTATTGAAAGAGAATAGTGATCCCAAAAATCCAGACAATTATAGGCCCATATCATTGTTGAATATTGATATGAAAATCATGACATCTATTCTAGCTAGTAGATTAAAAAAAATAATAAACTTGATAATATCAGAAGAACAGGCGGGGTTTATAGATGGGAGACAGACTACAGACAATACATTAACTCTTCATACTTTAATATCTTATGCAAAGTATAAAAATATGAACATATATGCTTTAATAATTGATGCTCAAAAGCATTCGATAGAGTTAATTTGGCTTATTTATTTGAAACATTATCATATTTCAATATACCTCAGCTTTTTATTTCTATGTTAAGAAATTTATACAAGAATGCATACACTAGTTTATATATAAATCATGAATGTTCCAAAAGGATTCAAATTAAAAATGGAACTCGACAGGGTGCCCATTGTCTCCCATACTGTTTAATCTGTATTTAGAACCTTTATTTCTTCATATGAAACAAAAAGTTTTTTATAATTCTCCTGTACTTCTTGGGATAAATGTTAGGATGGCTGCTTTTGCAGATGATTTAAATATATACAGTACCACACCGGTGTCAGATACAGAAAAAATACTAACAGCAATACAAACCTTTGAGAAAATTGCTAATTACAAACTAAATTTAAAAAAAAAAAAAAAATATTCCCTCTAAAGACACCTACACCTTTTTCAATGCTACCATTGATAGGACGAATAAGGACAGAAGAAAGAATAAAATATTTGGGGATTGACTTTTCAACTGAAAATAGAGAATTTTTTATCAACAATATTAAGGCAACTGGAGACCGAATAACAATGGATTTGAAAAGATGGAGTAAGTTGAAGCTACCGATGATGGCAAGAGCAGCGATAATAAAAATGAACGTTCTCCCCAGAATGCTATATATTTTTAGAGCAGCACAACTTAAAATCACGAAATCCTTTTTCAAGCAATTTCAGATAGGACTGGGGAAATTTTTGTGGGAACCCAGAATAACGAGAATATCCTATGAAAACGTGATGGCTCCTAAAACGAGGGGGGGGTTGGATTTACCAGATTTTGAGATGTATTATACAGTGATTCAGGCCAATAGGATTTTAAGGGTGTCTTACTTGGGTAGCGAAAATAGAAAATGGATACCCAAATGGGTACTGCTAAATTATAAACATATAAAAGGGAAGAGAATTAATGTTAAAGCTGTACCATTTTGAATATAAAAACATTGAGTAAATATGAGTTAATGGAACACATCAAGGTATGGGCAGTGGCGACTCAAACTCTGTTTGCCTCCTTGAACCTTTTAAAATATATGATGATGTTTCAACCGTTTGATGGAAATCCTAATATAACTATTGGTAATCAACTGATAGACTTAAAGAAATATCCATTTATTAAGGAATTAACTGTAAGGGATTTATACCCCTTCCTAGGAGTAGCGGTACATGATATCTTAAAAGAGATGAATCTTCCCATCTCTTATTTAATTATAATGAGGCAGTTAAAAGATTTGGCCATAAATTATTTTACCAGTTTTGGAATAATAAAAGAGGAACTAGGTATTTCAGATCAGCTGTGGGAAGCATTGCAACAAGATAGAAAATATATATCCTCAGCGTATAAAATGGCAAAAGAGAGAAAATATAATAATCATATTCTGTTATCCAAATACTGGAGAGAGAAATTGCCATCCCTAGATGACAGTAAAATAGTAGAGGCGTTTAACTTAACATTAAAATCCGTATCACTTCAAAAACTGGTCTTTACTCAATTGATGATATTTAACAATGCATATTATACCCATCTTACACTTCATAAATTTGATTCAAAAAAGTCACCTACATGTCCACAGTGTATAGATCAGACAGCAGACCTGTTACACATGTTCTGGAGTTGCAAGTGCATTTATAAATTATGGAATTCTTTAAAGTTACAACTACAAAATGGGTTACCAAAACTCAACACTCTCCTGGGAATTTCTGATTTTACATATTCCACCGGAGAATTTGGACAAAACAAAAAAGATTGTAATTATGAATATTAGTTTACTAATGAAATTATATATAGCCACAAATTGGTTGAACCCAGCACAGGTGTCCTGGCAAAATTTCAGGCTGTTAGCGATTAAGCATATATTAGCACAAATTGTTAATTAGAAATAATAAGAAAAGTATAAACAGCATAAAAATTTGGGAACAAATCTTTAATATTATTTTGGCGTAGCGGTCCCTATCCACTTTCCGTCAGGACATTCTGTATGTGTACCAACACATTCTTGGATTAGATAGAAAATGTAGAAATAATACAAATTATTGGCTTGAGTTGGTTTATAATTGTCTATTGTAGATGCTTTTATGTTTATTTTTTTGTGATTTTAATTTCCTGTACTTGGTTAAAATGATATTTATTCTGAATGTATTATAGGGAAATTCAAAATGGAACTAAAACATTGGAAGCAATATTGTACATAATGTAAATAGTGTGTGAAATGTATAATGGTTTGGCAAAACAATAAAAATGATTATTGAAAAAAAAATAAATGTTCTACACTGACATGTTTAACCGGTGTCTATTATAAAACATTTGCGTGTATAAATAGAGGTATTTCCTGTTTAACAATCTCCTTAGAAAAAATAAAGCTTTTGATGCTCTTCTACATAGTTACACTAGGGCAGTTTTGGTACCTTCACAGTAATCCACGTGCGATACATTGGGTAGTGTTATTCTAAAGGACTGATAGCAATTTGTTACAGTCCTAAGTGAAAGATCATCCTAGAAAGGGCCAATGAAGGACTACCTCAAAGATCTGTGTTTGGTCCTATTTTTTATTTAACATGATTTTTTTCAGATCTTCCTATTTCTTCAGAATTTTAAATATGCTGATAACTGCAAAAGAGGAGTAGGCAAACTATCTCTGTGGCACAAGGTGTGAGTGAATTAAGCTTAAGTAAGAGGCCAAATAATGACGGGTTCAAATCCAGTTTACTGATATTTCTTTAAATTCTCCTGTGGCACTGACAGTTAAAAGGCAAAGGTTACCATTTTAACCTTCCTTTGAGGAACTTGAGTTAGCATAATGGTTAAGGAGGATAACTGGCTAGGTGTAAAATAGCCCAGAAGGCATGCTAGGTTAGTTCTAATATATGAACCATTAAAACCTTAGGCACTGTTGAGGATTTTAATAGCTGCTTACAGAGGATTACTGTATGGGCATGAAATGCTGGCCTGAATTTTAATGTCAAGAAAACCTAAGTAGTAACTTTTAATAACTTGTCTGATACCAGAACTGAGCTCAATAGTCAGGCATTAGAAATTCTTTACATGTATAAAGGATCTAGGGATAATTGTAGGCTAAATTATTCATTCTAAGAACAAGTTGTAAACATAATGTTAAAATGCTGAAGCAGACAGGGCTTCTATTTAAGGTTATTGAAACTCAGGCTCCTGCTGTGTCATATGCTTTATTCAAGAACATGGTCATACTACTCACTGAGTATAACTCTACTTTCTGACAATTTTATAGCAAATAATTTTGTCATATAGAACCAGTGTGGAGAAGAATTGACAAAAAGGTAAAGGAATATGAATATTTCAACAAATAGCCAATGTTTAGAAAAAGAAAATTTGTACAGCACTGGTTCCAGACTGCTCATCAGAAATCTCTGTTTTGCTTTTAAAGAACTCTGTAATGAAAATATAAGAAATGATCTTAATCTTTTTATAGGCTATAAACATCATTTATCCCAGGTGCCCATTATTTAAATCAAAACAAAGCGGGACTAGAAAATGGTTTTCAAATGAGTTTCATATATTTCTCAGACAATTCCGTACTGATGGAACAAACTACTATGACATGTCTGTAGTGATGGGTAATTCTTTGATTAAAAAAAAAAAACATTTACTGGTCCTTGTACCTTAATGCAATTCAGGTAATGATAAAGCTTTGAAGCTACAAATGACTCTTTTTTCCTGGCCTTAGCCTCAACATTTATCTGCATGTTAGATAACCTCAGAGGAAAATGTTGTGATGCAGTGAGCTAAAGAGCTTGCATAAAGAAGCAACTGAAAAAGTTTGATCACTTTGAAATACAGTCAAAATTATTTTTGCATAGCCAGAAAATATCAAGAAAACAACAAAGGCTTAAATATAAATAATTGCCTGATGGGAAACATAATGAGAAGTAAAACCAATTTCCTGGATGGATCATCTTTCTGTTTTATTTTTGGTGTTTCCTTAAACTGGACATTCAGTCTAGTGCTGCACCAGTAGAGAAAATGCATTAGGGCTTCAAATGGACATGATGCCCTTGTGGGACAAGACGTCTTTACACTGACGATGATTCACAGTAAACAGGGGTGAACTATAAAAGCTATTTCAAATATTTCCATTAATTTGCCATAGTTCAAGTAGGCCAGATATAAAATATGATTCTCAAACATGTTTATTATCAGGAAATTTGCAACCTGCAATGACTTAGGTAAAGGTGATAACACAGATCAATGACTATGGTTATACCTGATGATAACATAAAATAGATAACCGCTACTTGGTTTACTAGATTGTTGTGTGTTGTAAAAAGGCAACATTCTTCTTTCTGAGACTTACCATAACCTTTCCAAATGGAGTGCTTTTGTACATCATGAAGTGACTATATAACCCAAAGTTTGCTTAGTGATTTTTGAGGCATTATCTTTTTCAGAAAATGAACTGCTACTCGGTTTTAGCTGGTTAAGTTCAAGGCTCTTTGGTTAATTCTCAATGGGGGAGGAAGTAATTCTTGTGGCAATTTTGATCATTCCTTGGACTATGTTTTGTCACATACTGACTATAAAGAAAATTTGAGTTTGGGATCTTCTATCCATCTTTCTTTTTGCAAACTGCACCTGAAAAAACAGGCAGGCTAGTTCTGTCTTATTTGGGTAAAATGTGTCCAGTTAATTTCTATATAAGCCACTCCTTTCTAAGAATAAATCTCTTAAATGTGTACTTACAGAGGACAGTAAAATATCCATTCTCAGGAAACTATCAGTGGAACCACATAAACTAAAATCGAGGGCTCTGCTTATTATCAATATTCTTATTATTTAAGAGGTATTTTGTGTTCAGCTTAATCTTTATTTAATATCTCATAGCCTGCATAATCCTGGTAATCATACCTCTGAAAATGTCCTCCTGGTATTGAAACATTAACTCACATATTCAAGTTTAGTCAACACACCCTAAAATCACTGAAAACTCAACTAAAGGCCTACCTACTCAATCGCCAGCTCTGTAAATGTGACGTTCCTGAATAATCTCCAGACTCTCACTGATCTCACTTTTACTGGTCTTTTATCTAACTGTCTATAATAAAGCTACTGCTTCACATTCTCTAAATATCTGATCACTGGCTATCCCTCCCCACTACTGTCTCTGTTGCCCTTTTACCTTGGCCTCCTCAATGCTGCTTAATAATTTGCAATCATTTTCATCTTATAAATTACTTCACTAACTCCTACTCAATATCAGTTTTCAGCTGATTCCATTTGAAAGTGACTAGATTCTTATAAACTTCATATTATCCAATATTTCACTATATTCTTTATTTAGCTGTCATGTTTTCATTAACTTTCACATCATTGCAATTCTATGCATGAATATTTATTATTCTGTGCACATTTACTATTCTATGTATCTACATTTATTATCTTTTAATTAACTATCATAGCATTATCAGACTATGTATATGTGTGTGTGTATATATATACATACATATATATATATATATATATATATATATATATATATATATATATATTTATTTATTTATTTATTATGCAAATCTTGCACTCCTTTTGTAAAATGGAAAATTTCACCCCTGGCATTCACTGTAAATGGTAATTGTGCCCAGTCATACTTGCCCTGTAAACAATAGCAATGAATAAATCAATTTGTGATGTCTCCAAAGCTTTTTGTCACTGTGGACAATGGTAACTGAAACAACTGGCCTTGTCCCTGTCATGGCCTGCCTGCCATAGTAAATGACTTGATTTACCTCCACCTGAGAATAATTTCAAAGCACAGCCATAGATAAAAATGTACCATCTTTGATGTTCAATATTACATGCTTTTCTCTTGGGCACATTCTGGTAAAAATATTACTCATCAGAAAAAAGATAGCCCTGCATATGCTTGAAACGTTCTTGGTGACCACACTCAATTTTATGTGTATCAGCTACAGGGAATTCTGTCCTGCCAAGAAAGACACTCTACTTGTGCATCCTGTTTTAAAGACCCCAGTGGTGTGATTTGCATCTCCTTTGTTATTTTGTATGATGAAGACTGAAAGGAATTTATGTCTGACATGCAAGACTGGGATAATATTTTGTGATATACTGTCTTGTAAAGAACAGACAGAAATGGATTAAAAATATATCATATTTCTGTCTCAGAAAAATTGCTTACCTCAGGCACCAAATGTATTGAGGACATTTGTACAACAGTTTAAGCAGTTGTTTTCTCTTATCTGAGTTCTCTGGAGAACACAAAGGTAGAAAAGATCCAACACTTTATTTTCTCAAAGTTCATTCCACATGTAGCATACCATCCATGGACATTACCAAATCTGCTAGAAAAAGAGAGAGAATACACAATCCAATGTCAGATTAACAAAAGCAGAAAACGTACTACATAGATTATACTGGCATTTATATTGTATTGTTATAAAATACTAGGGCTTAAAACTACAAAGATTAAAGCGCTGGAATTTACGATGGTGATATATAGCACCATAATTATTTCATGAATTCTGTTACAAAAATTACAGATTGCTGGCCTTTAGTTAAATGTGTAACAGAAGAATATATTTACTGAGCTCTCATACTTGATGCCAACAACACTTTGGAAGAAACAAGAAATTTATCACCAAAATAAGTATTCATCATTTTTTTCAATAACAACTTTATTAATGTTTAACCATAATAATGAGAGGAAGAGACAACAAGTCAACCATAGATGAGGAGAGTCACACTACAATATTCAGATAACAAGCAACTAGGACTAGAATTCTTACCATACATATTTAAAGGAGTAATTAATGCACAAAAGTTTGCAAAGTAATAATGTCCAGATCTACTGCATTGAGATATCAAATGTTTCTAATAAGATTAATATAATAAAGAATTATACTAATATCTGGGGTCTGTATCACTACATCGAGCCATCAATTAGGCAAACGGCATGTCATCAGAAATGCTGTTCATCAATTTCCTCTTATGTGGGGGCTGTGCCCCCAGTCCCCCACTAATTATATATACCAACTATGAGATCACACTACAGGTAGGAAAGGGTAAATTTCCCAATCCTCACTGTACCGTAATCTCAATATGAACAGTTAGACGAGCAGCATGTTCGATGTAAGTGCACTGAAAAGGCCGTTCACTGAACTGATTTTTTTTTGTTGAACTGATATAGACCTTAATATCTGATATGACTTTACCAGTATTGGCGTGCTTAATAGATGCAGTGATCTTATGAGGTGCCTTGACTTTTACCTTTCAGTCAAATGTTGTCTGTGCAAAATCAGTTACCATGTAACACAAGAACTTGATCTTCTAAAATGGTCTAGGCTGTATCCTTTATGTTGCTGTACAACCTTCGTTTATTTACACTATTCCTGTCTGTTATTACTTGGGTGTTGAGGTACATTATAAAAGTTGCAGCAAATAACTGTCTTCTAGATTTCAGTCTACCCCTCAATCATAAAACTTATGTCCTCAATCTAAACAGATAAAACAGTTCCAACTACTCCAATATATATAGGAAATATGTTTGCTGGATGAGTGTAGAACCTTGAAATTGCCTATAAAGCCAGGGAGCAAAAGAACTTGGTAAAAAAAAAAATCTCTACATCTCCATTTCCTTGATGCAATACCAGAAAAATTAAATCAAGATTTAGAAGACCAGCAGCACAGTTTACAAATCACAACTTTTCAGTCTGATTCTGTATAAGATCACGTTACATTGGGGACTTAATAGTCCCCCCCCCACACTGTAGTGTGATGCTGAAATTTGTATATTTAAGAAGAAGGGGGTATATGGGGTGTGTGGGGTGCAAAATCAATAGTTTACATTTTTCCCATGTGCAACATCATGGTATAGTGGGGAATAGCTTTGTCAAATTTACCTTAGCAAATTGCATCAGAAGATATTTTTGCAGAAAACAGAGGCAGTTGAGAGTGAGCTCATATGAAAAATAGTATATTTGCTAGGGTGGGTAAAGCATATCACTCAGGATGATTAGCAATCAGGGAGTTTGTAGCACAACAGTGGCCATAGCAGGGAGGAAAGATCTGCAGCAGCAAAACCACGTAGCACTACAGCCACATGGATAAGAAGTTTTTTTTGTCTTATTTCAGCAGTCCTTTTCAGGTTGAGGACATCAGTTTTATAATTTGATATTAGTATTTTAACTAACCAGAAACAACTGTGTGAACATGTAGTGAATACTAACAATTAATTGCATAGACATTCAGGGAGGCCATCCTGATGGGAGTGGCCATTGGTTGGCCTACTTGATGAATCCTCCTTACATCATCCTGGATGACACGCATTAAAAGAAATGCAAAGCCAAGTCATGGCAGACTTTGCATATATATATATATATATATATATATATATATATATATATATATATATATATATATATACACACACACACACTAAAAGCAACAATATGAAGATAATCAAGTCTTTTTTTTTTAGAAACTACTGTATCTGTGTGATCCACCCAGTTACTGGAGCTCCGAACCTCTAACTGCAGTCGTCAGACAGCCATTCCAATGCTGCATGATCATGTGGAAGACAATGGAGCTTGAAGGATTTTACAAACTGCTCTAAAGCTCTTCAGATGCTCAGATCAGCATTCAAATTGATCATATTGGTGGATTTATCCCTAAAACCCTCCTGTCACATCTGGAACAACCCCCTAAGTAAATAGTCTTTCACCAATTAAAGTTTAGAGATATGGAACTGATCTTAAATATTGAGAGAATGTGGAAGGAGCTTTTAATATTGGAGGAAAAATATAATTTTGCAAGACTTCTCTGAGCTAGGAGTAAAACGATAGTTTACATCAGTTAGAAAGTGTTGCTTCCAACTAGCTTGCCAACATTGTTCCACTATCCAGCCAACTTATATATCAAATGACTTAACAGATGGACTGTATATGACACACCACACTACACACTACACTTCATGCAAAAAAGTATTCAGTCCCAAACTTAGTACCCCTTTTCCCAGTTACACTGTACTTCCACCATGCAATAGCAGGATCAGCAGCAATAATTAAGGCCACCACAGAACCAGCAAATCATACAGCAATGTCTAAATCATAGCCTATTCTCCTATGGAGCCCAGTCAGTGTACACCATGCCGATGAGGATGAAGGAAGCCCATTTGTTCAGCAAGCAAAGTGGCAGCACATCTGCTATTCATAGTTGCTACAGGCAAGATAATGCCACTAGAAAACACTGAATCCAAAGATATGCACTTTCTACAGAGAGATGTCAATGTGGCATTGAATGAGACTCTACAACATCTCAAGGATGAACCTCCAGGTAAGCCTAAGCATCATTTCTTCATGAGAGTGATATGGAAGCAACTGAATAAGGAGAAAGGGGTGGGAATGATAAAGAGGCACATGCCAGCCCTTGGAGATCTTAGCATTGTTCACATTCTCCTTGGGTAAAATACTATGCACTTAGTTCTGTAGTTGTGAGCAGTTGGTATATATTGAAGCCCTTAGCAGTCATTTCTATGCCCTGACTGTTAGATGTTTGGTAGTGACAGATTCTTTATTTCCTTTTTGCATCAGCTGCAGTCACTGCTAGTTCAGTTTTGTTTGGTATTTTTGTTAATGCTCCTGGCTTTCTTGCTTGACAACAAAACATTGGAGGGGGGACTCCTATTATGTACTTCACTTCTGTCAGTTGTGCGGTGCCTAGCTGTTACAGTACCTTGTATTTTAGTTCATATTACAATTTGCATTGTTTCTTTTCAAATCACCCCGGATATGGATTGCATTAATGGTTTTAAATGTAATGTCATCAGACACCATTCTGAGCTTAAGTTTAATATTTTACAAGCATATTTCAAAGAAACGAAAACTGACATTGCAATTGTTCTAGAGTTAAAAGTAATAAAGTAGCAAATTAATTTGTTAAATAAGCATATGGACAAACTCAAGGTAAGCATTCTGGCCAATTCCTCCAAGAGAAAAGTTGTTTTACATTTTAGTTGGAGGGTTGTGTGGGAGATAGTGTACATAGCAAAGGACTCAGATGGTAGACGGGTTTTATTAAACACTCCTACTCCATGTGGCCATTTGATACTGAGTACATTTTATTGCCCTAATCATGATACCCCACATTTCTTAACAAAATATTTCATGCTGTTAGGGAATTCATCCATGATAATTTACCAGGATTTCAACATAGTGCATGAGCCCTCAATTAATGGGTCTAATCATAGAGTGGAAATCAATATAAAGGTCATATGGTACTAAGTGAAGTAATATAAACACTAGGTCTGTATTACACATGGGAAGGTTATAAGGCATTGATCTGTGGAATACTCACTTTATACTATGAATGTTTTGCAAATCATAACTGATGTTTATCAAGGCTTGGTAAGTGACTGGATGGAGGACTCTCTCATATGTTGGTGTCCTCTAGCCTTGTGTCTGAATAAAATTCTCATATCCTGCTCCTTTAGTTCTGTAGAAAAGACAAGTAAGGCACAGAGAAGGCAAACCTACTCACTTTTTAGGATTGGAAAGCATTTATTTCATTATACAACTATTATGGTCATCTATTAAAGTGAACCTCTGCAATTTTATGCCTGCCTTCATATGGTAGAAATCCTGTAACTTTAATATTAAGGATTTATATATCTTTGTGAAAGCAAAGCACTTAGATAAGATGGACAGGAATATAAATTAGATGATAAGCTGAGGGGACAAGTGTAAATGCTTGCCTCGAAGTGCAGTTGAACAAGCTCTAAATGTAAAATAATCATTGTTGATTTCAACTATTTCACCATAAACTGGAATACATACACAATCAATAACATACAAGCTCCAAGGTTCCTTGATTTTATCAGTGCAAACACCCTGGAACAGCTAGTCTGCACTCCTACAAGGCATCCAAATATCCTGGATCTGGTACTCACAACATTTAGTGAAAATTAAGCCCCCCCTTATGTAATGTTCTCACCTATCAGATCAGATTACAAAGTGATAACCCTTGAAATAAATACAAAGGCTGAAGTACCAGCAAATGCCAGAACATTTGATAACTTTTCCAAGACTAGCTACCTCCTGTCAAATGATGGCATAGCTAAATTCCAAGCCCCCCAAACTCAGAGAACACCCATGCAGAAATGTTTATGGAAACCCTGTACAAGCATGTAAATAACTGCATAGAAACAGCAGTACCAAACCAACATTAATTTAGAATAAACTCCAAAAGCAAGCCTTCTTGGTGGACCTTCAGTATAAACAGGTTGTACAGCAAAACAAAGAAAATCCCCTCCAAAAACAGTAAGCAATATGTGCAAAAGGCAATACCTCCCTTATCACTCTCAACAAGCAACTCAAGAGACTAATCTAGCCCACCAAATTCTCCCATGCTAAAAAAAAAAAAAAAAAATAAGAGCAACAGCACTGGTCGTAAGGCATTTTTCAGTTATGTAGGCAATGTTAAAGGGACAACCGACTGTGTTCTGAACTCATAGTAAATGGGCCTTCCTTATCTCTCTAATATTTATCCCCCAACTATCACTAAAGAACAGGTCCTCATTGTATTCTCCAGAGGTAAAAACACTGCATAAATGGGTCCTGATGATATCCCAAGATGCTTCCTAAATAGCTTGAGGCATGACTTACCAGGCCCACTAGAATATCTCTTCAACCACAGCCTCCAGACAGGCTTCATGCTAAGAGAATGGTGGACTGCAATGGTCATCCCATCCATCTACACAAAGGTGGAGCATCAACAGACTCAGGAAATTACAGATCTGTAAGTTTGACTAGTCTTGTATACAAGGTCATGGAAACTATTATTGTGGATCTGATAAATAAAGACATAGGAAAGCTTCAAACATTGGACCCTTCTCAGTTCAGTCTCATTAAGGCAGGTAATGCCAACTAAACTTGACAGACTTCTTTGAGAAGATCACTAGAGCCATGGATGAGGGTAAAATATACATACTGCCTAGCGTAACCTGGGAAAGGCATTTGACACAATATCTGACTTGGGTATTATAGATAAACTCTCAGATTTAGGCATGAATCCTTATGTCACCCAATGGATAGACAAATGGCTCGCAGATAAGATGTATGAAATTAGGATGGGGGAATCCACCTTGACTAAGAGGTCTGTTACTAATGGCGTTCCACAGAGCTCAGCACCGGGACCTCTTCTGTTTGGAATATACTTCTCTGATGTCAAGTGCATTTAGCTGACCAAGCTTGCTGACAACTGCAAGCTGGGTGCAATCACTGAATTCCTTAAAGATGTAGGAATCCTCCAGGAAGGTCTGACACAGACAAATAACTGGTGCCAAAACCATGGCATAAAACTCAATGAAAAAATGCATAACTGCACCCTTTGGGAAGATGGCCATCACCTACAAATTACAACATCGATAATACTACCTTAAAGTTAGACCCAGTTGTAAGGGACTCAGGAACTCAGGTTGACAGTAACCTGAACTCTGATCACCATGTGTCCATGATGGTAAAAAAACTCCTTATTCTTCCCAATTTATACATAAGAGCATGGCATCCAGATCTAAGGAGATCATAGTCTCACTATACTCAGCCCAAATTAGACTAATAATCAAGTACAATGCATCCTTTAGCATGTACCTGCCCAGGCATTTGCAACAGCTGGAGCAGCTACAGAGGTCCCTTACTATTACAGGATGTAAATAATTTTTCCTATGCGGTCCACCTCAAAGTCCTATCCTTGTATTCGGCCTCCCACAGACTACTGAGTAGTGATCTATGTCTAACCTACTAGGCATTTTCTGATCCAGACCTGATAGATCTGCTACACATTCACAAAACAAACTGCAGTAGACTTACAAGATCTAAGGATCTAAACTCTGTCTTTGACATAAACAAAACATGTTGGAGGGACAGGTATGTGTCTCAGGGATTACCCCTTCATTGGAACAGAGTTCCCATTCATGTGAAACAGAGCTCTTCCCTAAGCCTATTCAAACACAATCTGGACCAGTGAATGGGAAGTTGCAAATTCATCCCTGGCTTATCGCCTGTGGCCCTTATGGACAGGCAGTCTGTAGATGCCCTAAGGCACTGGCATATAGCAAAGCTGTTTTAGCCCATGGGTATATTACTACTTGCAAAGATTGGGGCATGAATGGTTGGGCTTAAAAAGGCTTTATAGTCATTAGCCTAGTAATCCCCTATGAACCTCCTATGATCTTGTGATATGCTGGCTTTGCTTATACTATGGTTATACAGCCATACAGACACACACATTTGTGAGTGTGTGTGTGTGTGTGTGTGTGCGTGTGCATGTGTGTGCGTGTGTGTGCGTGTGTGTGTGTGTGTGTGTGTGTGTGTGTGTGTGTGTGTGTGTGTGTGTGTGCACGCGCATATACACAGTTATATATATTAAATATACAGATGATTGAGCGATTGCTTAGATAGATGGATAGATAGAAAGATAGAAAAACAGACAGATACTTTATAAATATGGACAAATATGGGGTGTGTATACAGCATATGGTCATATGGAATAGTGGACAACAACCAGCTTTCCATGCAAAGAAGGCCACATTTATGTAGACAACATACATGTATAGAAAATTATGCATCAGTGTCCAAAAAGTTGTTCAAAGGAAGCATTACACTGGAAGTATTACCTTATACATTGAATGTCTTCCAAAGGAAGCTTCACAAATGTAAACAATATCATAATAAATAAGCAATATATTCCATGCAAGCTTTCAGCTTCAACAACCACACGGTAGGACCAGTACAGATATATTTTGTCTTCTGAGATATTCACACATATGGAATTACTGCTACATGGAGAAATAGTGTAGCTCCCTGACACGAAGTTATGTCCACTTATTTTACTGGACATCAGTTGTACTATATCACCTCTTTACACCTGTGATCAACATGTGCATATCTATAGTGCTCCTGCCATGTGTTGGTGAGCACCTCTGCAAGGAATATATGACTTGTATATTGTGATAATGTCTAGAACTGTGAGGCTTCCTTTGGATGTCATTTACTATAGATGGGAAAACTTCATAATAATGATTGCTGTGGGCACCTCTTGTAGATAATGGTGGATATTGTTTCATATACATGTGTCATCCATTGCTGTTATGTTGTTAGCATAGAAATTTGTTTCCCACCAGCAAACATCCATGATAGTATGCTGTATACAAGTTCCATACAAGCAACTGCATAGCTATATCGCTGTCTAAAAAAGTGAATCACTATGATGTTCTGATAGATTATCCTCTGGATTCATTAAACTCCATGCAGGAATAGTGCTATTCCTGCATGGAGCAGATTGTGCCCATGTAGAACAGCAGCGTGCCTTGCATATTCATGAAGGTGCGTTGCTGTAGTCTCTACACAGACACGATCTGTATACATGCGCAGGGGGCATGTCTGAGCAGTGCTCACACAATACACATGCCCCCTTCACTCCAGAATTGCTGTACAGCAATTCAAAAGCATCTACAGTGTCCATGGACACTGTTATGTCAACATAACAGTGTCCGTGGGCAAAACAAGTAATGAAACACAAAAGCACAGCCCCCACAATGGTCCAGCATGGATAATATGTCCAGAATTGTATGCCAGTGTACATGCTGGCGTACCAAATAAGTAAGCATGTACCTGATAGGAAAATTTAATCCAATTCCCCCATGTATGATGTAGTTGTCCAGATGTCCTGCACTAAGATGCAGAAAGCAATGTGCATACCCCTATAGTAAATAAAATAACACACATATTTATTATTTTTTTTTTGTCTGCAATAAAGTTTAAGCATAGCAGAGTGGGTGTGCGTGTCATGCAGCTATGCTCAGCCTAGCTTACACATCACAAGGAGCTAAATGGAAATATACAGCTGAAATTCACAATGCAAGATAGTGTAGTGGTTACAATGTCCATTTTGCATGCATTTATTCATGGTTCGATCCTCAGTGAAGACATTTTACTTTTATATGTGAAAGCAGTACTATTTTATTATATATAATTAGGTTGTAAATAACATAATTTGTCAACCAGAGTAGTGCAGTAGGTCCAAATGTGAGGTGTCAGTGTAATAAAGTTGTGAAACCCCCATATAAACAAAAGTGTTCCATACAGTATAGTTACACAAAATGTAATGTCATGAAAGCACATAGAGGGATGTTATGGAAGATCAACATACATATCATAACATGCCATTAATGAGGAATGAACTCCACAATCCTGATACTCTATAAAATGAAAGGTGAACAATGATAAACTGTGCTCAGCTATGCTAAGCCAGAGTAAGCATTGGTTAAATTTGTATGCTTAGCAATAATTGGTGTTGCTAGGTGGATTTGCACACTGGTAAGCAGTGATTAGCATCTGCCCATTTAAGCAATGCTTATCTGTGCTAAGCGAGTTTGCCCATCACTTAGCTCAGCTCAGCATATTCAAAATCAGCCAATCATGGCAAAGGGAGGAAATCCACCCTATTTAAACCCTGCAGGCAGGAATACAACCATAACCAGTTGTAAATGATTATTGCAGGCACTGTGGCTGATGTTGGTGAAGGTGTGCCCTTTTGGGCACAGCGCTGGGGCATTCAGGAGTCCAGGGTCATGGTTGGAATCCTAGTAAAAGACCATGAAGGGACACTGCTGCAGGACCAGTACCAGGGCTCCCAATACAAAGCAGAAGCCTGAGTCACACGTGATCTCACCAGTGCCACTGGCAACTCTTGGACTGGTGAGCAGGTCTGGCACAACTTTTCTGATTTGAAGTGTAGGAAGAGGGAGCTCTTGGACCAGTGGGTCCAAGATGCAAGGGAGAGGAATGTCCCATCTGTGTGTAAGTATTAGTATCAATAAGTGTTTTCCAAGGTCAAGCCTGTGCATGTGATGGATAGGTATGCCTAAATGTTTCTTTATCTCTTGTACAGCTGCAGATGAGAGGGCCGCTAACATGGATGCCCATGCCAGCAGGCTGCTAAGGCTACGTCACAAGGCTGGTGAATACAAATCTAGGTTGTAGTATTCAGGGCAAATAAATAGAAAGGAGTAGAATGTCACCTGTCACTATTTAAAAATGGATATGGTTTGTACTGAATAAACGAGACATTAGCAGATGTACAGGGTATATATCAATAAAAGTGTCACTACCTGTCAGTGAAAGTCAAAACCCCAGACTGGTTGTGTTTACTTTGGTATGTGGTGGTATGAATTGAAATGTGTACAGTTTCTGCACAGCAACTATAGTTCTGAAAGCATTAATTAAATAATCTAGGCTCATCTGACAAAGATTATGGAGTTGTAAAACAAGAGATTAACTATATGAAATATGCCATGCACCAAGATCTGATACCTGAATAGTAATGTTGTGTTAACCAGTGTTTCAAGACTGTACTATGTCAAAGTATGAATACACATTATGACAACTATCTGCCATGCATGAATGTCAAAATTACAAGGTCAGATTGTACAACCAAGAGAGAAAACAGTCAACCAAGAAACAGCAGTTTCTCAATAGCTCATTTTGATAACCACAATTTTTGTTGTATTTTTTGCACTAGCAGGCACAGTTTGAATCCCAGGAATGGTAGTAAGCTGTATCCATAATTTCACCCAGGAATATGTGAATATGTGTAGAAAGAGTTAGGTAGTGTTAACAGAAATTTCCTCCACAGGTCTGTCAGGTAAGAAAAGGTATATCTTAGCTGTAAGAAGGCTGTACTTATACACTGTGTACAACATCCACTGTCCAAACCCAATGCTGCAAATGACAGCAAGATAAGTACATACACCAAGTAGTCTCCTCCAAGAAATGTCCTTCAAGTGTCATGCTGTCATAGCTAGTGGTCACTGCCACTAACACCCAGTGTGACCTATAGAAACAAAGGCAGAGTATGGCAGTAGCACACACACACACACACACACACACACACACACACAGAGTATGAGTCCACATATGTAACCCTGACTATGTGAATATGGGTAGAAACAGTTAGGTAGTGTTACACAGGTCTGCCAGGTAAGAAAAGGTATAAATTAGCTGGTAAGAAGTCTGTAATTATACACTGTGTACAAAACTACCACTGCCTAACCCAAGGCCACAAGGCCATAAGTCAATGTAAAGTGAGGTAATACCTGTAGAGTAATGATTAGAGCAATGATCATTAAAGTTGTGAGCAACTGAAGCCTATACAGTTATTAATTGACATATTTCTCTCTCCCCCACCCTAGTTGCACCAATAATATAAACACATAAATCAATGGGTATGTTTTTCACCAAACCTACTGTTGGAACATGTGTCATACGGTTCTACAAATATTTAAATATTTAACTATTAATGTTCCCTGTTCAAATACTATCATTGGTGGCCTGTTGTTATCAATGTAACCTGCATGCCGTTATAACGCCCAATGTGGTTCCATATATGCATGTGTTCTGTTTGCTATGCAACTGTTCCAAATCTGTTGTTTTGGGTTAATTGGAATATCTATGCATGCTTTTATAACTAATTCTGGAATGTGTTTTTCATGACTAACCAACCTATGTTATAAAACTGCAACACCATAGCATGTATGGGAAGGCCGATCCCAGTGGATCTGCCTGTCCCACCTCAACTTCCTGTGGCAACGGGCCCCAGAATGTCTGGGACCCCACCTGGGACCTCTTAGTCTGCTGGTCCTGCACCACCTTCGGGTGGAACCACCTCAGGGGATGGGGCCCATCCCACCTGGGAGCGGGCAATGACAGGACACTATCACCGATCATCAGGTCTGGGATTGGTGCTTAGCGAGCTTTGAAAGGAGTTTGGAGATCTGCTATGCCAGCTTGAGAGCCGCATGGCATATCTTGAGTGTCAGCCTGCCCCTCCTGCTCCGCCCCCAACACAGCCACCTTTGGGGCCATGAGGTTGCAGTGGTGACTGCCCATGGATGGGGACCTCAGTCCCACTGTATCCATTTGAGGGCTCGTGGGTGTCTGATTCCCAACCACCCTCCCCATCCAAGTATTTACCCCCAACATGTGTCATATACCAGCTCTGTCTGCTGTATTGTCTGTCTTCCTACCCAACCTACCTCCGCAAATATACCTACTATCCTTCCCCAGCATCCCAATCTCACCTTATAAAAAAAAAAAAAAAAAAAAAAAAAAAAAGGCAATCTGTTCCCAGAAAAAAATGTCGCCCCATATATAGCTGTCCATTTTACATGTGTCCACTGGACACATGTAATCTGGTCTAATTGGCTTAACAACACATTACTGTTGTCCTCACCCCTCTCTTTGAGTATGCAAATTCACCTCCAATTCTGTACAAATGCACAGCTGTAGCTGTATCAGAAATGAACAGCTATGGACCTTCCCTACACCTGTCATGCACATCTGTAGTTATCTGTCACATTGTTTTCCCTCAGCATGCCCCCTTTATAACCACTTTCCTATCACCCCGTTTTTCTTTTCTTTTAAAGAAATTAGCACAAGGGTAAGTGGGAGTAAGCTGCAGTAAGCAGCAGTAAGTGAGTTTGAGCAATGCTAAGCGATGCCTACACAGATTAAGCAGTTTCCCATTTAACCAGGTGCTGGCATCGCTTACCATTGTGCAAACCTGTACACATCCACTTACAACTGCTTAAAGCTGCCTTAATCACCCTGGCTCCATCAGCCACCCTGCTGCCCAGCAACAAAATAAGCAGCACTGCCAAGTCCTGAACCCAGAAACCTCTAGATCATAGTCAGAGCAATGTACCACTACCCCATCTGCACTGTAGCAACAAATGCTGTTTTTTTCAAATGTATCATTCAGTACAGGTATAAAATAGTAGGAAAAAAGTGTGGAATCTGTCATGTTTAGTATATATAAATGTACACATATAGATGTGTATGGTGCTAGATAAATATTAAAAAGTATATACATTAGATATATGGAGCTATACATATAAAGCAAATATGTATAGAATATATACATATATATTATATAAACATATGTATAGATATCAAAAAAGGTGTGTATATATATATATATATATATATATATATATATATATATATATATATATATATATATATATATATATATATATATATATATATATATATATATAAATATATATAGATCTAGGATGTTTGCTCAAGTGAGCAAATGACTGAAACCCAAACGGCCGGGCATACTTACGTGAAAGTGCTTTTCTCCGAAGAAGCACTTTCTCGTAAGAATGCCTGTTGCCGAGGCTGTACTACGGTGCGGGTAAGGGAAATTTCCCTTTTCTCCACTGTAGTGTGGTCTCGAAGGGAGAATATTAAAATAGGGGGGTACAGCCCCCCTCACATGGGGGGTGCAGGGGGGCACAGCCCCCCTGTTAAAATGTAAATGCAGTGTTTTATTTTTTTTTTGTAACACGCTTTAACGAAAGTGCTTTTTCGATAAAAGCGCTTTTGTTAAAGTGTGCTCGGTTATTATGGATTTGAACGTTTGCTCACTCGAGCAAACATCTTAGATCCATATATAGATATATATATATATATATATATATATATATATATATCCCTATAACATGTGGTTGAGTCATATCCAGCACCATACCTCTGCACCTCTTAGTAAAATAATTCTGGACAAAGGCTGTCAAAATGGGGGGACAATGGTCCAAGAACAGGGACATAATGTATGTACTGCAGTTATAAATGTAGACTGTTCCTACAGTAACAGGGTTTATGTCAGCATACACGTCCAGAAGGATGTAAGTTCTGAAACTGAAATGTATGTCACCATTTACTGACAGAAATCCTCACATCATCACAGTGACATCACAGTGATTACCACAGAAATGAAAATAATGATTCTGTGGAACAGAACATACATATCAGCAACAATCCTGGACAGTCTGAAACAATCTGGCCAGTCGAGAGGTATGCTCAGAAACCATTAGTGCAACAAATCTGGACCAAGCCTGACCGGGGGGGCGGGGGTAAAGCCATAAAACTGGGAACATATCCCAAATACTGGAGTAGATAAGGTGACACAATTGATGCAGTAACACCCTCATGTCTGTTGTACCATATATTGAATGGAATAGCCCAAGTCCAGAAACAAATTACTCCCTACTACTCACTGACATACATCTTTACATCATCCCACTTATGTGTCAGCCATACACAACACGCATGGGGGCCAGGCAACAGTACATCTGATAAATATCGGACATAACATCACAATAGGGAAACTACACCTAGCTGCTAGGCATGTCACCAAGTACTGTCTTAACTACAGGCAGACTGATACAACACAAACCCAATTTTGCTATGGGGGAATACACATGTAATTGCAAATATATCAAGCACTGCAGGGATGTAACAGCACGGACCAACAGACACCAGGGTGAAAGTGCATACCCAGAACCAATCTCACCACATTCAAAGTAACATACTGGTAAGCTAGAGGAACAGTAGAGTATATGGACTGTGTGAACAAAATCATCAGCATGTTTGCCACTCACACACTACCCCTATATATACTGACCCAATTCACAGTGTAGTCTGATGCCTGACTGCGGTATGGGATATGCCTCAGTCTGCGCCTACAAACATATACAGCTGATAGAGCAACAGAAGCTGGAGCACCATGCACAGTCAGATAGAAAAGGACCCTCAACCCTTACATCTACCCCCCCCCTACAAAGGTCAAATAACACATTCACAATACACTGCTACACAATCCTGACAGTCTGTCAACAATTGCCAATAATACACAGTCCTCTCAACTGTATAGAGTCCCACAGCATAAGGCCTTCTACATGTAACATGCCTGGCAGTCTGATACATCACTGAGATGATATCTGTAATGAAGTCACTATACAATGATATACTACACCTAAACACCTCTTACAGCATAACATCTGGACAACTCATGACATATTTGGGGGCAGAGGCCCAAACACAGGGGCATTTTTGACATATTGCTATCATAAACTTAGAAAGTTGCTGGTGTAACAGGGTTGTTGTAACATATCTGTTCTGAGGGATATGAAGTCAAAAACACCCATGGATGTTACCATTTTCTGACTGCTATCCTTAGAGTATGCTACTGAATTTCCAAGGCCAAAAAATATGTGAGTAACACACCAAATATAAGAGTGCAAACTCTAGCCAGTCTGCGGATATCCCTACATTTGGAAGTTATGTCAACCACATAACACTATCAGACTTAAAATCATGCAGAGCAGCCATATCCACACAAACCCTGTCAAACTAGCATTAGGTCAACTGTATAACAGCAATACCTACATTCTGTCCCTATGTCTGGGAACATTCTCTCCCAGTTTGTTGGGCTGTCTCCACAGTGTCGTAAGAGGTATTCCCAAATATACTCTGTGTTGCTGTTTGTTACACACACCTGCATGAAGTACTCCTCCCAGACAAGGAAAAGGGGCAACGCCCACATGAAGTACTCTGTTATCGGAGTGCGTGGGTTTGGGAATAATACCACAGCTGTTCCACATGCAATTAGCAAGTGGGGGACTCCAAGTGGTGCACATCCCATCAGCTGCTCATGAGCATTACCTACTAAAGGCAAGGTGCTGCCTATACAAAACAGATGTATATCCTACATCTGTCTCAGAGAGAGTGAGAGACACACACACACACACACACACACACACACACACACACACACACACACACACACACACACACACACACACACACACAGAAACAAACAAACAGACAGACAGACAGACAAACACACTGAGACTGATGGACTATACCAACTAAACTGAAAACAAATAAACACAGCTATGTCAAACAATCAAGCCTGTAATGGAATGTAGTAGGGGGCGTGTAAACGTGGAAAACAGGAAGTTCAAAAAATCTTATGTCTCAACAACACATGCTGTACTGATATATTGCTGAGCTGAACCTATGCCCATAGAAACTGTGTCTGTCTGCAGTGACAGAACACAGTTCAGGGCCCTGAATCACCCCAGGAAAGGATGGCTCACATATGACCACTACTGGAGTGTGTGCTGCACAATACCGACTGTGACACTGCTAGGCACCACCCAGTTCAAATCATACCATCAATAACTCTGCTAGGTCCAGCTCTGACTTGTGCCTCTTTTTTCAGTGTCAATGTCTCCAACCCATATAACATAGCTGTTCTCATTACCCTCTTGTAGACCCTCCCTATCACTCTTAATGGTACTTGTCTGTCACAAATCACACATGACACTCTTCCCCACCACCCACATCCTGCCCGTAGTCACGTCATCACCTCTCCTCCACACTCGCCATTACTCTGAACTGTCGTTCCCAAGTATTTACACCTATCCACCTTAGCAAACTGTATTCTCTGCATCCTCACTATTCCTCCATCCTCCTTCCCATTCACATGCATATATTCCATCTTAGTCCTGCTGACCATCATTCCTCCCCCTCTAGAGCATACGTCTACCTCTCGAGGGTCTTCTTGACCTGTTCCCTACTGTCACTACAGATCACAATGTCATCTGAAAACAGCACAGTCTAGGGGGACTCCTGTTTGATCATGTCTGTCAACCTGTCCTTTGCCACTGCAAATAAGAAAGGGCTCATAGCTGATCCCTGATGTACTCCCACCTCCACCATAAACACACTTGTCACTCACAATGCAGAACTCACTGCTGTCACACTAGCCTTGTACATATCCTGTAGCATTCTTACGGATTCCTCCGCCACTCCTGACCACCTCATACAATACCACATCTTCTCTCTACGCATCCTGTCATATGGTGTCTGTAAGTCCACAAAGACACAATGCAGATATGTCTGACCTTCTCTGTATGTCCCCATCAACACCCTCAGAGAAAACATTGCATCTGTACTGCCCTATCCTAGCATGAAATCATGCTGCTGATCAGTAATCATCACCTCTCTTCTTAGTCTAGCTTCCACCACCCTTTACCATTACCTCATGCTGTGACTGATCAATGTTATGCCTCTGTAGTTACTACAGCTCTGCACGCCACCCTTATTCTCATAATCAGTATCCAAACACATTTCATCCACTCCTCACGCATCCTCTCACTTTCCTAGATTACAGTAAACAATCCAGTTAAAAAGACCTCTGCCATTTGTCCTAAACACATCCAGGCTTCCACAGGTATGTCATCTGGACCAATAGCCTTTCCATTCTTAAACCTCTTCATAGCTATCCTTACTTCCCCCTTGATAATCTGTTGCACATCCTGATTCACCATACCCACATCATCCAACTTTCTCACTCTCTACTTCTCTTCATTCAACAGCCCATCAAAGTACTGTTTCCACCTGCTTGACACACTCTCCCCACTAGTGAGTGCAGTTCCACCATTATCCTTTCTCAGCCTTACCTGCTGCACATCCTTCCTAACTCCATGCCTCTGTCAAGCCAATTGGTACAGGTCCTATTCTCCATCCCTGGTGTCCAGCCTTACATACAACCCTTCAGATCCCCCATCCTCAGCCTTTGCCACCACTCTCTTTGCCATGCACCCCATCACCCTATACACCTGTCTACTTTCTGCATCTGTCTGACAATCCCACTTCTCCTTGGCCATCTTCTTTCTCTGTATACTCCCATGTACTTCCTCATGCCACCACCAGGTCTCCTTGCCATCCTTCCTCTGTGCAGATGTCACACAAAGCCCCATTCTACTCATCTCCCTTACTAGCTCAGATGTAGTTATCCAGATATTTGCTAACTCTTCACTGCTACACACTGCCTGTCTTAACTCTTCCCTGAATTCAACCTCACAATCACCCTTTCTCAGTATCCATCATTTGATCTGTGGTGCCGCCAACACACTCCTCCCCCTCTTCATGATCACCAACATCATCACACAGACCACCTTTCCATGCTGCCTAACTACACTTTCCCCTGTCACCACTTTACAGTTACCAATCCCCTTCAAACAGGGCCACCACCATAGGAGATAATCCACCTGCGTGCATCTTCCTCCACTCTTGTACGTCACCCTATGCCCCTTGGTCTTGTAATACTATGTATTCACCACAACCATGTACAACCTCTGTTGCAAACTCCACCACCATCTTACCTTCTGCATTCCTTTGCTTAACACCATACCTACACATCACTTCTGCATCTCCTCTGTCCCCTTCACCAACTTGCCCATTGAAATCTGCTCCTATCATCACTCACTCACTCTTGGGTACACGCATCACCACTTCATCCAACCACACCAAAGTACGTCTGTCTCATCCATCACACACGCAATTAGCGGAGCATATGCACTATCAACTGTCAACATTACACCATCAATGCCCAACCTTCTGAACAAAACTATGCCTGACACTCTTATCACCTCCACAAACAATCTTGGCATAATGTTCCTTCAGGTCAATCCTTACACCATTTCCCCTCCCATACACACCATAATAGAACTATTTGTACCTGACTCTAATACACACAGCTGTATATCCCTTCCATCTGGTCTCTGATACACACAATATATCCACCTATCCTCTGCCCAGCATATCAGCTAGCTCTGTCCCCATACCAGTCATACTCACAACATTAACAGTTCCTACCCCCACTACCACACACCTAGCCTTTCACCTCTCTGCCTGCCATATGAGCATCAGACATCCTCCGGGGTATGTTTGTGAATGCAAAAGCTATTGCACTATCAAATAACATATGTGTCTTACAGCAATATGAAGAAAGTGTCACTAATTGTGCCCCATAGCCTACCATGTATGTGGTTGCCCTACAGATGTCCTGCCCTAACAGGCTGACATGACTGACTGAGCAGCAAGACTGTCATTGCAGTGTGCCATACTGACATAGAACAGAAATGTATAGCAGGTATTACCTGTCCATAGGTATGTATGGGTAGGTGTACCTGGCAGCCTCATAACAGCTGATGGGTCTATATTAGTACAGCGAAGTATGCAATGAGCAAATACCATTTGGGCAACACCAAATGTGCGAATATCACACACATCGAAAGAGTGAATGGAGATCACCGTAGGGAATTCTTCCCTTTACTTCAATGTAGTGTGATCTAGGAGTTGGTATATTTAAGTAGCAGGGGTGTGGGGGTGCAGGGGGGCTTGCCTCCCTGCATAAAACACTTAGTGACAGTTTTCTTGTTTTAGTTTTTTTATTTTCGGATTAGAAATTTTCAAACTTCGACCATATGATGTCGACCATATGGTATTCAGAGTTTGAAACTTTTGTTCCGATTATATAGACCCCAGCTGACATGGGATGCAAAATGTCAGGTGAATAAGCTGTACATGTTGTACACGTGTGTAACCTTAGTTTCTGTGCATCCAACAGAGTTACACCAGTACAGCTACTGGTGGTGTCATTGCCCTGACACAGACATGGGTAATATAATAAGCATGAGTACACAGACATGGGTAGTATAATAAGCATGAGTACACAGACATGGGTAGTATAATAAGCATGAGTACACAGACATGGGAAGTATAATAAGCATGAGTATACAGACATGGGTAGTATAATAAGCATGAGTACACAGACACGGGTAGTATAATAAGCATGAGTACACAGACACGGGTAGTATAATAAACATGAGTACACAGACACGGGTAGTATAATAAGCATGAGTACACAGACACAGGTAGTATAATAAGCATGAGTACACAGACACGGTTAGTATAATAAGCATGAGTACACAGACAAGGGTAGTATAATAAGCATGAGTACACAGACACGGGTAGTATAATAAACATGAGTACACAGACACGGGTAGTATAATAAACATGAGTACACAGACACGGGTAGTATAATAAGCATGAGTACACAGACACGGGTAGTATAATAAGCATGAGTACACAGACACGGGTAGTATAATAAGCATGAGTACACAGACACGGGTAGTATAATAAGCATGAGTACACAGACACGGGTAGTATAATAAGCATGAGTACACAGACACGTGTAGTATAATAAGCATGAGTACACAGACACGGGTAGTATAATAAGCATGTGTACACAGACATGGGTAGTATAATAAGCATGAGTATCATGTTGAAATTGTAGAGGTGGCCAACTGTGTTCTGACCCTGAGTCCATGCCTACTACAAACAGATGTATGACTACCTACACAGCTGTATGGCCTCAGCAATATCTTACTTGTAGAAGCTGTCTCCACCAAGGTAGAGTAAACCCCTCTGCTGGACAGCAGCAATGCACAAAGCACATAATGTGATGCTATATTGGTTTGCAAAGTAGGAGCAGGCACCAACTGGGTGGCATGTTATTCTTTGTCTGAATGAGCATATTAGGTCACAGGTGGATTACTGTAAGGCTAACTATGAGTACAAATTGAACACATCCACTAAGGGCAATCACAAGGCCATCTTCACATATGTCTGCAGTCTCAGAGGCACCTGCCCAACCCACCCTCTAATGGTAGTCATTCAAAGCACATACACACACACCATAACTACAGTCAACCTGCTGCAGACAGGTTTAGGGCAAACATCACCACCCTGGATCACCATCAATATAGGTGGATATGCACAACATGCGCACACCTCTCCTCATCATCATGGATCAGGTGCAAAGTGCCTAATAAAAGTTCACAAAAGCAAGTCCCCTTGGGGCCTGATAACATTCCTGTCTGCATTCTACATGAACCCAGGCATATGCCTCCATTTCCATTACTCATTGTATGCAAGCAAAGCCTGAGCACCATTGACATCCCATCTGCAAGGAACATGGCCACTGTCATCCCCCTACACCAACGTGGATGATGAATGGTGGCTTATTTAATGTACTCTCCCTCATTGAGGGGATCATGACACATCAGGACCAGGAGTACAATGCATGTTCATACAATGCTGCCAGGTACAGGGGTATGATGTGTTTATAAGTGGTGGCTAATGATAGTCCATATACATGTGCTAGCTCTGTAAAGAACTCTGAGCAATGTCTGAGGTCCTGTGATGTGTTTCCCTGTGTATGTCCTGCAGGTGCCATGTAGCGGCAAACACCTTACACTGATGCAGAGACAGCAGCCATTACAGAAGCTGTAATCTTAAACTATGCCATCTTTTTTGGCTGTAGCCTGGAAAATCTGCAGGAGTGGACTGCCATGTTAGATGAGATCATCCACAGAGTGAATGTGTTGGACCACCATGGATGCACATATGGTCAGGTCAGGCATAGAGCAACTGACCTGATACATCATGCCCAGCAAAGGGCTGCTGCTGTAGCGAGGGACTGTAGTGCTACCGGTGGGGTCCAGCCACACAGGCCCCACTTTTGGTGACAAAGCAGCTCCATGCCAACCTTGGGGTAGCCCCACACAAACTCAAACATGGGAAACAGCAGTTATGTAGGTGACTGGCATCCACGCAACAAGTGAGGAGCATCCAGGTAAGGCCAAAGTGCACATCAATGTAATGAGGTAGCATTTAAACTGTCTTCTACAGAGTTTCTAGATGCATATGTCAGTGCAAGATGGATTCGTGGGTAGGGTGTAGTAATGCACACAAGTATACATCTAAGGTGAAGGGCAGCAAATTGTGTAATATCATAGTGTGTACTATACCCGTGCAGAAACCTAGCATTCATCTTTTACCAATGCCTAATGTGAATCTGCTGACAATACCTCTCCCTCACAGCTACATAGGTTCCTCTGGTCTGCACATGGGACAGCAGCCTGAACCCAGTAAGTATGGAGTTTCCCTGTTGTGGCTCACTAGTACCTCAGGAAAGTTAATGCATGTGACCATGCACTCAACTGTTACACTCAGCCATTTGGCAATATCTGCATGTTCACCTGTGGTGGTGTTTACTGCATTGCATCATGGTGGTCATGACAGTGGCCTATTTGCAGGAGATGTCTGTCATTTCAGGACACCTTGACAAAGACCAACAAAATGGGGGGGACAAAGGCCCAATACTAGGGTCATATTGTAGAAATTAGTGGTATACAATGCATATAAATGGTGTACACACCTGTTAGAATGCCAGGTATGTTATTTATACAAAAATGAGAGCACAATAGACAAGTTCAGAATACTGCCAACCTTTCATGTGACCTATAACCTGTACAATTCAATTGTAAAGCAAACAAATATGTTAGGGGAACAATAATGACACATAACAATCCTCTTAAATGTAATCTAATGTTTACTTTATGTAAAGACTCTGATTTCTGTACAGATTGTACCATGTAACTCATTTTTTCTATTGCAATGTGGTGACTTTCTGTATTTTGTAAAGTTGTGAATTTCTATATTTTATACTATGTACTGGAACTTTTCTCCTCGGGTCTCCACTGAAAAAGGGCCACAAGCCCAGCTGGACTAACACTGCTAACAAACAATAAATGAATAAAATAAATAAAACAATAGTACAACAACCTAGACGTATATGTGTGCACAGGATGAAGCTAGTACTGTGTTGAGTCAGCTTTCAATATAACTACAGCAGTACATCTTATTGGGTACACAACAGCCATCAATTACAGAGACTATTTAACAGCAATTAACAGTCAGCTGTCCTACCAGGATTATCCTAACATATACCCAGTTGCCTGCTGCAGCCACGGTGGTACAGCAGTAGCATTGTTGCCTCACAGCAAGAGGTTCTCCTGTTTGATTCACGGCTGGAGCACCTTCTGTGTGGAGTCTGCATGTCCTCCCCATGGTCGAGTGGACTCTGAAAGACATGCGTAAATGGGCGTACCTTTGATAAAGGTTGGGCGTCGGGATGGCAACTCGGCACCATAAAAATCTACTGCCAATCATTAGCAGACCGGAATTCCACTGTGGTGACCCCTAACCGGGAAAAGCCGAAAAGACAAACAAACATACCCAGTTGCCTGCAACAGCAACAGTCATGGTTCGCATAGAACTGATGAAGCTGCTAAGGGACCACATGTTTGAGATGTATCAGCCTGGAGAAGGGTACCCAAACATTTCCACAGCATTGCACATACCATGGAACACAGTTCAGACAGTCATTAAAGGTGGTGAAAATATGGGGCTACAGTGACATTGCGAATAATTGGATATCCCACCAAAGTCTATGAGAATACAAGACCAAAAATGGCAGGGAGGCTGACAGGAGCCCTACAGCAACAGTGAAGAAGTAGCAGGAAGCTCTAGCAAGTACTGGGTGTGTACTACATGTCACAACAACCTTCCATGGTCTCCATATGTCCTGTCTATTGGGAAGGGTTGGAAGATGGGAGATGTTCCTCACACCAAACAATATCCAGGCCTGGTGAAAGTCTGAAAACAATACATCAGGTCTCCAAAAAGCAAGTGGGAAACTGTGTTATGGTAATATGGGACAATATCACCACTGCACATCACCACAACAACACAACCCCACAACATCCCCCCCCACAGTGAAGCATGGGGATGGCAGTGTCCTGCTTTGGGGTTGCTGTTCACAAGCTGGAACCGGGGCTGTAGCCAAGTTAGAGGGGATTATGAACAGTTCCTAACACTGGTCCCTTGTGGCTCTAAAATGTTCTGTTGTCTGCCACATAGCTGTGGATGGTGAGGAATTCTACCTTTCCACACAACAATGGCCCAAACCATACAACCATATCAACAAAAGGATGGCTTCACAAGAACACATGCAATGTTGTGCACTGACCAAGTCAGAGCCCACACCTACATCCAATAGGATATATGCAGGGCAATGTGAAGAGGGCGGTGCACAGGGGATGCCCTTGCAATGTGACATAGTTGGAGGTGTTTTGCAAGGGAGAGTGTGAAAAACATTGGCAAGTCAAGATGTGCCATGCTGACAGACACCTTCCAAAGAGGACTGCATGCTGTGATTAAATCAGAAGTTGGTTTAACAGAGTATTACTTTAAGGGTGTGCACACTCATGCAACCAGCCTATTGTACCTATTTCAGTTACCAGGTGTTACATGTAACTGATGTGTATGTTTTTACTTGGATTGCACAGGTCATATGTCATATGAAATGATGGCAATGTTATGACCTGATTTCTGAGGTCTCATGTGATATATCATGAAAACCAGGTATATTAACAGGTGTGTGTACACTTACTATATCCAGTGTAAGCTTGAGAAGTTGTTTGAAAATACATGCACTGCAAGTTATGCAGTCTGCACCTCCAATTAGGACATTACTTAGTGGCACCAATCCACAGGGCAACACAGTAATGTATCAGACAAACACAGAAGTTATGAGGATCAGACCAAACATATGAGCCACGCATGTAAACATTCAGCAAAACCCTGTACAGTTGAGGGGTATGTATTCTAGGAGTTGCCACAGTGCTATACAGGTGAACAGCAGTAATTTACATGGGTGCAGTCTGTGTGCTAGGTGAAGGGCCATCACCTACTAACACTACTCATGTATCCTCCCAGAGGTATATATTAGAAATAATGGTAATTAGAAAGTGCTGCACTGCATAATGCTGAGGGTCCATCCAGAGTGTGTATGTTATTGTCTGTGTGTTGTGAATGCCCCCAGTAGGCTAATGTGAAGTCTGAGTAATGCCTTTGAGGGACCTCACCTGTCTGTGTGCGAGTGTGTGTACCAGCAAATTTTATAGTGTTAGTAGTGATTTACATATGCTGTTTTTCCCTCACAGGTGGACATGGTGGCTGCAGTCCCTCCTGCTCTGATACTGATGTCAGTGTCTCTGCAGAATCTGACCATGATGATATTCATATTGAGGCATAGGTGGGGTTGTCAGGGGCTGATACTCTGCTGTCAGCTGGCATCTAACTATTGTCAAACCCATCCCCGCACACAGTCACAATGCCCACACATACCCCATCACCAGTGGCCACAGATAATGGACAGTTGGTGGGTGGTGGCATGGAACAGGCTACTGTGGTGACTATGGCAAATGAGGGTGCAGGCACTAGCAATAGCCAGAGTGATGGCAAGGTCCCACACAGGCAGATGGGCAAGGGTTCTCAGAGGAGGATTACAGCCCATCATGTCCCTGTTGCAAGTGCCACAGCAGCAGTCACCAGACACATGTTTCAGGCTGTCATGGAGGCACAGGCATGTAATGAACATAATAACAGACATATATGCAGGGTCATGGACGGGCACGTCCCTGGTGTCCATGGCAATATGAACTCACTACAGCCATCTGTGTGCATACTGGGGTTATGGATAGATGGTGGGGTGAGACCGTGACACTCTTTGACCGTGGAATATCTGTGCCTGAGCATTTGGTGGAAACTGGCCAGCAGACATGTGGCTGTAGGGCAGCACTATGATCACCTGAGGGTCTAAGTGGCCCTGCACCATCACATTCCCATCCTGAAACTACCACCAGCACTACTGGAGGCAGTGTGCTGTCCATGCCATGATGAAGCAGGCCATGGGCACATAATCCTGGCCGATCCCAACAGGGATGCAGATCCAGCAGGCAGCAGTCACCAGCGGGAAGTAGTACTGCATCTGGACTCGGCCTTGGTGGTGCCAGTGAAACCATCGACATTCATCTTGGTGGTGTCTGTAGTCAGAGACGGTGAACTGTGCACCCTACTATGTACAGCCCACATCTCTCCAAAATATCCCTGTGTAGGGTGCCCTCTTGGCATGACTGCATGCATACAAACACACACACATCACCATCATAAAAGTCACCTCTACACACACACACACACACACACACACACACACACACACATACAAACACACACACACGCACGCACATGCACGCCCACACACACAGATGCACATGCGCACGCACACACACACACACACACACACACACACACACACACTTGCCAGTACTGACATTAGCAGACCAATCTATCTTATTATTATTCATACCATACTATTCCATACTGTTGCACAGGGCTTATAGGGCTGAAGAGTGTCTACAAATACCACTACAATTGATGTGAACAGCAGACCTCATACAGTAGACTTAGAAATGTGTACTCTGTGTACCATGGCATAGAAAAAATGAATCCATGCTCATCCAATGGATGTCATACACACACACACACACACACACACACACACACATACACACACACACATTTGCTAGTACTGGGAGTAGAACCCCTACCTATCTATTTATTGTTACTACATTGTTACATGTGTATCACATGCGCCACTGAGGTTATGGGGTGCCACTTGTCCAAAGATACTTCTAAGCTGAGCGACATCACCAGGCCTTGCAAATTATGACAATGAGTGATGTACTGGGTGAGAGAGGCCACAAAATACTGTGACCTACACATATAAACACTTACACACAATAATGCACGCACACATTTGCTAGGACTCACATTAGAACCCCTAGCTATGTGGTTACTGGTATCATAGTGTTATGTAGTTACCA
>NC_056745.1:1526912826-1526955326 GCF_019279795.1 Protopterus annectens | reverse complement strand
CAAATGCAGGCCATCTGTAGCAAGGCAGTTCATTCTGATGATCATATGTTCCCAGGCTGCTGACAGTGGACAATCCTAGGATGGTACCAGTAAGTTGACTGTGGGTGTTACTGACAACTGCTTTCTGTTTGTGTTGAGCCATCGCTCTAGTTGACAGCTGGATGCTGCTTAAGTCTAGCGACATATTACTGCATTTCTATGGGACTATGAGGGGGTGACACATTTGTACACAATACACATTTGCAGAGACTGTACTGATATTTGTTTAACATTTTGGTCCCATTTAGCATAGTGGTGTGCCCTGTCTTTTAGACTACAGGTATAACAGTACTGACCAAAGGTCAGATTGTTCTTGCATAAAGATTTGTAGTTTCAGACTTCTTACCTTTCAAAGCCATGTTGCCACTGCCAGACCTGCTGTGATATCACTGTGTAAAAGTCTGTAGGTGGGGATTTCATGGATGTTGCCATTTCTGTATTGTTTTCTACAGCTGTTCTGGTGGGTGAGGCTGAGGGTGGGTATGGGACCCCCACACTGACATCCATGCATGTGACCTATGACCGCCAGTTTTTTGGCTCACCACATACACTACAGTGGTATTTGTCAACTAGGGTGGTACTGCATGGTGTGGGTAGGCCAGTACTAGGGATACACGTCCTACTGTGCCACAGAGCTCTCAGGTGTCTGCTGCTATCCCAGTAAGCCACCCCTTTCACTTGCATGCTTGATAAATACCATAGATATGTTACCAGAACATTCCACTCCATTCATTTATTTTGTTAAGGAGATTGACTTACCTTGTGCCTGAAGCTGTTGTGAGGATGGTTGAGGGCTGACTATGTCAGATGCACACAGTACACTGCCTATACATTGTAAGGTATAGGTGGTGTGATGTTTGGCATCCATTTTACTGTGTGTGCGAGTCAGAGAGAGAGAGAGATTAGTCCTAAGGGCCTTACAGTGTCAGTGTATGTGCTATGCATTGCCTCTTTGCCAAGGACATGGCATACTGGGCATGCCTCCATCTGCCTACAGGGGCAGGCTCAGGATATTCCTCCTCCAATTTCCTCTGTGCCTGTGAAGACCTTTTCAATGGTGGGGGGCTGTGCGGCCCTTTTCCATTTTGTTCTTGCTGCAGCTGTTTCCACAGGATCATATTGTGTAGCATGGCACATATTATGAACATGTGTTCACATGTGGCTGGAAAGTACTGCAAGGCTCCACCAGATATGTCAAGGCAGTGGAACCATGACTTGAGTATCCCAAACACATGCTCTATAATGATCCTGGTTTGTGGGTGTGCCTCATTATGGTGCTCTTGTGTGGGTGTGTGTGCATTTCTGATGGGTGTCATCATCCAAGGCCCCAGTGAGTAGCCAGCATCCCCCACCAGATCACCACATGGGATGTCCCCACTGGCAAACGCCCAGTACAGCTGTGACAAATGCCAGATGTGGGAGTCGTGATAACTTCCAGGGCTGCCAGCACACACATTCATGATAATGCCCTGAGCATCGCACATGACCTGGCAGTTGATGAAGTGGAAGCCATTGCGGTTTAGGTAGACCCTACCCTGGCCACCAGGTGGTTATTTGATGCAGATGTGCATGCAGTCTATGGCACCCAGTACCTCCGGGTATTCTGCTACATGGTGGAAGAGATGCATATTGCTGGTCCTCTCCTCACAAGTGCTGGGGAAGTAAATGTGCTCAATGGCATGTGGTTGCATGGCATCCAGGAACTGGTGGAGTATCCTGGATACAGATGCCTGTGAAACCCCAGTGATATCCCCAGTTGATCTTTGGAAAGTACCTGTAGCTAGTATTCATAAGGCTACACATACCTTGGTATCCACTGGGATGGGTTCCCCTTTGTTGGTTCTGGGTCTGAGGCATGGCTGGCACAACTCAACAGGTTGTTGAAGTATGTCCCTGCCCCCCCCTGTAGCACTCTACTATCTCCAGATCATGTAGCCCCTGGTAGGTTACCCAGGGTCTGAGCACTCTTCTCCTCCTCCTCGGTCTGAGCTGGTTGTCAGCATTATCCTCCTCATTACTCTCAGTCTCTATCACATACTGATAGATCAGAGCAACAGCAGCTCCCAACATGTTTTGTTAGATTTGTCAGTTTAAAATTCCCCCGAATGTGTACACCAGTGGTGTAGAGTTTGTGGGAAAAAATAGACTGAAAGGTGTTAGCATAGTTAATAATGTGCTGGGCTGCTGCCTGTGTAATTGGCTGATTCTGATACATTCCACCTGTCAGCTATAGTAGTTCTCCTTGATTGCCTTCTTTCTGCTGTTTCTCCTTCCCATTTCCTCCACATTTAAACCCTATGTGCCGCGTATACCCGGTTCTCAACTGTCAACAGTTCTTCTATTTATTTTGGGGTTTTTGTTTGTTTTAGGCCCAGTGCATACCATGCACACCCATTTAGCTAAAGTAATCAGTTTTAAGCAGAACTGGCCCTCCCTGCATGCGAACATGCTCTGCATTTCATGGAATAAGACAATACAGCCTCAGACACACCCCGTTTCTTAGCTGTGCTTAGCTAAGGGCAAACACGGGCCACTAAGCTCCAATGTGCTTACAGCAAGCATGACACATCCCCTTTTCATGTTAGCTACTCCTCCTGTCTACACAGTCGTGTTGGTGCACCTACATGGTTAGGTGCAGTATGACACTTAAAAGAAATTTGTGACTCAGTATAAATCCCCTCATTTGCATACACCACTGCCTTTCTCCATAGTTACAACACTTACACTGGGCCTTTCCCCTTAGCACCCACTATTCTCTGGTATTGCTTTTATTCTGCATGCCATTGACTATAATGGCAAAAATGCAGATTTCGGCAAAAATGCATTTTTCCTTTTTTTTTTTTTTTTTTGGCACAATCCCATTAGCACACTGCTGCTCTATGCTTAAATGGTCGAGATTGCCCAAAAAATAAATAAAAGTTTTATTTTAAAAAAAATTGAAACAATTTATCATGCCAATGGCCATATATTTAGCCACTGGCATGCCTACTAGATATAATACATGCTTTATTACGAGCTGTCATGCCTCCATTTTCTAATTTGCAGAAATGTGTTCAGCTAGTAACTGAACACATTTCTGCTTCTTACACTATTCCTGCATGGACACCTGCTTGCTTCCTGAATCACTGATTCACCTCATTTGCATGGTTTTCACCAACAAATGAAGTAATTAGCATTAGGCAGTGGTGTCCATGCAGGAATAGTGCTGCCAAGCTCATGCACATCAGATCAGCAGTTTGCTGAATCGCTAGGCGGCCATATTCTGTGCAGCAACTGCTGCACTATTCCTACATGGACACCACTGGCTAATGCTAATACATATAAGTGTAAGGATCTGTGTCTGTACATGTGTACATATAGTCAAAATGTGAGCAAAACGGACACGCACTGCAGTTTTCACTGGATAAAATATGCTAATTTAGATTTATATTTGCTACATTGACTTTTAAATTGCTTTAAAGTCTATGGAGAAGCTTGGTGTAAGACTTTTTTGGATCATACCCCTAGTATAATATAAGTTTATTCACTAAGCATTGCTTACTTTCATAACATATCATCATGTCAGAAATAATCATGTCAGCGTAGATCCAATATTGATATGGCATTTATTTTCACTATACATTGCTTTTATAGCATACCTTCTTAAAGTGTTCAGAAGTCCCTATTGCTTGGACACCTTAGAAATATCAATATGCTTTATGTTTTTAAGAGCAATGGATTGAATGATTTTTGACAAACATAAATTCATGATGGCACTCTTACTTATGTACTTTGTATAATAAATTACTCCCATTGTTTACTTTTATTAAAAGCAACTTTGGTGTCATTTTTAGTTATATATTTATACTAGCCGTATTCTAAAAGCAGTTTAGTAGCATACTACATTAACAGGGAAAATGTTACACATGCATTTTTCAAAGACAATGGAATTTCATGGTCAATGTTACAAGAGTTAAGATTTTAATACTTTAGCATTTTTCTAGACTTGGTCATTGAATGTCATGCAGTCAAACCAAATATGCCCAGCAAACCATCACCAACAAATATTTACTTCAAGGCAACACACACTTTACCCTTTTGCATAGGTTCATAGGTTCATAGGTAGGTACTAGGCTATCGGCCCTAGGGCCCATACAAGCCTAGCCAAAAAATGTACCCTGGCAGGACGATATATCCTGCAGTCTTTATATTTTATAACTATATCTGAAGTAATCAAACCTCAGTATATGCTCTAAAGTAAACTTTGTAGGATGTGAGTTTTTTTTTTTTAACTTGTGCAATAGACTTTGATGATTTCATGCCTATGATGTGTGCATATTCTGGGAGATGATACATAACTATTTTCTTCATACATTATTACTGAAATATGTCACTTTGTCATACACTGTTATTTATTCATTCCTGCAATCAGACTGCTTTTAATTATTCCATCACAGACAGAGGGACTATAGGTGATGCAGTTAACTCTCTTATATTTCCACTTTTTGTGAGTACATAAAACTATCTTGAATGGAGTTACAGAAAAGGGGTAGAAATCCTTGGAGAAATCAGAAACAATGATGTGGAGACTTCCACGTAGTTGTACAGCATGAATACATATGCGACAGAAAATAATGTCAATATGAATCTGAGAATTTGGCTCCTTAAAGACACATTTTGCAAAAGGATATTTACTCCTGGGCTGTCAGAAATTAGGTTGTCGGATACGAGTATAAGCAGCAGATGGTCTTGATGTATATGTATAAGAATATTAATGTTATTTCATACTCATTTTAGTTTACCCACAGGAAGAAAGCCAATTCAAATATGCTTTTCCATTTAAGTAGAAAACAAATGTTAGTAAATAAAGTTATAAGGCACACACAGTAAAATCACCTTAATGTGGATAATGAATTAAACCTTGGCAATATCTCAAAGTGCTAGTAAAACTTATCCATTTGACTGTACTTGCAAATTAAAAGTAAAATGAATTTCATATTTAAAATGTTGATGTTCCTATAATTGAGCTATTATTCAGATCTGTTGGAGAGATGGGAATATCATTTTAGTTTTTTTAGCATGTTGTTAGTAATTTATGTAAATAATGATTTGTACCCATACCATTAATTCATATACATAACAGTTTGTGCCACCTGTCACATTAAATAAATGTGATGTATGAGTTTATGGAAATTTCCAATAAGTAAGTAATGTTTAACTCAAAGCTTTTGTATTAATGTTTAGTGACATTCAAAATCTTGGTACCTGACATGTTCCTTAGGCTACTGAAAAGGGTAATGGATGTATCCATATCTCTCAACCTCTTAGAGCATGAGTAATGGGGAGACAAAGGCCTAAAATAGGGACAATTTTAAATACTGCTCTTACAAACTTAGAAAGTTGATAGAATAACAGGTTTTGCATTAACATGAACTTTCTGAAGGGTATGAAGTCTGAAACTCAAATGTTTGTCATTATTTTCTGATGTCAATCTTTAATGATTTGCCAGAAAACCATTATTTTATAAAAAATGGACCAAAAATATGAGCAAAAATCTGGGCATTCAGCCAAAATCTGTACAGTTGAGAGATATGGGTGTATCGTGTTGTCTATTACTCATATTAAAGTTTGTAAACTAGAGAACAAAGCATATTTTTCCGCAAACTCTGTCACTGTTGAATATTTTTGCTTTTATAAACACAAGGAGAAGACCTCTGATATTTTTCAGAGGTGTTCTCCCTGTGTTTATAAAAGCAAAAATATTCCACAGTGACAAATTTTGTGGAAAAATATGCTTTGTTCTCTAGTTCGGTTTCAAAGACTAACTAATGGATGGCCTTTAACACCTGTTGAGAAAAATGTTTCTTTTTGCAAATCATAAAAATGAATGACTTACATGTGTTACTCAGCACAATTAGCACAAATATATATGTGTGTACATATATGTGTGCATTTGTGAATATGTGTTTGGTTGCATGTATGTGAATATGTGGGTATATCTGTGTGTGTGTGTGTGTGTGTGGACATATATATATATATATATATATATATATATATATATATATATATATATATATATATCATTTGTTCGAACTTTCAAATGTTCGAAACTCATATGGCCGACACCATATGAGTGAATGTTTGAAAGAGCAACAAATGATAGCGGAGATCCCGCTATAGTGCTGGATTGGCAGATTCCCATTTGCTGAACTGTAGTGTGATCTCAGAGTGAGAATATTTAAGTAACAGGGGGTGTGGGGGTGCAGGGGAGCGTGCCCTCTTGTATAACACAGTTTTACTGTGTTTACAGGTAGGTAAATGGTGCTATTTCAGGATGTCGGTCTTTTGGAATGTCGATCATATGGTGTCAGACATATGAAAGTCGTCATTCTGAACGGTCGACATTCTGAAGTAGACCTATATATATGTATATATATATATATATATATATATATATATATATATATATATGTTTGAGTACATGCTTACATATGTGCAGAGAGGCATGAGACTTTATCAAGCATTAAGCATGATTAAAACCAGATTGGAATCAGGGAAGACTCAACAAACTATTAACTCGAATCCCTGTGCATTACCGCCATGGAACACTTGACCCAGTCAAAAGTACAATTCCAAAACAATGGAAGTAGTCGCAAATCCACACAATTAATTTATTGTGACATAGTAACAAAGTTAAGCATGACTCTTTCATTTATTACGCATATGCCTTTCTTCTGTTATACTGAATAAGAACTTTCTAACCATTTTTGTCTTGTAATAGCCCCACAGTTACTTTTAAATGTCCATTTTCCTTTTATGTCAGAGAGACTGAAAGAGAGACAGAAAGAGTGACAAACAGAGAGAAGGTGTAGCACTCAAAAAGCACGCAACTTACTTTGTGCGAAGGAAGCAGACAGAATAGAGGAAATAATTGTACGAAATAAGTCCCTCTCCTTCCTGTTACCTGCTACTGCACTCATCGTGTTTCTGTTTGCAGCAAAATGACTGTATCTTACAGGCTGCTCTAGGTAATAAAAACAATGTACAATAACATAGTCTTAGTAGCAGCATGATCTTGTGTTTGATTGACAAAACTATTTTTCCTGTATGAATTACTCTGATTATCCAAATATCAGTTCAGCAACTCTCAGGCCTTGAAAACTACCCTGTAGCACAAATTGTACTGCATTTCATGGTGATTCAAATAAAGGGGCACAAGGTGTGCCCCTCCCCCAAAGGATTCTGTAAGGAAATGTTTTACAAATGGGTTTAATCTATTCTGGAACATAAGCATCACAGAGGAGAATTTAACAATAAAATGTAATGTATTGCAGATAAATAGTTAACCCATCACTGCAACCATTAAAAAGACATATGAAATTGTCTTAATCACTTTCCAGGATATGCCAGAGAATATGGTCTTAAAGTCCTTTTGAAGTAGATATGGTAAGCTACTATCCATTTTAAATAAATATCTCCATTTTCAAAATACTTTTCTTCACATTCACTTTAAAAAAGCTTTTTTGCTATATGAAATATTGCATGAGGAAATGCTTTTCCGTATAACATTAACTATTGTTTTTGCATTGCGCAAAATCTGTAGCCAGAAACTTGTCCTTTTCAAAGAGTATTTCCTGCAAAAGTTAACATGTTTCATGAATGTCACATGGGAAGCCCAGTAATTGCATCAATCAGGGAGCTAGACCTATTACCATCAATTTGTCTGTGGAAAATTCAGAGATGTTCTGTAGTGCAGCTTACAATATTGATATTACAGGTTTTCCATTCTTTTTAGACTTCTTTTGGGATTCACAGTAATTAATCGATGTGATTATGATTGGAAGAAAAATATCATCAAAATAGTCAATGCAATGAAATACCAGCTTTCAGTACAAATTCAATTAAAGGTATTCTTGCAGTAGTCAAGACTTGTGGTATGGCCTCTAAATATATTAACCCTGCATTCGCTGAACCTTGCAGGTGAAGGGAAAAGATTTTCATGCCTAAAGATCCATGATCTTGAAAAATAAAGCAGTGATACCTGACTTGTAAAGATATTACTAGTAAAATTTGTTGAATCCTGTCTTCTACAGGCCATCTGTGATTAAATCAATGTAATCCTCCTCGTAGACGTCTATAAGCTTGCTATAATGCTGTATGTCACAATGATATCAAACACTCATGGAACTCTCAGGAAACACACATAATCTGTGCCATTCTGTCTCCATTGGGATGGAGCTGAAATGACTTCTGGGCTGCATATACAATGAAACTTTTGCTACCTGACTTTTAGCATAATAGAATGTTAGAGAAGTGATAAAAACCCTGAAGTTAATTATTTTGGAGACAACTTTGGATGCAGCCTCATTTTTTTCATATCTGTTGTATAATAACATATGACTGGATTTTTTTTTAATTTAAAATAAGTTTAAGTGCTTTGATATTCTCTGAGGAATTGCAAACTTCCCTTAACAGATTTTCTTGCAAATGTCTTAGATATCTTAGTATCCACTGCATCATTGGTGCTTTTGAAGAACTGATTTCTGACACACTGTGCAAAAAAAATGTGCACATATAAACACACATGATTACACATGCACATACACACACACGCACACACGCACACACACACATCATTGACATACAACAAAACATCTTTATTGTCTGTATCATTTCATTAAAAGTGATGCATAATTTCTCTTACAATACCGTTAGACATTTGTTGAGATTCAGAAAGAATTACCATAAACAGTAAACACTAACATGAGTAATCCTTAGCCCTTTCGGATTCAGAGACAGGTCCATCACAGTGATTTTACATGGTCTGAGAAATGACTGCAGAGGACTGTTCCAATGACCAAGCTATAATATAATAAGGCATTCCACGGAAGCTGCTAATGCTAATTTGCCATATGCTCACCCCTGAAAATGTCTGTAGAAGGAATTTAAGTTGCATACTTATTCAGAGAATCACTTGGCTTCATAAACTAGCATGGCTGCACATGACTAGCATGGCTATAATGTTTCATTCCTCCAGCTCTACTCAGTTGCTTACTGCCTACTCAGAGGCGATCTGTGCTTGACGTATAAAGCCATGTCCAACCCAGAATTAATGGACATGCTCCATCTCAGGAAATACAAATCCCTTAAAGCTACACACTCCAGGGACTTAAACCTTAGTACAGAAATAAATAGGACATGCTGGAGGGACAGATTCATATCCCAGAGGCTCCCCTCACTCTGGAACAAAATCCCAATCCATGTTAGGCAGAGCCCCTCAATGACCCTCTTCAAGAGAAATCTTGACGAGTGGATAGGAGATCATAGGTTTACCCCTGGGATCTCTTCTGTGTCCCTACTAGACAGAGGCACAGTAAACTAAACTTAAAAGGGCTATATTCTGTGACCTACAATACAGAGGCACAGTCAACTAATCTAAAAGGGTGGTGAAAGCTAAACACACTCTGGCTAGGCTTATAAATGCCCTAGAGCAGATAGCCTAGTATCAACCTATGAACCTATGAACCTATTAATGTCTATGGGTAGACTCTTTGCAGGTAAATTTAGTGGAGAAGTACTGGTGTGCCTGTCTGTGAGTGTATGTGTTTGTGGAGCAGTGCAGGTGTGGACATCAGCAGTGATATGAATAGTGTCTGATTATAGTGTGAGCGCACGCATGTGTGTGTGTGTGTGTGTGTGTGTGTGTGTGTGTGTGTGTGTGTGTGTGTGTGTGTGAGTAGCAATGGGGATGGTGTGGTAGGGTGACTGAGGGGAGTGCTTCTACCAACATCATGCATAGGCCAACAGAGGTAATTAAATTCAAAAAGTGCTGTTTCGTACTGATAGTAATTATGCGTGACTCAGTGTCATGCAAATTAGCTGATAATGTGGTCTTCCTCTTTGCAGTTAAACATGCCATGACTGCTTACACCAAACCCCCCTGTGTTAGCCAATTTACTCTGCTGTTGCCTCTGAACCCCAGGGATTGACTCCTCAAAAGAAATGTAATTTTCAGGAATACGTCACATATGATACTGTCTGGAATATTGCAGGCTTCATCATGACTACATGGAGAGTCACAAACAAACTAAAATCACACAGTGTGTCATAAAGTAAAACAATTGAAAACTGCTGATTTAAGAAAAAGCACACACAGACATTTTTTCAGGTGTACAAGCTTCCTGCATCATCATATCTTTGCAGTTCTAAATGTACTTACTCTTAGATAAGTCAAACTTTGGGATAATGGAATATTTTGTTCTCCCAGGTGTTTGGCAATACAAAGTTAACATAACTGAAATAATAAAAAAGAACTCAGGGTTAAACATGGAGTCACATGGCATAATATGGGGCTCAGTAAAAATGGCAGCCTTAAGGGATATTTAGTAATGTCCAGAGGCTTATACAACTACACCAATAACACATACATTTAAATAACCTAAAATCAGGCTAAAAGTTATTGATATGTTTCTGTAGAGTTGTGGTGTAATTGACTCCTGCTGTGCTTCAAATGAAGATTTAACCCAAAACAATTAAGGAAACAATTTATCCTTAGCTGTGTGACTTTTCTGTACTTACTGACATCAGCAGTACACACTTTCAGGATATACAGTTCTAAGTGGTGGCACTGGTGAAAGCAGTAGCAGTAACCGGGGGAGCATGGAGGTTCAGTCAAAAGATTTCTGCCTCACAGCTCCAGTGTCTGGGTTAGGTCCTGACTTCCAGTCACTATTTCTGTGCAGTTAACAGGCTCTCCCTATGTCTGTTTGAGTTTTCTCTTTTGGTACTCTGGTTTCCTTAATAAACATGCTAGTTGACTGAATATGTTAACTTGTCCTTGTTTTGTATATTATACTTATCTTTTCTCTTGTTGCCTGGGCTATGACCGAAAGGTTTCTGATGGTCAGTCCACTAATCTGATTAACAAATGTTTGAATAAATAAACAAGCAGTTATGTTCTTCCAAATAAATAGTACAAACCACTTTGAGAAAGAACAAAGCATTTCAATGAGTACAAAGTTATTAGGACCATTAATTGTGTAGCAGGAAAATTAGGAAACTGAATGGTGTCAAAGGGTTTATAGGTGATACATTTTGGGGGTAATTTAATAAAGCCTACACCAACTTATTTTCCATGTAGGCATAGTGGCACAGTGCTTACATAGAAGTAAGCAGATGTGTGATCCAGTAAAGCGGAGCTGAGGGGCATGCACGAGCGTAGGAACATGGAAGTGTCCATGGCATGCAAATCATCTCATAAGCAGGTGAAATGCATGCAAATGAGGCAGATAGAGCAATCCAACAAGCAGCTAGGCAGCTGTGCAAACCCTGTGTTGGTGTCCGTAATGTACACAGAAATATTCTGTGTACAGCAAGTAAAAATGACACCCGGGTCTGTAAAAGTAGAGTTACAGTGGCAGAAGTAATATAGATGTCACTGAAATGTGCAAAAGTAACCACTGTGTGTCCAAAACCATATGGAAAATAATGTAAAGTATTTTTTTTAATACTGTGGTTATGTTTGCACTGCAAGCCGCAGTGCACAAACATGGCGTTATGGAAAAACAATAAAAAATATTATAAAAAACAGAATTTGTGAGTATTTAACAGTAATGCATTAGAGGACTCTGTGTGGAGTATGTACAATTTAGGACTGCTGTGGCTGCTAACGAGGCAGGGCCTGAATCTGTGTAGTTACCAGGTACTATGCACGGATCTGTATGCAAATGAGTTGGGGTTACTGAACAGTACAAATGGGTATCTGTGTCTACAGATCCAATCCATGTAGGCACAGAACCATGTTGGTGTCCACAGAAGAAGTAGTTGACATCTAAAGGTGGTGTGTGATAAACTGTTAAGCTCGTTGGAACTCAGCGGCACCTATTTGCATGGCACAACACTCTGTTCAGTAGATGGGTGTCTCTGGTGACTGCTTAGCTTTGTTTACCTTAGGGGGGCATGTTTTAGTGGTTTTGAACACATTTGAGCATGTTTGAGTGGTGTGCAGCTGTGCTGAGTGTGACCTGCCATGTGGGGGGGGGGGGGTGTCTACTAACTGCTAAGCTTTGTTTATCTTTGTAGTGCAGGTTTGTGTGGTATGCCACGGTGCTCAGCAAGAAAGGCTTTCAAAAAACAAAAAGTGGCTGAGAAAGCCAATGAGATCTTAATGACTGATGAGCCCTATTTCACTTAAACTGGGACCATTAAACCCTTTAATGATGTACTTGGCTTGTGAAATGCATCATAGCTAGCCAATCACACAGAGTACACCTATAGCAAAGCACTTTAAAGTAAGAATGCACCCTACAATCTATTCTCCCCATATTCTGCACCATTGGAGCACAAACTTGGGAATTGTAACCAACATAATGCTAGGGGCTGCTGTCTTAGATGCTAAGATCAATGCAGCTGCTGCTGATGCTGACCATAGGCCTAGACTGAGAAGGAAAAGAGTGCTCAGGCCCAGAGTAACCTACTAGGCGCTACATCAGCTGGCAATTGTAGAGTGCTACAGGGTGGACAGGGACATACTACAACACCTCAGTGAGCTCTGCCACCCTCAACTCAGACTCAGAGCCAACAGATGGTAATCCATCCCAGTGAAAGCAAAGGTATGCGTTGCCCTTAGGATACTAGCTACAGGTACTTTCCAAAGACCAACTGGGGACATGATGGGGGTCTCACAGGCATCTGCTTCCAGGGTACTCCACCAGTTCCTGGATGCCTTGCTACCACATGCCAGTGAGCACAGTTATCTTATCCACACCCCTGAGGAGAGGGCCAGCAGTATGCCACTTTTCTACCCTATAGCACACTACCCTAAGGTACTGGGTGCCATAGATTGCACTCATATGCACATCAAGGCACCATCCAGTGAAGAGGATAGAATCTATGTCAACCGCAAGGGGTATTACTCCATTAAATGCCAGGTCATTTGTAATCCCAAGGGCATTATTATGAATGTTTGTGCCTGCAGTCCTGGCAGTTATCACAACTCCCATATCTGGCATGCATCACAGCTGTAGAAGATGTTTGCTAGGGGAGACATCCCACACAGCCATTTACTTGGGGATACTGGCTGCACACTGGAACTGTGGATGATGACACCCATCAGAAATGCACACACAAACGCACACACACACATACATACACACACACTGAAGAACATCATAATGAGGCACATGTACAAACCAAGACCATCATAGAGCATGTATTTGGGCTATTGAAGTCATGTTTTCAGTGCCTCAATATATATATATTCATAGGTTCATAATTAGGTACTAGGCTATTAGTCCTAGGGCCTGTATAAGCCTAGCCAAAAAGGTACCCTGGCTTTCGCCGTGCAAGAAAATTAGTTTCCTGTGCCCCTGTTGAGCAGAGCCACAGACGTGATCCCCGGGGTGAATTTCCTGTTTCCCATCCAATCATCAAGATTTTTCTTGAATAGTGCTAATGAAGAGCTTTGTTTGATATGGATAGGTAGTTTGTTCCAGAGCATGGGAAGTCTCTGGGACAGAAATCTATCCCTCCGGCATGTTCTGTTTATTGTGGTGACAATGCTTAGGTCCCTAGAGTGTGTAGCTCAGAGGGATTGAGATTTCTTTAAGTGGAGCATGTCCAACAGCTCTGGGTTTGACATAGCTTTGTATGTTAGGCAGAGATCACCTCTGAGTAGGCAATATGCGATGGAGTAATGCTGGAGTTTTTTGAGACGGTCTGCATAGGGCATCTTTTTGAGGCCTGTAATCCTCTTTGTCCGGTATTTCTGTGGCCTTTCCAGTTGTTGTAGATGTCTTGTGAGGTACATAGCAAAAGTAGCTTTGTACTCAATAATGGGTCTAATGAGTGCCGAGTATAGGGGAACAATGACCTCTTTTTTCCTGGATGAGAAACCTTTTGTGATGAGGTGTGCCACATAGAAGGATTTCCTGACTAATGTGGCAATGTGATTATCAAAGGACAGACTGCTGTCCACCTGTATCCCAAGGTCTCTTATCACACTTTCGGTGCTAATTAGACTACCGCCTAGATGGTAGTTCATGGGCACAGAGTTTTTACCAAAGGGGATGACAATGCACTTTTTGGCATTGAGCTTGAGGCCATGGCTTTGATACCAGGCATCTGTCTCAGTGAGGCCTTTTTGTAGGATGTCCACATCATCAAGATTTTTGATAATGGCTCCTAGTTTGCAGTCATCTGCGAACTTCATTAGCCAAAGACCTTCTGTGTTAGCCTGTACATCAGAGAAGTAGGTACAAAACAGGAGAGGACCCAGGACTGAACCCTGTGGTACTCCACTTGTCACTGGACTGAAGTCAGATTTGGAGTCTGCTACTTTCATAGTGTGGGTTCTGTTAGTGAGCCAGTTGGCAACCCATCTTGTGACATAGGGATTTATACCTAGTTTACTGAGTTTATCTATAATTCCAGAGTGGGGGATGGTGTTAAAAGCTTTAGTGAGATATAGATAGGCTGTGTGAACCACCTTACCCTCATCTATGGATTTGGTGACTGCTTCAAAGATGTCTATCAGGTTTAGGAGACATGATCTGCCTTTTACAACCCAAACTGGGTGGGGTCCAGAGTTTTGAGATTACCAATGTCTTTGTTTATGAGTTCCATGATGATACATTCCATGGCCTTGCAGACCAGGCTCATCAGTCTAATGAAGCACTAGTTTCTGGGATCCATGATGACTCCCCCTTTGTGGAGTGGGATAACCATTGCTGTGCACCATTCAGTGAGCACAAAGCCTGAGGTGAGGCTATGATTGAACATGGTACTTAGGTGGGGTACCAGTTCGTTCTGTAATTCATGTAGAATACAGCCTGGGATGTTGTCAGGTCCCATGGATGCTGTGTTCTTGGCTTTGGAGAGTGTGGTTTTTACCTGTGCAGCCGTGATTACAAGAACTTTGCATTTTTCCAGTATAGAGATTGGGCCTTTAGGGGGTGAGAGGGGGGTAAAGTTAGAAATGAACCTATCTGCCAGGATGTTGGCAATATCTGTTGGTTCTGTATATTTAGTGCCAGTGTAGAGCAGATCTCAGTGTTGCCATTGAGATTTTTGACATAGCTATAAAATGCTTTGTGGCTGTCCTTAGAATCAGTGGAGATTTTGTTTTCATAACTAGCTTTGTAGGATTTTATGAGAGATCTAAGCTTCTTACTGAGGCTAACTGGGGAGTTCCTCCAATCATGGGATTTTAGTCTTTTTTGCAACAGTTTCTTTCTTCTGTTGTAGAGTTTGTTTATGGCAGGGGACAAAAAGTTTGGCTTCCTTTTTTTGGAGGCTAGCATCTTGGTTCTGTTAGGGATAGCATGATCCATGCACTTGTGTAAGTGCTTATAAAGTGCATTTGTGTAGAATTCAGCAGTCATACCTCTATTGTCCAACTGCATGGGTGTCGTGAACTTTGCCACTTCTGTCTTAAGAAGCATGAAGTTGGCTTTGGAGAATTTTTTATGGTGGTTTCCCTAATGGGGGGTGGGGGCAGGATGCGGCTGTCTAGGGTGATTAGCTTGTGGTCAGATCTGACCAACGAGAAATTGACCTCTGGTGTGGAACACCGGTCGCCCATGTTGGTAATGACCAGGTATAGGATATTGCTGCCCCTGGTGAGGGTGTGGATATTATAAATTCCAGAAAACATTGAGCAAAAGAGTTGGTACATGAGTAGTTTTCTCAGTTAATGGTGGGGTAGTTGAAATTGCCCATTATTAGGGTGTTGGGTTGAACCCTAATATTTTCCAGTGTATCAAGAAAAGGGGAGTGTGAATCCTGGGGCATGGTTGGGGAATCTGTAGCAAGCTACAATTTGGATTGCGGTCTTGCCTAGAGTTAGTTGCACTTGGATAATCTCGGATGAATTATGCTTAGCAACTAGCCTCGAGGTGTGGATATCCTTAATGAATATGGACACACCTTTGCCTTTAGTGTTTTGATCCAGGTTAGGTGGCTGAAAGGTGTGGTATGAATTATAGCCTGGTAATGCAGGGGTGCTCTCTGGAGCCTGTCACTGCACAGATGTCAATGTTCTCCATTTTAAGGAGTGCCTCGAGTGAGTGCATTTTGAGGTTTAGACGTCTAGCATTGAGTAGCATTTCCCTCAGGTTTTGCTTCTGTGTACCTATTACAGCGGAGAATTTGTCATTTGAACCTTGCATAAAAAGGCACTATAGGGGTGGCAAGAGCCTTAGCCAGTATCTGGAATCCCAAGGGTGACATGTGCAGGCCATCTCTGGCAAAACATTGTGGTCTGTCGATCATGTCATCCTAGGGAGACAGATACTGGATACCCTTAGAATGACACCAGAAGCTTAGCCAATTTTTCAAGTCAATTATTTTGTCCTTGTACTGTAGTATCATTCTGGGTGATGGCAGGATGCTACTCAGGGCTAGGGTCATACCTGTCTGGGCTACAAGATTGGATAGCACCTCCATGTCTCTTTTCATGTAGTCCAGGGAGGTATATCTCAGGTCATTCACACCAATGTGGACAATGACAGAGTCATATTTGTACTTGTTGTGGAGTGACCTGAGCACATGCATTATGTGGCAGATCTTGGCACCTGACAGGCAGCTGACAGCAAATTTCTCCTTGTTTAGCCTGGTGAGAGGAACATCAGTGTGCCTGACTATAGAGTCACCTATGACTAGACTGCTGGGTACGTTGTTGTGCCTTATGGACTGTAGTTGAGTGGCACACTGAGTTTGTAGGCTATGTGTCATTTGGGTTGTGTTGGGGGGGTGGAGGCTGCTTGTGTTTCTGCTTTGGTGGTCTCTGTTGCTTGGACAGATTTTTATTGAGAACCTCTGTGAACGTAGGTGTGTGTTTTGTGTTTTTGTGTGTGTGTTTTAGTGGTGTAGGTTTTGAGGGACTATGTGATGAGTGTGATGTGGTACAAGTGTTTACCTTCTCCTCTTGACTGTCTAGTCCAGTCTTGGATGAAGAGAGCCTTGCCTCCAGTTTGGCTATATAAGTGCATCTCTCACAGATGGTGGAGTCTTGTAGTACTCTCCAGTCACATGTGCACAGTTGTTCACAGTTTGTGCCATGTTACACAATATGATCCTGCGGAGCCAGCTGCTGCAGGATCAGCAAAGGGAAGGGATACACAGCCCTAAACCAGTGCCTAGGTCACCACAGCTACACCCTTAGTGGGACTTGGAAGAGGAACCCTCTGAGGCTGTCCCTGCTGGCAGATATAGGCATGCTCAATATACCCTGGCGTTGGCCAAGAGACAATGCATACCACATGCCTGGCAACCTAGGGCCCTAGTGGATGACACTGTACTATGACTCACATAAATATCTGTAAATATTATGCAAGCCATGCCACACAACCTGTACCTCACCATGTATTGGCTGTGGACTGCCTGCATCAGACAGAGTCAGCCCCGAACTACAGGTCTGACAACTGCTGCATTTGCAAGGTAAGTCACTCTCCTGTACACCACTTGTAAGGGGTACTATAATATGATAGCATATGTATGGACCCGCCACATGTATGCAAGGGAATATAGTGTGCTACATATAGTGTGCTACTGGGCTACTTGCAGAGATCTATAGCAGGATACTCAGTTACTTGCCCACATCTAATAGACACTTGAGACAACAGGTACTCTGTTCACTAGTATGTGACCCATAATATCCACTAGGCCACATGGCTGGAAACTCCACGACAGCAGTTCAGGGAGATGCCAAATTGTGGGGTCACAGGACAGTCATACAACTGTCTATGCCAGCAGAGCATAGGCTGGTCATCCCCCACCCCAAACACATCAGTGATGCTATTCAACTGCTGTAACAGTAAGTCTACAATGATATAAGAGCAGATCAGAAAATTCCCCTATCTTGTTGATAGTGTGAGGGAGGAAACCTCTCTGTCTGGCAGCTGGTGTGGCTTAGTTGGCCAGGGACAGTAGCATGTGTGATGGTGATGATGGTTTAAATCTGGCAGCATCCAACATATTTTGCATGAGAGGTGCACATATGGTGGTAGTCCCACAGACTGTCAGAACCACTCAATCTGTTACTGCAAGAAAGATGGTCAAAGCCAGACTGAATGGGGACAAAAGCAGATGGCTAGTTTAACAGCAGGCTGCAACAAGTCAGATTAGCTGCAGGACGTAAAGGCCATCAGTTAAATGTGTCAGTACATACAACAAGTCAGTGACCATTATACAGTATAGCACTGGGAAACCACAAATATATGAGGAACATAGCAGAGATATGGGGCAAAATGCTGTACATTCTGGAAAAACATGTACAGGGAGACATATGCAGATTGTCAACCTGTGTGTAGTGTTTCACCATGTATCCCAGTCACATCATACCACTCAACCTCTGACAGCAGGAACTCTGTTAAAATAAAGTGAATAAAAGTGGGACCAAGACCCACAACTTGGGAAAGGTTTTAAAAAATTGCTCCTACAAGCATAGAATTTGGATAGAATATCAGATCCTGCATTCACATGACTCTCCTGCTGTGCATGGAGTCTGAAACTCAACTATCTTTCAGTATTAATTTACTTCAGGCTTGACTGATTTGCCACTAATTTGCTAAAAAACAACAATGTTATGTGAAACAGGCTAAAAATATGCAGCACAGAGTCTGAATAGTCTGTGAAGCTCTCTACAGTTCTGAAGTTTGAGTCACATATTAAGTTCAGCATACAGCCGGGGAATGCCTTGAACAATATCAGGCAATTGCAATACTGTGGTCAAAGGTGCAGCAGCCAATGGCCTGCAGCACACAATAATCCCAGATTGGGGTACAGGTAGCTCTGGCCTGGATTCACCTTGTAGGTACTGACAATCACACTGGGCATGCTCCTACACTTAGCTAACTTGAGCCCAAGTCTGTTGTTTCTACATCCCAAAGACCTGCTATGTGGAAATATGTCTGCACAGACATACAGCTATGTATACATATCTGTCTCTCACTATCCCCCCTCATGCTTGATTAGTGTCTCTATCAGTATGTTGCACAAATATATATGACAACGAGATGTATTTATAGCTATATAAAGTACAATGATACATAGACTTCCCACATACTTCTGCAGAACACATTTACATTACTGATACAACTGCGTTTAAGAAGACAACCCTGTTATACACCATTAATATATATATATATATATATATATATATATATATATATATATATATATATATATGACCGGGGATGTACAAATGTTCCTACATACCCTGAATGTTGGGGGTATCTGCACATGCACATCACAACAGCTGTCTGATGGCACCAGACCAAGGCCACAACAGTACATAATCCACTCACCCACAGATCCCTGAGCCTGAAGGCTGTCACCCTGCAGAAAGACATAGGTACACAGGTAGTGTAATGTACAATGGGTGCACCACAGTCCTTGGACAGGCCATATTTCCCCTGGCCACATGTCTGCCTGTCAAACTGCAAACATCCACATATGGCCTGACAAGTAAGTGTACGCACATAGCAGGGATATTACCAGGTAGTCCCACAGACTGTCAGAACCCCTCAATCTGTTACTGAAAGAAAGCTGGACAAAGCCAGACTGACTTGGGTTACAAAGGGCCATACCTAAAGAAAGACATTATATATCTCCTGTGTAACCTAGCAGACACTAGATACAATAACAGCACCAAGCAGTATCACTCTGCAGACCATAAATGCTGTGTAAACAAGGCCAATCTGCATACCTCACAGGTCCAGTGCCTGGATGAACAAATGCAACAGACATAACCTATGGCATGTGCAATAGCTACTGTGAGCTGTAGTGTGTAATACTAGATAGGTCCTTCAACTCTGTGTTTGTGCGTGTCAATATATCCCCTCGCCGCAATATGGACATGCCCATATGGCCTGTTTCCATGCAATGGTATGCACTTTATGGCCCTGTGACTGACTGCTGGCCTCTGAATTCCCTCCTCTATGAGGCCTGTGGATGCCATCCACCTTAACAACACCAGTTATCTAACAACAGATAAACTCTGTGGCACATGCAATAACTACTGTGAGCTATAGTGTGTAATACTAGATAGGTAGGGTTTCTAATTTCACTGCATCCAACTTGTGTGTGTGTGTGTAGCTGATAGCCTCAACATTGGTCTCTATTACAAGGCCTGCTGATGTTATCTACCTTAAGAGAATTGGCTGAGAATTTATTAACAAATAAACAGCATGGCACATGTGATAAGTACTGTGAGCTGTAGTGTGGAATACCAGATAGGTAGGGGCTCTAATCTCACAGCATCCAACTTGTGTGTGTAAATATGTTTTCTGACAGCACTAGATACATGGCCATGTGGCCTACCCCTGTGCACTGGTATGCATTTCATGGCCCTGTAACTAGCCGCTGGCCCTAAATTGCATTCCTCTACATAAGCATAATTGATGTCCACCACCATCTACAGTTGTACATGCAGTCTACCCAGGTGTCATGTATCAAGGGTAGTAAAGTGTGTCACAGGGTATAAAAGCATGATGACGCTGACTGTCCCCATTGTCCCTCACACAATGTTCTACACATATGGACCTAGGAAGCCATGAACATAAACTGGCATACCTTGTTGACATCATATCTCTGCTGCGCTGCCTTGCCATCTTGTGACACTGTATTTCCACCATGTGTCCATAGTTTCACTACTCAGACTGCTGGGACAAAAACATACACAGCTCCATGACATGTCTGTCATTCTGTAACACTACTGCCAGTGTACCATCAGGTAAGAAGCATACACATTTGATGTGTAGTCCTGACACATGCCAGCATATGGTACCTGATGTGGCCCACAACAACTGCCATGGCATAACACTACTGGACTACACAAACACATGTAAAGTTATATAGCTACCCTGTGCATCAGACACATATATGCAGGTCCCTGCATCAATGGCATGGATAGCAGGGATGTGGCACATGTATCTTCACATGCACAGGGTATCATGTGGGGGTGGTGGAGGCCTAGGCTGTGCAAAACAGTTAACAGCATGTGTGTGAGTCAGGAAAGGGTGCTGGTGACATGAGCCATGGAGAGATGATGTGTGTGTCTATCTAGATGACCTGCATGTGACAGTGGTGTGTGTACACAGTCAAGCTCAGTGCTAGCCCTACACATGGATATGGTGGACAGCTGTGGACCATACATGGTAGAGTGGACAGTTTATCATCTCCAGTCAAGAACATGTGAATGAGCTTCTCAGTGAGTAGCACCAAGCCCTCGGTCAGGTCCGGTGGTAGCACCTGATGGTGACTGCTGTCTGCTGGGCCTTTGTCCCCATAGGACCACACTGGAAGATGTGCCCATGGCCTGCCACATTGTGATGTGAACAACACACCTCCTTCTGTAGTGCTGGAGGTACTGCCACTAGGAAATGTGAGTGTGCATGGCCCCATGGACTCCCAGCAGATGGTGCTGCTGGCCTATGTCCATGTGTCCAATGCCCAACCTCAAGCACATGTTCCAGCATGGACAATGTGCGTTCAAAGATAGACATTGTCTGAGCCCACTGTCTGTCCACTACATCAGTGAAATATTCCACAGTATCACCAATGAGGTGGAGTCAGTCATGGATGTCAGACTGTGCTGCATTCATAATCCTAAGCATCCATCTGGTGTTGTGTTCAGCTCATGCCTGTGCCTCCATGACAGCCTGGAACATGCAGCAAGTGACCTGCGATGTGATAACTGCAACAGTAAGCAGATGGGCAGCAGTCCTTTTTCAAGCACCCCTGTCAATCTGCCTGTGTGGGACCTCGCCAGCTCTCTGGCTATGGCCAGTGTCTACAGTCACTGACACCATAGATCTCACACTGTCCTCTACTATGTCATCACCCTCTGAATGTCAAATATCTGTGGTCTCTCATGACTGGGTTATGTGTAGACATACTGATCATGTGAGGGGACAATGAGAGCAGAACAGGTGTCAACCTCTGGAACAGATTCAGCTACTGACAACCCCATCTGTGACTCACTATGGATAGCATCATCATCAGAGTCCGATGAGACACTGATATCAGGTTGTGAGGGGAAACAGACTCCAGCCCCCCTCTTCATCTGTGAGAAGCAAGACAAAAGCAGTACATTACCACCTGCAATATTATGTATGGTAATCCACACCGACTCCTACAGGTGTAGATCCACAAGTGCATTACATGTCCCACATCTTCTCACCTCTGATCCCATGAACAACACACAGACTCACAACGTACATAAACAACCCCAACCCTGTATAACATGCAGGTCACCTACTTCCGGGTAACATTGCCCATTCAATACACCTGTAAGGTATGAACTATGACAGGGTATGTTACAGAATTACACATAAAACCCAGTACACCTATCTTGACAATGATATGCCAGTTGTAGTAGCACTGCCTCAGGTATGTATGTTCTCCCTATTGTATTTGAATGGGCATCTTGGAGTAATTGCCTCATGTATAGCAGGCTGTGTAGTTGCTCATAACTATAAGTGCAAGCATGTTAATGTTTGTACAAATACACACCTGTCATTCCCTAGGCTTTGCACTGTAGTTAACTACTCCAAAATGGAACATACAATTATTCTACTCTAGCTAAGCACAACAACGGTGCAAAAGGCAAAATAGTAACCCCTTAATATTCACAGGATATATGTGATCTGGCAAAACAACAGTATCACACGTACCAGGAACAGGACCACAAACTCCAGCCATACCTGATGTACATGTAAAAAGGTGAGGGAGAGGTATTATCAGCAACACCAAATGTTGCAGTGTTACAAGGTAGTATGTGTGTATGTCCACATGTACAGTAGCTAATGTAATACTGGCTATATTGCTGACATTCTGAGTATGTGTGGACAACTGTGGGTAAAAGCCAAGCCCTTTCCAATGCAGACAGATCTGACACCCATGCACTGTTCTGTAGATCCTGCCACAATGGCTGCTAATGCATTATACTGGTGAACAGAATCAGCTTACCTGGATGCTCCTCTGATGTGGATGCTGTGGCACCCACTACCAGGATGTATGGTGTGATGGCTGGGAGCTGTAAGTTGATCCTACATTCACCAGGAATTCCTCTGTGGTTGAGAGTGGTTGTTCTGTTGCAGGCCCTCCACCAGTGGCAGCACAATCCCTGGCAACAGCAGCTGGCCTTTGACCTGCAGCATTGACCATGTATTGAACCTGCTCATAGGCTCTGTCCTGTTGGCCAATACCATTAGCAGCCCTCACAAGGTTGGCCCTCATTGTTGCCCACTGTTCATGATTGTGGCAACCCCTTGACAGCAGGATGTGATGGTTGAGTCTGAGGGCATCCAGTATATTATCATTTTCTGAAAATGAAAATGGAGGATATCTCCACTGGTACATTGTTCCTGCAAGATAACAAGAGGGGAACACATTACAGAAGCAGGTACCTGGATGTCCACTATGTACACATCCTACACACCCATAATGGCTTGCACTATCCACTGCTCCCTTACATGTCACACCCCACAGATTGGTAATGCACTACATGTGTGGCTATCACCAAGATAGTAGCAATACTGGGTAATGTCCCTGTGTGCTGAGACAGATTTTGCTGTATGTCTCTATAGCCATCACTGCAGTGTGCTGTGGTGTGTCGCCTATGGGTAAATCCCCACTAATATGTGACATAGCCACTGTCAGACAAATAGCAGTGTGCTATTCCATCAACTACATGGAGACAGTCCAGCCACACCGGTGTGTCACAATGACAGACAGCAATGCAAATCTGCTGTTGTATATGTTCTCTGTAGTCATCATACCTCTCAGCTATGGAGATGTTTGCAGAATGTCACCATGTTTGCCTTATAGCTGTGGTCCTTCTTGCACAAACGTGTGCGTGTCTGAGAAATGGTTGTCCACTGATTGATGGTTACTGTTAGAAAACTGACACAGAATCTGTCAACCATCAGACGCCTCAGACAACACTTATGCTACAGTAATATCTGTTACTCAAATCACATTCTTAATTTGCATGGCCAATATGTATACTCTGTCACTGAGTTTGGGTTTTTATCTCCCCAGCAAATATGGCTTTGTCCTGATTTCTTGCTGTAGGAGGTTGAGTGGTATGTTAGGCATAGCTTTCAACCAGACAGGGATGAATGTCCATGAAACAGGGACTTAGCCAGAGTACAATAGGGACATTAAGGGACACTTTTACAATGTTAGTACTATTTATGTGTGACATCAGCAGACTGAGAGGAGGTAAATTACAGTAAATAGGTTGATGTTACATGAGTGTACACCCCTACTTAGTGTCACTATGTCTTAGATATAATCCACTACCTTTACTATAACAGCCGACTGTTGTAAGAGGGATGGATGGAGACAGAACAGACAACTGCTTCAAAGTAGGAACAATTGAGAGACATGCCTATAGGTGTTGGACAGCAGCGATCACTGACATGTCATTATTATAGATCTAATACCAGCCTAGTGTTTTAATCCCAATTCCCCATACCTCCATCCTCCCATCTGCATCCCTTTTTATGGAGAAATGTAGTACATAATGGGTAGAGTGATGTATTCCTTTTATTGAAGGGTTCCTCTGCAAATACTTTGGACATACACTGTCTGTGTGAGTAAAACCACATACAGACGTGTTCCCCATAAGCAGCTGCTTGCCTTTTGTAGGCAATGTTCATTAACAGGTAATTGCCTGTGCACCAATCTGTGGCTCAGACTTGCTAATTGCATTCAAAACAGCTGAATTGCAGTATCATTAACCAATGACATGGCACCACAGTGCAATATATAAGGCCTTCATGTAGGCCTTGGGCCCTTTCTTAGTTTTTCAGATGGACATTACTGAGGTGTGGAGACTACAGCATTTCAGAGGATAAGTACAAATACTGTCTACTGTAGAGATGTATGAATTATGTCCACGGTTTTGCTTCATATGTTTAGTCAGTATCTCATGACAGTATGGTCATCTGGCAGATCACTGGCAAACATTGTGGGTTGAGGTCATATAGGGGAAAGAGTCATGTGCATGTCACACGTCATAACCATCTGAATATGTATGGTAATGCAGTAGCTGCTATTCTATCATCTATCTACTATTTTTATAGGGGTTAACTGTGAAACATGTACCTGTCTCTGGCCTTTGTTACCCCTTATGTATGGTTATGCCCAGATCCCTTGTTATAGGGGGTTGGGAGGTATAGTCAGTCTGTAGCAGCTACCTTAACATACAGTCATGTATGCTCCAGGCTGCAGAGCTGCTGCCTAGGACACAATGGGGGCAGTGTGAACACTTTGGAGACCTGAAAGCTGTCTGTGTAACTATGGCAGCTGTGGCAGCCATGTCATTGCAGGAGTCAGTGTAAGGGTACTCATTACAGTTCAGTCGAGGCATGTGCTTGCAGTACATCTGTTATGCAATAGTGCCAATAGCAGAGTAGTAGGTGAGATATAGATAGGCTATCTGAATATGTGCAGTATGTCCCTACCTGCTGGCCTGTGACTTGCAAAACTGGGTAGCTGATAATTTAGTGGCAGTAACCTCTAGGGATTAAAATTGTAGGAGTCAGTCATTACTTGCTGTGTTCACAACAATATAATGGAAATGTAACCTATTGGATTTAAACCCAGGACTGTGTGTGGAATAATGTTCTGTATGCAAAGCATTTAACAGACTGAGCTACTGAGTCAGTACTGATACAGGTGTATTTGCCAGATATATAGCCTGACATAAAGGCCGTGACACATGTCTGCATTCATTAGTATGTGCATGGCTTTCAAAGTCAGTTGTTCTGCAGCAGAGTCCCATTTGAACATATGTACTTTGCCATTGATTCCTTAGCAGGTATGTCTGAAGATGTTGCAGACAAACATTAACATTTACCTGCTATTCCAGGCCTCACATACTGCCATTGTTATTTATTTGGCTGTGTACTGGTGTCTTTCTGCATCAGAGTCCCAAGTACACTCCCATTTGTCACATTAGATTTGATTTCAGTCTGCCAGTAACAATCATTATGCATTGCTGGAAATACCTGCTTTAATTAAGACCTGTGTGGCCTAGTGGGTTAGTGCATTCAGCTGTAGTTATCAGGGGCTTGGGTATGAAACATGGTGGAGAAAATTATTTTATAGCTTTGCCTGACACTGTGAGAAACACATAGGATCACTGAGGCACTTTAAAGCTCATTTAAGTGGGTTTGCGCAGTGCCACATACCTGCTCTCAGCTTAGCTCTGGGCAAACCCGAGATAAATTTTAAAAAGAAAAGGAAAAGGTGGTGATAGGACAGTGATGAAATGGTGGAAAGCAGGGGGAAAAACATAGCGAAATGCAGGTAGAGATATACAGGATGGGTGTAGGGAAGGACCATAGATTTTAATTTCTTATACAGCAACAGCTATGCAGTTTGACAGATTTTGCATATGAATTTGGACTCTCAAACTCCAGGAACAGGGGTGAGGACAAAATAAATGTGCTGTCAAGCCAATTGGACCTAATAAGTTGTGTCCAGTGGACACATGCATGAAATGGAGAGCTATGTATCGGGTGATATTTTTTGTGGGACCGATGCCTGTTTTTTTTTTTTTTTTATAAAGACAGAGTGGAATGTTGGGGAAGGGATATAGGTACATGTGGGGAGGTAAGTTGGTAGGTGAGGTTGCAGTTGCAGACAGACAAGACAGACAAGACAACAGGCAGGTGCTGTGTGTGACACATGAGGGTGGTAAACACCTTGGATGGGGAGGGTGTTGTGGAAATAACCAAATCACATTTCAATGCATATTACATGGAACACAACAATAAATAATGTAACAGGCAGTGTATTAACAGCATGTCAGTAACAGTTATGGCATAAGACCAACAACATAGATAATTCAAAATGATATGCAATCATAATACATAACAATAATAAGACACATGCCCCATAATAAAGTTTAATGTAACAATGGATGTTAATAGTAAACCATAACCAATGGATAACAATAATAAATAAATGAAGACAAGGGGTGGGGAGAGAAAGAGAAATAAACAGTCCATTAACACCATTATAGTCTATTTTGTGGAGAACAGTACTGCTATCTATTCTACAGGTCTTTCCTTTCTTTATGTTTACAAGTGGACTATAGCTGCTGTAGCATGTATATCTCTCAAGCTATTCACATGGTGCAGTATGGGCCAAGCCATAACAACTGTGGATAGTAAGCTACACAGAACACTTGCACATCAGGTGGACCTACATAACTACCAAGGTGTACTGTGGGCTGATGTAGTGATACATTCCTGGTTAGATACTCATGTCAATGGTAAATGTGTGACAGAAGGATCACGCACTGCTAATTACATTCCATGACAGCATGACACTTGAGGGACATGTATGTGTACAGTACAAAAACTATACTACTATCATGCCTTACTTGACAGGCATAAGGATGGAACCCAATAGCAGTGACTGTAGAGGACAACTGCATCAAATGTATTAACTGACTGCAGCAACCTTTAACAGACACTCCATGCATACCGCCATACCAATGATTGCACATTTTATTTCTTTTATTTTATTTTATTATTATTCTATTTATTTCCTTTATTTTATGCTGTATATTCACATACCTGGTAATGATTTTAACAGTCTGTGACATTTAAGCACACAATTATTTTCCCAGACTATGGACTAACTCACTCTTTTTACTGTAGCTCCTATGGAGAGAAAATCTGTAATTATTTTGTGACTGATACTGTAATATATAGTGCTATAGGGCATTGGATTCAAACCCTAGTCTCTGTGTGGCAAAATGTACTTCACACAGAGCATTTAACAAACTGAGCTGCTGATGCACTGCAGCTTATTTACTGACTGATATTTGCCTAGATCTCACCTGGAACCAATATATGACCTGGTAATAGTAATGTAATTTTATAGTAGACTGCAGTTAAAGATGAACACCCAAGCATGGAATTCAAGCATGACAGAGATATTAGCTAACGTATATATTACTACATAGAATGCAGATGTGCACAATATATTGTTAGTGGGTTGAAATATCTACGACGTCTACAAACCATATCAGATTATTGGGTTGGTTACCTCACCTATATACATTTGCAGACAGTATATTTTCAGTCTGCAGCTATTACACTGTTATACTTGCCTGCAGCACCCTACCTCAGAGCCTGAATGCATATAGCTGAAATGCTATGGTAAAACAAGACAATCCTGATATAAACAATAGACCTTGGGTGTTATTGCTATTGCTACATGTGTTATTGCAAAACAGGTGTCATAATTCCTTTTTTGTTAAACAGTTGTGAATCTACACTTATTGCACAACACTCTTTATTAGATATACATTGAGGCAGACACTGGTATTTTGTGTTTTTATTGCAGAACAGTTGTCATAATCAGTTTCATGCAAAACAGTCCTAATTCCACACATATTGCACAACACAGCTTTATTAGAGGTACCTCCCTGCAGTTACTGATATAGGTTCATAGATTTTATTGAACAGCAGTTATTTCTAATGCAGGTGTTGCGATATAGCTTAATTACACAGTTATTGCAGTAGAAACTTTATTTAATTTACTTTACTTTCCTTCAAAAGGAATCTTGATTTTTTATTTTATTTATTTATCATTTTGTTGACCGGGAAAGTACGACTAGGTTCCACAGAGCCTGTTTTCAGCGGAGGCCCGGGGAGAAATGCTCCAGATGCATGTCTTTGAAATGTGGGAGGAAACCGGAGTTCCCGGAGGAAACCCACGCGAACACAGGGAGAACATGCAAACTCCACACAGAGGGCACCCCAGCTGAGAATCGAACCGGAGAACCTCTTGCTGTGAGGTGACAACGTTAACCACTGCACCACTGTGCCACCCATGATGATTGGATGGGAGATAGTAAATTCACCTTGGGGGATCATGTCAGTCGCCCTGCTAGACAGGGGTCCAGGGAAGTAAATACTGTGGGAAGAAATAGCCAGGGAATTTTTATGGCTAGGCTTGTACAGGCCCTAGGGCCGATAGCCTAGTACAAACCTATGAACCTATGAACCTAATGCTTTACTTTTTCCTGCTTATTGCTCTACAGTTGGCAGCAGTCACTTATTGCAGTACAAGTCTATGTCCACATTCATTGCAATACAATCGTTACTGTATATACCTAATGGCAGTTAGTGCTTTACTCTATCTTGCTTTTAACTACTTATTGTAAAAATGCATTTTCTGGAAAACTTAATTAGTTATGGATAACCTTTATTGTAATGTTAGTGGAGCTTTTGTTGTTGGGCCTCCACTGAAAAAGGGCTATTCACCTCAGTCAGACTGTAAAATAAATAAATAAAATATGACTATAGATTGCAAAATGCAATTGTACTCACCACACTTAAGGTGCAACGTTGCCAAGCACCTGGCATGCACCTCAACATTACAAGCTCACTCCTCTGCAGCTGTAGGGAGAGAAGCGCACCATTATACATACTTGTCTATCAGTCATTCAGATTAGGTATTGGTGAAACAATGGTAACAGTGCTTACAAACAGATGGCCAAGAGAACCCCCTTCCAATGCTTCAGGTCATCAAAGTGTTGACAGACCTGCTCACCTGTTCAGGGGATACCTGTCTCACTGTTGAGCTGAGGTGCCAGCCATTCTCAGGCTTCTGTCTTACACTTTGAGTCCTGGAATTCACCTTACAGCAGCCGGACATTATGTTCTTTTACTAGGAGTCCAACCATGACCTTGGACTCCTGAATGCCTCACCACTGTGCCCAGAAGCATGCAACCTCTCCAACACCACCCACAGTTACAGTACAGTTCAAACTCCAACAGAATATGCTTTATTTCCACCTAGTGAGCTTAATATAGCCTGTTTTCCCATCTTTATATGCCATTGGGCAATATTAATAAAATGTGGCCCGTTGCTTAGCACCATGGAAACCAGTGCAGTTCAACTGAGCATTGCTTAAACTGGCAATGCTTAGCAGCGCTTAACAGTGTGTAAAGCAGCTCTGCATAGCTGACTGGTGCCAAGCACTGCCAGGCAGTGCTAAAACATATTTTGCTTAAGCAGTACTTAGCAAGACTTAGCACATTTTAGCAGAGTTTAGCTGAATGCAGCAGATCAGGATTTAAAAATAATTTGTATAATTTATATTTGGAAAATAAATGTTTAATATCCCTTCCAGGTAATCAAACCCTGCATCTACTTCACATAAGGCCATAACTCTACCCATTTGGCTACTTGGATATGTGGAATACTCCTATACATTTACATATACCTCTCAGCTCCATGTAAGCTTTGCTGAGCTTCGCACTGTGACATGCTCAGCAATGCTTAAACTTGACCTTTAAATAACTAATTAAGTACATCCAGTTTCTATGCTTAGATGTCTGATGTCTTGGCACTGCTTAGCATTGCTGCACTCCACACCAAGCCACACAAACATGATTTTTAGAAAAAAATAAATAAATTACATTGCTATACTCCAATTGAACAGTGCAGGGCATGTGTTACTCATCTGTGGACACAGTTACCACCACACTTCCTACACTGATTCAATAACCATGTCCCATGGCTCTCCCTCAGCAATTCACCATGATTAATATGCATGATGTGCTGCTGAGGGAAACCGTGTACATGGACATTGTAACATTCCATCTAGGCACTACACTATGCCTACATGGATTTTATTAAATCTAGGGGTTTGTCTAGAAAGAGGTTAATTACTTTGAAAGTCGATGGTGTCTTTCAGGGAAGTGTTTTTTCACAAAGGAAGTGTTGTCAGTTCTGACTTGTACTGTGGAATAAAAGTACAAATCAGTAGTTAACCCAAAGTCACTGATGTTTATCCATCACTGTAGTGACACCATCACAGATCTGAAACCTGAAAGCATAAATGTAATCTGAGGAAACACTTAATGGCATATTTTTTGATGGTTACAGAGTGTATGCTTTGTGGTAATTTTGATAAGTTATATTTCTTTTCAATCAAAAGCAAAGAAATGTTCCTAAAAACGAGCAGCGTTCCTGTTAATACCTCAAAGCACAAAGTCCAATCCACCATAAGCAGGAACAAAGAGGCAGCACATAAAAGTATACCAAATAAAGTTGAAAGAAAGTATACCACGATGCATAAACTGAAATCTTCCAGACCACAGCAATAAAATAGAACGTTCTTTATTCCACACAGTTAGCGCTTTCACCCAGTAGGCTTCATCAGACTGTATCATCATAAGAATAAATCACAGTCCTTTTATATTATTATTAATTAAGGTCTTCATTACTTCAATCAACATACTCATGTATTTAAAGACACATTACATGCATATATAAAAATACATAAAAAAACAGCACTAATATAGAAATATAGCACACAATAAAAATTCTGACTGAACTATTTTGCTTGCCTAATCCTCCTCCTTTTTAGGATAGGATGTAAAGTGAAAGCGCTAACTGTGTGGTTTCTTTCAACTTTATTTGGTATACTTTTATGTGCTGCCTCTTTGTTCCTGCTTATGGTGGATTGGACTTTATATTTCTTTTCAAAACAACATTCATATGCAAATTTAGTTATTGTTTGTCACATCTATTTGGAGGGAGTGACTCAAAGAAGTTGCCTTTGTGATATGATATGTGCAATAAGATGCATGTGAGGAAATACACTGCAGTTTGTTAAAACATAGGTTGTGAGACTGACACGGTGCATTTAAACAACTCATGGTGTGAATGTATTAAGTTTTATTATTTATTTTATTTATTCATTTTTGCTGATTATTAGCATGCAATGATTCATTGAGGTCTATCAGGTGTTTGCAGTCCTGCAAAACAGGAATGTTATTACTCTTTTCTAATTTTGTTATATTATAAAGTTGGATAAAGTTGGTGCAATTCGTATAATAGTGGCAACTTCACTCTGGATTCTTGATCACAGAAACAGATTCTTATGTTGTAGTAACTTTATTTCACTATTACAAAAAAGACATGATTTATCAAGTCAGACTATACAGACCTTTGCATAATGCAACCATACAGAATGATGGAAACATGAGGGTTGAAAGTGGATGGACAGAGATGAGATTTTATATATATATATATATATATATATATATATATATATATATATATATATATATATATACAACACACACACACACACTCTCACACACACACACACACACACATACACACACACACACACACACACACACACACACACACACACAATTATTTACAGGGCTACTGCTTTCCCCATAAAACAATATTCCAAATTACAGGATAGTCCCTTAGGGACCAAGAAGCAGAATAACTTTGTTCAGACCCAAACAGAAACTAGCAGTTAGTGAAAAAGCCTTATGTAGAATGGGACAAGCTAAATGGAATCAATTACAGACAGTAACAGTGTAGGACACTTGTACAAATAATTAAAACATTCTGCCAGGTATTCCCGGCTTTCATATACTGCATTTACAGTATGGATACTAAAGTTTGACCATGATCCAGACACTTGAGGCATGAGCTGTGCTACTATAGTGTCGAAAACAGTTTGCAATTGAAATGAACCTGAGAAGAAGGGTTAAATTCCACCAATAGATTAAAGAATGCCCTAGCTTCAGTATTATGTAGTGTGATTCTTTTAATTACCAGACTAAGTTATTGGGCATAGCAGTGTACATAATAAGCATATTTAAATTCCTGCCTTATAATGGCCTGGACCCCATGCTGAACTCCAATCATAACAGGTGCACCATTATAACTTTAAGCAGCCACTTATTCATACAGGTCTCCTACTAGTTCTTTCAGCTGTTCACATACTGCATCAGCAATATGCTCTGCAGTCTTTCCTGGTGGTATAAAATATCCCCAAAAATGTTCCTGCACAGGGCCATTGACAACATAATTGAACACAATGGCAGTCTGGCATAGCCCTGCAACATCAGTGGTTTCGTTGGCAATTACTGCTCCAACTTTTTTTTTATTATTTCTTCTCTGCACATTGTTAGCCTGTGATCCAGGAGTTCATTCTGAACTGTTTTTGATGTTCCTTTAAAAAAACAGTTGAACATTTTATGTATTCTGACAGCTTCTTATCGATTGTGCAGGTGAAGCTTACCAGTCTGAGCAACATTCCTTTACTCACCAAATCTTAAGAATCATCTTGGCCTCTCAAAGCTACCTATTTCTCACAACACAGCTTGATGTAGTCAATTACAAGTGCTAGATCATGCCAATTTTCTTCTCCTTTCTTGTTGTCTTTATACAGATAAATTGTGTCCGTAATATCCACAGTTCCAAAAATTGATTCATTTAGTTGTCAAAATGCTTAGCAGACTGTTCATGCTCTCTTACCTTTTCAGCCATTCTCTTTAGGCCATTCACACCCTTTGATGTCCAAGCATCGTCTCCATCAAACATTAATCAAGGGTAGCAGTACAGGGTATTTGTTTCTTCACATGCACAGTTCCAGGGGCGCTTATTATAGACTGTGCTAATGAAGCTGTGTGGCATATGCTCTTGACCATCCTCTGCCTTCTGACTCCATCTTAAGATCATGTGTGGGTCTGCTGGACCTCTTGACTCTCCACTTCTTATCCAAAGTCAAGTCTCTAATGTTGATTTATTTCTGATAGGCCACCGTAACAGCTTTGGTGTTGTGTTGGTAACCCTGAAGCAAACATATATTCCAGAAATTAATAAGTGCTGCTGTTTACAGTTTAGCTACAGCTTCATGTACAGTTCTTATTTAACACACAATGGTTCCCATGTAACTCTTAAGTCTGAACCCTGCTGATCACTTAAAAAGAAACACACCTAAAAAAATATATACAACTTTTTTCCTGAAGCAATGACAACACAGTAAAGGCACGCACTAGATCTAATTGGCTGTTTTCCACCTCTGTTGTGTAGAAGAAAGTTCATAACCACATGTAATGGAAATTGAAAATAAAGCAACTTGGCAACCTTGTAGTTTCTGATTTGACACTTAGACCTGTTGATATACCCTTCATTACAAGGCTATACATCTCTCTGACACCAGTTCCAAAATTTCTAGTATTTTTGGGCATATTCTCAACATCTCAACATTTTGTTTGTAATTTTCTATTCAGATTGTGTTTTAAGCTTTCACTAAAAGAAAACTGAAAAAGATAACTGAAATACTGGCTGAATTTCTGAGAGCCAATTGCCAAGCAATTAACCCCCTCTTGTAATGCTCCCTCATTGCCACGTCAGTTTTATATCATCACTTTTTGAGACACACCACTAATAATGTTAAGCAACATGTGTACCATGTGTTATGTATTTGTTCCCTGTAAGAAAAGACAAAAAAAGATTAAAAATGTGCATGTTTGCTATAAACTGACTTCAAAGATGTTTTATTTGCTATTACAATAGTAAAATAGCAATTTGGAAGCAAAACTAGAAAATAAAGCACAGTTCACTCTCTGCCAAGTTTAGGGAACTAAATTTAACTTAAAAGCAGACAAAATTATTTAATGCACATACAGTTTGCGTTTTGCCCACATTTGTAATTGCAGCTTGCTAAAAATGCTTTCTTTGAACAGCTCTTCTTCTACTTAACAGTTCCAGTTAGTTTGTACAAATAATAATAATTATAATTATAGCTTATCTCAGCAGAACTTGCACACATTCACAAACAAAAAAGTCTTCCTACAGAAACAGCCATTTCATCCACAAACAATCCCCCATGTCCATGACCTACCTAAAGTATCCGGTTGGCCTTAGCAGGTTAAAAAAAAATAATGCTTTCATTATTATATTTTAGATACACACACACACACACACACACACACACACACACACACACACACACAAACACACCCACACACACAGTGTCACAGCTTGCATTCCATCGTCCATCCCCATTGCCTACCCAGAGTATCAGGTTTGACCTTGTAAAGTTAAAAAAATGAAAAATGACAGCACTGGTTATATTAATGTATTTTTTTTCACATAAACAGTAGTCAGAGCTCAGAGCTTGTGGTCATTCTTACTTTACCCAAATATACCTTAATCCTGCAAAGCCAAAATTACAACAGGAAACAACAGGGCAGTATTTTCATTCACAAACCACCTCCCCATACCCATTACCTACTTAAAGTAGATAGTTTGACCTTGCTAGTATTAAAAAATAATAATAATAAAGTTTAATTAATGTATTTTTTGATGGACATTGCCACAGTTCTCATTCCATCTTGTTTCACCCAAATACACATTAGGCCTAGAAAACAAGAATTAAAGGAACAAAACAACAGGGCCAATCATTTCATCCACAGTCACTGTCTCAATTGCCCACCTAAAGTATCTGCTTTTACCCTGCCAAGATTAAAATGAAAATATTACTGGTGCATTAATTTAGTTTGCTGCACAGAAACAGTAGTCACTAGTTTGTATATCATTATGTTCTTTTTTCTCAAAGACACATCTTCTGCTTTCAACTTTTCCCGTTATGGGTCACCACAGCATTTTCTCAAATACAAATAATATTTGCAAACCCAGAATTACCACAGTAAACAGTAGAGCCTGTCATTTCTTTCAGAAATAGACCCCTCCATTTTCCACCTAAAGTATCTGTTTGACCCTGCCAGGATTAAAAAATATACAATGGTAACAGTTGGGTTGCATTAATTTTGTTTTGTTGATAGGAACAGTAGTCACAGCTTGCATGTGTCAGCTTGCCTTACCAAAATACACATTTGTTTTTCTTTAGTTTATTGAGTTTGTCCATCTGGGTTTAGTCAAAAACCCTTTTTCAACATATGTCTGTGAAGTAAAGTTCCAGCATATTAGAAACATTTTTAAACAGGTATTCAGTATATAAATGACCAGACATTAAATAATATATGTTAACAATTACTCATACATTTGTTAATTACGTTACAGTCATATGCAAACAGTGACAACTATTACAGTCTTCCAAAGCTAGTATTACAACAAAAACAGCAGGGCCAGTTGTTTCATTTACAAATAACCCACTCACAGTATCTAGTTTGATCTTGTGAGCTTAAAAAAAAAGGAAAAAAGATGACACTGGTTATATTACTGTCTTTTTTCACATTAACAGTAGCCAGAGCTCAGAGTTTAGGGTCAATCTTACTTCACTCAAGTGCACATCAGTCTTGCAAAGCCAAAACTATGACAGTAAGCAGCAGGGCCAGTCATTTCATTTTCACATAGGCATTGCCCACCATCCCAGTTGCCTACCCAACATATCTGGTTTGACCCTACAAAGTTAATAAAAAAAAGACAACATACATTAATGCAATTTTTTCATATAAATACAGTCAAGAGCTTGTAGTTGATCTTATTTCACCTATATAGACTTCAGTTATGCAAGGCTAGAGTTTCGGTAACAAAAAAACAGGGCCAATCATTGCATCGAAAAACTGCATTCATAGCTACTACCTACCTACCAAACTACAGTACCTGGTCTGACCATGCCAGGATATTAGATTGCAAAAAAAAAAAAAAAAAAAAACATCCACAAACAGCTTCCATGCATCAAATATTCACATAGCCATACCTCTCAAAAGTAATCACTGCAGGCCCTCTGTTTAGCACCAAATGTTTGTACTGGAAAATAATTAAAGAGAGAAGTTAGAAAGTAGGGATACACATTGCAGTTTCTGACTTCACAGCCCTGGCAAGATCATTCAGTATAAAGTTGGGAAATTTTGATGCTATTAACTGTAACTTTCCAAGGCCAATATAAGTCAAAGGTACAATCATCAGTTCAACACCACAAATGCAGATATACTAAGCACTAAGTCATCTATGCACACTGTGCATCAGACACAAATATTACATGTCCCCAAATCTAAAATATAGAAAACAGGGATACAGCACAGTTATCGTCACTTGCACTGGGTGTTATGTGGGGGAGCCAGGAAGCCTAGGCTGACACAAAAGGTGAGTGTGTGTGTGTGTGTGTGTGTGTGTGTGTGTGTGTGTGTGTGTGTGTGTGTGTGTGTGTGTGTGTGTGTGTGTGTGTGTGTGTGTGTGTGTGTGTGTGTGTGTGTGTGTGCGTGTGTGTGTGTGTAAGAAAGAGAAGCAGGCATACATTTGGATAAACCAACAAATGGCCAGTGAGACAAAATGAGTAACTGTTGTGTGTGTGTCTGTAGGGGTCCTATAGGTGAAATTGGTGCAGGAGTGTCTGCATGAACACAGCCAAGTTCTGTGCTGGCTCTACATCTTGGTATGTCAGACAGGTGTGAGGCATGCATGGTAGAGGTGACAGTTCATTATTGTCCCTGACCATGAGAACTGGCTTTGCCAGGAGTTGCACTGGCATGTCCACACCCATGGTCAGATGCACTGCTGTTACCTGCACATGACTACTGTCTCCAGGATGAGCTAAATTCTCAGTGATGCCCAGGACCAAGACCCTATCATCTGCCATTGCTGAGTGTGGACAGCACATTCACTGATGAAGCAGAGGAAGTACTGCCACTATGGGAGCGTGATCAGACATATCCACGTTGCCTGACAGCAGATGTTGTGGCTGGCCTATGCCCATGAAGATGCTGTTCTCCTCCCAGCAGATGTTCTATCACATACAATGCTCGTTACATGACAAATGCCGCTCACTCCATCACAGACACCCCTCATTCCAATGTGTCACGTACCTGCTCCACTGAATTGGCAACACGGTTGAGACAGTCAGGCATGTCAGCATGTGCCACATCTACAACCCTAAGCATTTGTGTAGAGCACCCATGGGAATGTGCCTGTGCCTTCATGATGGTCCTAAACATACATTGAGTGGCACAGAAAGAGACACCTGCTCCAGGTGGAGGTGGGTCAGCAGGCCCCTCAGAGCACATCTATCAGCCCTCCTGCATTGCACCTCACCAACACTTTGGCTATGGCCAGAGTTAACAAGAACTGAAGCCATAGCAGCCACACTTCCCAGATCAATGACCTCGCCCTCCTCTATCCTATTTCACCTACTCTTTTCTCTGTCACAGAACATACTCTACCTTAACTCAAAATCCCTTTCATTACCTTTCCCCATTATAAACTCAGACTGAAGGTTCTCTCACCATACCTCTTTCATTACTTACGTCTGCAACACTCTATATCTCTGAGGTAATATTCATCCCAATCCAGGCCCAAGCCATAACACGTCAACTTCCTCCAGCACATCTTATACACTCCCACAAAATGTAAACACTACCTTCAAACATGTCTGCTTTTCCTCACTTAATATCCACACATCCTTAATAAAATTTCTGAATGCCACTCCTGGATTGCCCTACACTCCCCTGACATAAGATCCATTTCTGAGACAAGGCTAAAACCACATAACAAAGATAAAGAGTTTATCCCCCTTGGCTAAAACATCTTACACCTTGATAGAGCATACAAGAAAGGGGGAGGTGTAGCCATAATGTACTCAGACCACCATAACCTATCTCCCCTTTCTAATCCGCCCCCTCTTTCCACCCAGCTGAACTCATTCTGGCTAATTGCAAATTATATAACAATAAAACCCTTACAATAGCTGCTATTTATATATTTATATACCCCCTGGTGATAACATTCCTTTACTGGAACAAATTATTCATTGAACTGCTGACACAATACCTCATAGAACTATCATACTATGTGATGCTAATATCAATTGGTTGATCCTTACTTTTAACTCTGCATCCACCAGTATTTATTTCTTTGGTTATACCCAATTCATCTCCTCCCCTTCCTTTCTTCACAAGCCCACAAACACTAGTTCAAATCTTGACTGGATTCTTGTCTCTCATCCTAATCTTTATCACCACCCAATATCCTTGGCTAACTCTATTAGTGATCATTTCCCAATTCATGTTCAAAGATACTCCGCCCACCTCCGTAGTCCTCATAAATTAAAGCAATGCCATAAGCTAACCAACTTTAACCCTGTGACTTTCAACAACTGCATATCTGCCATTGATTGGACCTTCCTTTATCACCTCTCTCTTGATGATGCAGTCCTTCAATTTAACTCTATCTTCCTTAACATACTGAACTCCCTAGCAACACTCAGAACTGTTAGAGTCAAATCTCATTCTTCCCCCTGGCTCACCAGATCAACTCTATCTCTCATTCATAATAGAGATTCCACATGAAAACTCTGGACTAAGACAAATTCAAACACACACATACACACCTCCAAAAATATAGGGAACTCTGTAACCTGGCCAAAATGCACATAAACTTAGACAAAAAAAACTTCTATCACACAACCCTTACTACACAACCTACAAATCCCAAAAAAATCTGAAACACTATCAATGAAAATTTCCACCAAGGTAATTCATTAACATCTAATCCCTGTCCAAGCAATTCACCCCTTGAAACTGCCTCCATCTTAAATACATATTTCATAGATTCCATTAGCAGACTCTTGCCTGCATTCAACCTAAATCATTCTAATCCTTCAGCCACCCCCAACTACATAACTGTCCTCTATAACTTCAACCCAAACCTACTAGCTACATTAAAAATTGAGTCGTTAAACTTAAATTCTGTTTCTCATCTGCAGACAACGTGCCTCCTCTCTTCCTAAAAGCTGCCACCAATTCCATAACATACCCAGTCTCTATACTTATTAATCACTCAGTTAGTGAATCTATTGTCCCCTCTCTCTGGAAGAAATTCCATACCATTCCAATTCACAAAGGATGAACTCAATTAAACTTTCTAATTATTGCCCTATTGCCATGCTTTCTCTCTTCTCAAAATTTCTTGAGCACTGTATTCATAAGCAACTTATGTCCTGTCTCACTCGTGAAAACCTTATCACCCCTATCCAGCATGACTTTCTCCCCCACCACAGCACCACAACTGCACTCCTCTCCTTCACTAACACTATCTCTCTAGCTAGAGATAATAAACTAGTGTTCTGTCTTTTCTTGGATCTCTCTAAAGCCTTTGACACTATCTCCCATTCCAACCTTCTCTCCAAACTTTCTCAACTCACCCTCTCCACTACTACTATCTCTTGGTTTTTTAATTAACTCACTAACAGACAGCAAGCTGTTAAATAGCCATCTGCTCTGTCTCCCTTAATTCCAATTAAAATGGGTGTTCCACAAGGCTCAGTTTTTGGCCCTCTTCTCTTCAACATTTTTGCTAATCAACTCCACACTGCCTGCCCAAATTCAGCCCTCATGCAATATGCAGATGACTCAACTATCATCACCGTTGCTGATAATCCCTCTGACCTGCTAACATTAACACAAACCTCCTTCAATCTCTCTGAAGTTTGGCTTACCAACAACCGATTTATTCTTAATTTTAATAAGACAAAGCTCTTCCTTTTCATATCCAAACCATTCCTTCATCTTAAATCCACTTTCACTACCTCCTCCTTGAATAATACTACTATCTCAACTAAATCTCACATAAAGCTCTTTGGAGTAATTATTGATGACCAACTTTAATTTGATCTTCACATTCACCACTGTATAAAGAAAACTTATCAAAAACTTGGGTTACTATATAGAAATAAAAAGTTCCTTATCCCCAACTCTAGAATCTCTCTTTTCCATGCTTATGTTCTCCCTAACCTCTTCTACTGCTCTCAAATCCTTACTAATTTACAGTCATCTCTACAAAGCAAACTTGAAACCATGCACCACAAAGTTCCCATATTTGCAGCCAACCTACCTCCTAAATCTCACCACTGTCTCACACTCCATACTTGAGTTGCCTATCCAACTGCTATACTTGCAACTTCTTACCATCCACATCATATTAAACAAGCCTCATTCTCTCGAGTCCCAGTATTTCCTCCTTTGTCTCCCTCTATAACCCTCCTTGTTCCCTCAAAAGCTCAGAAAAAATGTCTCCTTCAGATACATAAACCTAGAAAATGTTTAGGGCTGAACCTTTACAGCAACCTTCCTTCTCTTTCATGGAACACCCTTCCTATGACATTAAGAAAGACTACACATTCTCAAGACTTCAAGACAACTCTTAGAAATTACTTAAAAGTACATGGAGATGCCTCTGCAATCATCTTACTTGAAATCTTCCTCTTCTATTTTTCCCTTCCCCCCTCTCCTTCTACCTCTTCTGCTTTAACATTACTTTCTATCTACTCTAACTTTCTTTACTCAACTTTGTCTATTAACTTCTTTTCTGCTGTCCCTCACTAATTTCTCACCCCCATTTTACTGACCCAATCTATTTTCCCTTCTCCACCCCTTATGTTTTTTTCCTCCATACTTTAATCCTGTTATACTAATCACTACCACTACCTCTCTAATCCTATATTAGTAACTCTTCAGCATTGTTTCATTTTACTTCCTCCTACCTTACTACTAATCACCTCTTACTAAATTACCTCTACTGCCAAATGACCTCTTACTTTTGCAGAGCTATGCTCATCTATTTTTCTGTTTTCTATTATCTTTTCTTGTATGTACAGTAACTCTAATCTCAAAACTTTTCAGAGAATTTATTACCTGCTTGCTTTTTTGTTACTTGTAGAATGAATGTTTTATTTATTTATTTTTATTTTTTATTTATCATTTGTTGACCGGGAAAGTCCGTCTAGGTTCCACAGAGCCTGTTTTCAGCGGAGGCCTGGGGAGAAATGCTCCAGATGCATGTCTTTGGAATGTGGGAGGAAACCGGAGTACCCGGAGGAAACCCAAGCGAACACAGGGAGAACATGCAAACTCCACACAGAAGGCACCCCAGCCAAGAATCGAACCGAAGAACCTCTTGCTGTGAGGTGACAATGTTAAATGCTGCACCACTGTGCCACCCAATGTAATACCAGTTTTACTTATTGAGAAATGTAATTTAATTTGTAGTGTGAAATTACCAATTGTATATTTTTTATTATGGATCTTTTATCCACAATCCTCCACCGAAAAAGGACACAATCTCATTTGGACTATCCTGGTCAACATATGTTAAATTAATAATAATAAATAAATAATTGCTGAATCCCAAATACTTGGATTCATGAAGGTGATGTAAACATAGTGAAAGCATTCCCACAGTGTTTGATTTTAATAGATTGCAACTGTGAATGATTAATTGTTGGAAGAAGGAAAACATAACAGCACTACAGCCTGCCATACTGTCACTGGGTGTGTCAGGTTAGATCTACAGAGTATTTGATGTAAGGTTGGAAATATAAGAAAGCAGCACACAAGCCACAGGTTGTATTTCTTAACATCCAATCTGCCCCTTCATTTGTTGGCAACTGCATATGATATTATGTCCACTTAATATCCTCACACTTTTTAAGACCGATGATATAGAATGGCTTACACACTGGATATCTCAGATTACTGGTCAGATAAATGAACAATGGCCAACAAACACAGAAATGTAAGACAGAAGTATATATTTGCAAGCAATAATCATGACAGATTGTATGATCACTAGGTGCACTACATCCAAAAATAATAAATGTACAAATAACACTTGTAAGGTTTGATATCACTGTAGATACTGTTGCAGTTGGTTGTGGGCAGATTGTGGGC
>NC_056745.1:1526867826-1526907826 GCF_019279795.1 Protopterus annectens | reverse complement strand
GCCATTGTCATTCCCTTGCACAAAGGTAGTGCCACTACTGACCTGGGAAACTATCACCCATTAGCTTGACAAGTCTGATCTGTAAAGCCATGGACCATATTATTTATGGATCTCAAAAACAAGGACAAAGGCAATCTCCAAACACTTGACCCCACCCAATTCAGATCCATCAGGGGAAGATCTTGCCTACTGAAACTAGTTTACTTCTTTGAGACCGCCACCAAGGCCCTGGATGAGGGAAAGTCAGTACATACAGCTTACTCTGACTTGGCCAAGGTCTTCAACACAACCCCCAACTCAGGCTTCATCGAAAAGCTAACACAACTCAGTGTTAATCCCTATCTCATCAGATTGGTGGCCAACTGGCTCAAAGATAGGACCCATGAGGCCAAAATAGGTGCCACCACCTCTGACAGCAGACCTGTCACTAGTGGTTTTCCCCAGGGATCTGTCCTGGGACCCCTACAGTTTGGCATCTACTTTTCAGCGGTCCAGGCAAAGACAAAGGATCTGTGGCTGACCTTGTTTGCAGATGACTGTAAGTTGGGTGCTGTTATTGACTCCCCAAATGATGTTAACATGCTGCAAGAGAATCTCACAGCTACAACTAACTGGTGCCAAAGTTGTTCAGCAAAAACACGGCCCTTACTGATTATCACATCAACAGCAACCCCCTAAGCACACAACCTGTGGTGAGAGACCTGGGTACTCAGGTTGACAACAATCTCACATTCAACCATCATGTGGCGGCAGTGGTCAGAAATGCCTTTTACTTGGTTCATCTCTTAAGTAAAGAGACTGCATCCAGAAAAAAGGAGGTTATTACGTCTCTGTACTCCTCCCTCATTAGATCCATAATTGAGTAGAATGCCTCATTTGGTATGTACCTCTCCAAACACCTGCACCAACTGGAAAGGCCACAGAATTACCTCACAAAGAGAATCCACGGCCTCCAATACCTGTCCTATGCGGACAGGCTAAAATCACTATCACTTTACTCAGTATCATACAGATTAATCAGAGCTGATCTGTATCTTGCCCACAAGACAATATCAGACCCTGCCCTACAAGAAATGCTCCATATCTGTAAGTGCAATGCCTCATGCTTTACCCGCTCATCATCATCATCATCATCAGCCCCCTTTTTCTACATGGGGTTGAGGTATTGTGTTAACTGTCGCATTACCCACTCAATAGGCATAAATCTAATATGTGACATCAGCAAAACCTGCTGGAGACACAGGTTTGTCTCCCAGAGGCTGGCCCATTACTGGAATAGACTTCCCATACATGTCAGAGTACCTTGCTGACTCTCCTGAAGTGTAACCTTGATGAGTGGATGGGAAACCACAAATTTGTCCAAGGGGTTCCACCATTGTTCCTCATTGACAAGGGCAACAGATGCTGACTGAGGTTTCTATTTGGGGATAAACTCTTGGGTAGACTTGTAAGGGTCTCAGGGCCATTAGACTAGTAACTTCCTATGGTCCTATGATCCTATGAACACTGTCATATGTGGCCCCAAATGGCTATATCAATAAATGTGTAGACCAGTTTGAATCACATATGTGGCATCTCACTATGTTGACATGTGTGACATGACTTATGTCTCAGGTCCAGTGATGAGGTCCATACATCAGGGCTGTCTGCAAGGCCCTTTCCTATCCTTTAGTTAAGGGATGGACATCATGGATGACATAAACATGTTGCATCTACACAGCTGCCTAAAGGACTACATAATATGGGCAAAAATTGACTCCAACTGTGATATTAGTATAATACAGACAGTATCAACACATACCAAACACTGATGCCACAGGCATGACAACACCTGCATTGACAAGATACATGGGAGAATGTGTTAATTCTTGAAACAAACACACCTCCCAAATATAATGTAGACATCGTACCCTAAAATCAGACCAAAAGTTATGTGACCTATGTGCTGGGGTAGACGGTAAGTGGTATATCCACCAGCATGTGGTCACATTGCTGACTACTCCCTTGAATGCATCACCTTCATCACACCAATAACTGAGTACAATGCATCTTTCTTCATGTACTTCCCGACACATCTTCTAGTGATGTGTAACTGAAATATACCCCCTTTGTCACAGTGAGCTGTCACACATCTTATTGGCCATATCTAGGTATTCTTTCTGTGGAATATACATGAGTGTATGATGGTGCAGAGCACCAATCAATTTGTTATACCAGATGTACGTGTGCTACCTGTTCTGCTTATGCACACACTACATAAATAGGTGTTTGACAACATTAATGGCATGTATATCATTCATGACAAAGTGGATTGTGCCATATATATATATATATATATATATATATATATATATATATATATATATATATATTATGTATATATATCTATCTATATATATATATATATATATATATATATATGTGTGTGTATAAAAGTATATACCATGCACATAAAACAACTAGCCTGTATTTCCCATACTGTTGCATATGGGTATAGCAGTGTCCCTCCTAATACCTCCAGCAGATGTTACAATGTCAGGACAGTGTGCGCGTTGCCCTCATAGAGTGTGTATGTATCATAAGAGTCGTTCAGGTGTGTGTGTGTGTGTGTGTGTGTGTGTGTGTGTGTGTGTGTGTGTGTGTGTGTGTGTGTGTGCAGACTCAATGCTTATCACTGTAAATCACATATGTTATGTTAGAGGCATGGGATTACTGGTGGTACTGTTCTGATATTGTTCATGATTATGGCTGGTTCTTGTAATGTTATCCATGATCCTTTACCTGTGCCCACCTTGCTGGTGACTTCTGCTGTGAGTACACACATATTAAGGCATATAATTTTGCATGTGTTTATATGATATTATCATACAATGTAAATAGCGAATGCTATTTCATCGTACCGATAATATCGAAACAGCAAAATATTGAACAAACGGAACAGCTCCGTAAAAAAAAAAAAAACTTAAACACAAATTTAAGTGGGGGGGCTTCGCACCACACCCCCCTACTTAAATATACAATCTCCAAGATCGCACCATAGTGGGGGAAATGACAAAGTCCCAAAGACGGCCCACCAAATTTTTTCCCTGGGAAAAAATTTGATGTTCTGTGACTTCGCTATTTTGCCATTTCGACAGTATTGGATTGACTAAATTGCATTCTGTATTTAGTCCATTTGAGAGCGTCATATAGACCCCCATTTTGCATAGCTTCACAATATGCATCCTACCCCCATTGTATCTCACATCCCTGATAGATGTCCTCTACATTATTCATGTAAGGATGCTTATGTCACCTTGTGTGACAGTCATATAAAACATTTTCACTGTACAGTACCTACTTTACAATATAGTTATGTGATTAGTGTTGCTGCTACAATCATCTTCCATTGACATGCCATATTTTGCTGTACATAAAGGAATTGCACCTGTCCTCTTTCCCTGTGTTCATTCCTACAGTTCATGTGTGTGTGTGTGTGTGTCCCTATTCAATACACACACTTCCCCTGAGTGATCATTTTACATGGTGATCCCATGTCCTGTTATAGATCATTTACATAGCTTCAATACACAATGCCAGGAGTGGGATATCACAATACTCTATACCACAGGTGTACTGTCCTGTACTGTACTGTATTTGGATCCTATACTTCACATTCATACCTGCCAACTGTTCAGGTATTGTCAGGATGTCCAGATGTTTTCCTTTCAAATTTGTGACTTTCTGCCATATCACTGGGATGATCTCCAGACTGATGTGACTCAATATTCCATCCCTTTGAGTGCATACCTCTCAACTCTACTGATCTGTGCAGAATGTCCAGTGTTTGTCTCATATTTGTGACCTTTTCCTCATAATATTTTGTTTTTTTGGCAAATCATTGGCATGTCTTTGCAGAGTGAAATCAGAAACTGATGACAGACATTTGAGTTTCAAACTACATTCTCTTCAGAAATTTCGTGCTACTGCACAACCTATTATTTTATCAACTTAATTCGCCAGTTCTCAAGGGAGATCACTGGATGACAAACAGTCCAGGAAAATGGATTGTAGTTAGTGAAGATGTGAAATTGTTTTCTGGATGAACACCTGAAGAAACTGAGAAATTATAGTAGAACTATGGGAAAAGTAAGATAACACAACCACACAGTTTTACAAGCTGCATTATTTTCATTAAGATGATTAGCATAAAGCAACTTTTCTTTTTGTTGAAATGAATCATTTTTCATTTTGCTGAAATAAAGCCATAACATTGTCATTATCAAGCCTAGAGAATACTGGCATTTTCCTGATAGCTACAAGGTGCATCAAGAGGTGTTGAATTTACCAAAAAAGTAATTATTTGAGCTAGTAATCCCTGAAGAACATTACAGCACAGACACAGATGCAGATACACACACACACACACACACACACACACACACACATGCACATACACACACACACGCATATACACATATGTATATATACATGCATGCATCCATGACCCCCCCTCCTCCCATTTTTACACATCGGTTCGGAGAGTCATCTCAACAGTGACTATCATCAAAACCCAGCAATTACACCACCAGGAGGCTATAACAGGGAAACACAATTTTATTCATACAAAATATTGAGTGAAGTTACTTTATAATTTGTTGACTACATCATTATTTATACGACAGGTCATTGTTATTCAAAAACATACAGGCTGATTGGGCAGACCAACCAGTGTGCCCACTGTAAATTGAGCATATACCAATAGAAAAAAGTTTGGCCTCTAAAGTACCATTGACTGGCCAGACTTTTCTATTGATATATGCTATGGAGGGCAGACCAAATACAAGTAAAATCAGGTACATTCTGCAAAACTAAAGGAGTAGAAATGTACCTGGCTTTTCATTTTGCAGTGGTGCAGTGGTTAGCATTGTCACCTCACAAGAGGTTCTCCAGTTTGATTTTCAGCAGGTGTGCCTTCTATGCAGAGTCTGCATGTACTCCCTGCGTTTGTGTGAATTTCCTCCAGGTGTTCTGGTTTCCTCCCTCATTCCAAAGACATGCGTCTGGAGCATTTCTTCCTGGGTTTCCACTGAAAATGGGCTTTGCCCCAGTTGGACTTTCCTGGTAAAGAATGTTAACAAATGTTAAATAAATACATTTCTGCACAGTCTCTGCAGGCTGTTGTACTTCTGAACTGTGCAGATTTTCAGAGAATGTCCACATTTTTGTCTCAAAAAAAAAAACATAACAAAACAAAAAAGCAATGGAGATTCCTTTTTCTCCCAAGCTTCTGTTGAACAGCACTGATGTACAGTGCAAGCATGAGAATGTAAAGTCCATGCACATGAGCAGTACATCAACAAACACTGATGAATGGAAAACAACATGGAGAAACACTACAGCACCATTATGCAAAGACATTATTTAATAAAGGTAATAGCAATAACCATTCTCCTTACCCCTACACCTGCTCTTCCTTACACATCACTATCTAGCCCTCTGAAAATGTGGTGACATCCACCCTAATCCTGGTCCCACAAACTGCTCATTCTACAACCCATCCCTAATGCCAAAAACCTATGCATAATAACAATCACAATACGTAGTATCTGTAACAAAACCACAGAATTTCACGTGTCTAACTCAATACTCCACAAATATTGTAGCACTCACAGAAACGTGGTTAAAACCACACAAATCCAACCCAGCTGTTTGTGTACTAAAAAAGAAAAAATCAAAAAAATTATCCTTGTTTCCCGCCTTTCCTGACCTAGAGTAGTCCAAATACAGGCTTTGCTGTATTCTGGACTTTTGGAAAGTTCCTCTGTTGCCCATTTCCTTTCTTGGATAAAAGGAGGCTTCTTTGTTCACCAGTGGGAGTGGGGAGCATAGGGCAGTGTATCTATCCTTGGAGGAATGTTCCCAGCACAAGAATCTGGTAGTCTATTGGCCATTTTGGGTCAATTTCTAGCTCTTTCAAGTCCCCCTGTATAAAACCCACTTTGGCGCGGCTTTGCGCAATTTTGCAAATAGCGCAGCATCGGGCAGCGCCGCTTAATCGGGTTTAAACCATTCTCGGCTCCACAAAGTCTGCTCTTCACTTTTTCCCTTAGAACTGCTCTAGCTCACAAAATAAACACCTTATTCTTAATCTATAGCTCGGCACTTGCTCACAAAAGCATTTCTATAAGTTAGCACTAAAAATTAAATAGCACTACAGCCTCATATACTCCCTTTGAGTACTCTGTTCCCCATTGGTCCTTTTTCTCAATTATAAAGGAGTTCATTTTACTATTCTAGCATGTCCAAAGGTCAGCTGTCAATTTCCTCTCCAGTCCAGCTGGTGAATCTGGGAATCTTGAGGCAATGTTACAACTGCCTCATGTACACAGACAACCCTCTCCTCTTCCCAACAAGTTCAAACATATGTGAGAGATGCAATCATATAAGCAAACTGGAGGCTGAGCTCTCTCAACTCAGTACTTGTGTAACCAGTCAAGAGGAGAAGGTAACCACACACAATACAATTCCAGTCTCACATAGACCTACTACATCAGCAAACCAAACACATAAACACACAAAAACATACTCAGAGGCTCTAAATAAAAATCTGCCCAAGCAACAGAGACCTCCAAAGCAGACACCCAAGCAACCGCTACCCCAAAACAAAACAGGTGCAACACATAGTTCACAAAGCCAGTGTGCCGAACAGTCACAGCCCTTATACACCTGATACACTTGTAATAGGTGACTCTATTGTCAGGCACATTGACGTCCCGCTCACCAGGCTGAACAAGGAGAAGGTCACAGTGAGCTGCCTGTCAGCAGGCACTAGGATCCGCCACATAACACAAGCACTCAGGTCACTCCAAGGCAAGTACAAATATGACTCAGACATTGTCCATGCTGGTGTGAATGACCTGAGATGTACCTCCCTGTACTACATGAAAAGAGACATAGAGGAGCTCTCTGAGCATGTAGCCCAGGCCGGTATGACCTTGACCTTGAGTAGCATCTTACTCTCACCAAGAATGATGCCACAATACAAAGACAAGATGATCAATTTCAACAATTGGCTGAATTATTGGTGTCATTCTAAGGGGATCCAGTGCCTGTCAGCCTGGGATGACATGCTTGACAAGCCACGTTGCTTCACTAGGGATGGCTTACACTTGTCACCCCTGGGCTTTCGGATATTGGCAAAGTCTTTTGCCACCCCCATAGTGCCTTTTTTAGGCAAGGCTCAAAAGACAAACACACCTCCATAGATATCACAAAGAAAAAGAAACTAAGGGTAATGCTACTCAACACCAGAAGTCTAAACCTCAAGATGCACACACTTGAAACCCTCCTCAGCATGCAGAACATCGATATCTGTGCAGTAACAGAAACCTGGTTCAAGGCTCCCGAGAGCACCCCAGCACTACAAGGTTAGCACCCCAGCACTACCAGGTTATACCTCATACCATACTTTTCGGCCCCAAAACTATCAATATTCTTCAAAGATACTCACACCTCCAGGTCGGTGGCACAGCACAAAGCATCAGAGACTATCCATGTGCAACTAACAGTGGGTAAAACTGCCTTTCAGTTTATAGCCTGCTACAGACCACCCTCCCAAACTCAGGAACCCCACTCGGCTTTCCTGAAAACACTGATAAATATGAAGGTCTCTCCAAACACCATTATATTGGGCGATTTCAACTACCCAAACATAGACTGGGAGCACTACTCAAGCCCTAACACCTTAGTCCAAAGGTTCCTAGTATTTATAAACTCAAATGCTATGGAACAAATTGTCACCACTCTCACAAGAGGGGAAAAAATACTGGACCTGATCATCACCAGCATGGGGACTCAATGCTCCAGACCTGAGGTATATCTCTAACTGGTAAGATCGGACCATAAATTAATCTCACTGGATATCCACATCCCGACTCCACCCCCTGCCCAGAAAACCACAGTGAAAAACTTCTCTAAAGCAAACTTCACACTCCTCAAAACTGAGGTGGAATCCTTCAAAGCCCCCGGGCCAGTGGAAAATACGGCCCAAACAGCAGAATCCTTTATAAATGCATTCTATGGACACCTTCAGGAATGCATGGGTCATGCAATCTCAAATAAAACCAAGACCCAATCCCCAAAAGCAGGTGTCCTGTCTGGTGGACCCCAGCCATAAATAAACTATACAATAGAAGAAGGAAGCTACTACATGATAGAGCAAAATCCCTAAAAGGGAAGGCATCTCTGATCAGTATTAGCGAAAAACTACGGTCTCTCATAAAATCATCTAAGGCCAGCTTCGAGAGAAAAATTGCACAGGACACTAAAGATAATCACAAGGCTTTCTTTAGTTATGTTAGGAACCTTGGTGGTAACTCCCAGATATGCTCAGAGTTAGTCCAAAATGACAAAAAATACACTGAACCCACAGACATTGCCAACATCCTGGCTGGCAGTTTCAGTGTAAACTCCCCCCCCCCCAAAAGAGCAAATATCTATCCCAGCAGAGTGCTGCCCCTCAACATCTCAGATGCTCAGGTAAGAGCCGCCCTTTCCAAAGCAAAAAACACAGCATCAATGGGACCAGACGGTGTCCCGGGCTGCGTCTTACATGAACTCCAAGAAAAGCTGAACCCCAACATAAAGCTACTGTTCAACCTCAGCCTTACTACAGGATATGTACCCAAAGAATGGCGTACAGCAGCAGTGGTCCCTCTCCACAAAGGTGGTGCCTCAACGGACCCTGGCAACTATCGCCCCATAAACTTGACTAGCTTGGTCTGCAAGGCTATGGAGAGGATCATCATGGAACTCATAAATAAAGATATTGGGGACCTACAGACACTGGATCCTACCCAATTCTGCTTTGTTAAGGGTAGATCCTGCCTCTTAAACCTGGTCGATTTCTTTGAATTAGTCACCAAGGTCATTGACGAGGGGAAGTTGGTCCACACAGCCTACTTGGACCTTGCAAAAGCCTTCGATACAATACCCCACTCGGGCATCATAGATAATCTCTCCAGCTTAAATATAAACCCCTATGTCATTAGATGGGTTGCAAACTGGCTCAAGGACAGAAAACACATGGTCAGAATTGCTGGAGCCATGTCAGACTCAAACCAGTCACAAGCGGCATCCCACAAGGCTCAGTCCTGGGACCTCTCTTGTTCGGTATATATTTCTCGGAGGTACAGGCCAACACGGGTGGAGTATGGCTGACCAAGTTCGCAGATGACTGGAAACTGGGTGCCATAATCGACTCTCCAGCTGACACAAGCATCCTCCAAAAAGGTCTCAGAGAGACAGACAACTGGTGCCAGAGCCATGGCCTCAAGCTCAATGCCAAAAAGTGTATACAGGATATGTACCCAAAGAATGGCGTACAGCAGCAGTGGTCCCTCTCCACAAAGGTGGTGCCTCAACGGACCCTGGCAACTATCGCCCCATAAACTTGACTAGCTTGGTCTGCAAGGCTATGGAGAGGATCATCATGGAACTCATAAATAAAGATATTGGGGACCTACAGACACTGGATCCTACCCAATTCTGCTTTGTTAAGGGTAGATCCTGCCTCTTAAACCTGGTCGATTTCTTTGAATTAGTCACCAAGGTCATTGACGAGGGGAAGGTGGTCCACACAGCCTACTTGGACCTTGCAAAAGCCTTCGAAACAATACCCCACTCGGGCATCATAGATAATCTCTCCAGCTTAAATATAAACCCCTATGTCATTAGATGGGTTGCAAACTGGCTCAAGGACAGAAAACACATGGTCAGAATTGCTGGAGCCATGTCAGACTCAAACCAGTCACAAGCGGCATCCCACAAGGCTCAGTCCTGGGACCTCTCTTGTTCGGTATATATTTCTCGGAGGTACAGGCCAACACGGGTGGAGTATGGCTGACCAAGTTTGCAGATGACTGGAAACTGGGTGCCATAATCGACTCTCCAGCTGACACAAGCATCCTCCAAAAAGGTCTCAGAGAGACAGACAACTGGTGCCAGAGCCATGGCCTCAAGCTCAATGCCAAAAAGTGTATAGTCATCCCCTTTGGAAAAAACAAAGTGCTCACAAATTACCACATAGGTGGAAACCCATAAAGTATGGAAGAAGTAATTAGGGACCTGGGGACCCAAGTTGATAGCAATCTCTCATTTGACAATCACGTGGCCAAAGTGGTTAGAAAAACCTTCTATATAGCCCATCTTATCATGAAGGGATTCACATCTAGATCAAAGGAGGTCATCTTGCCTCTTTACTCATCCCTCATCAGGCCCATAATTGAATACAATGCCCCATTTGGGATGTACCTTACCCGACACCTGCAGCAACTAGAAAGACCCCAAAAGTACCTCACCAAGAGGATCAAAGGGCTCAAACAGATGCCATATGCTGCTTGATTAAAGAAACTCCAGCTCTACTCAGTTGCATATCGCCTACTTAGAGGCAATCTGTACCTGACGTATAAGGCCATGTCCAACCCGGAATTGATGGACATGCTTCACCTCAGAAAATCCAAATCCCTTTGAGCTACACGCTCGGGGGACTTGAACCTCACCACAGAAATAAACAGGACATGCTGAAGGGACAGATTCATAACCCAGAGGCTCCCTCCACTCTGGAATAGAGTCCCAGTCTAAGTTAGGCAGAGTCCCTCACTGACTCTCTTCAAGAGGAATCTTGACGAGTGGATGGGAGATCGCAGGTTTACCCCAGGGATCACTTCTGTGTCACTGTTAAACAGAGGCACAGTAAACTAACCTTGAAAAAGGGCATAGTACAACTCATTTAAAATGGGTGGCGAAAGCCAAACACACTCTAGCTAAGCTTACAAATGCCCTAGGGCAGATAGCCTAGTATGAACCTATGAACCTAAGAAATAACTCCCCCTGGATATAAAATTCTTAGAAATGACAGAACACATAAAAAGGTGGAGGTGTTGCATTAATATTCCAAGACTCTCTATTATTCCTTTCACCAAATCCATTCCCAAATTCAGAAACATGCAACTGCTACTAGAAAATCTTCACTTAAAAAGCAGTAAAAAGTTATGTATTGCCACCCTCTACATTCCACCAGGACAAAATATATCTACTATAGAAGACTTTCTATCCTGGTCAATCTTAAACATATGTAATGAAACCATTATTCTATATGATACCAATATAAATTGGCAGTTCCTCATCTCCAACATCTTCTCCTACAGCATCAACTTGCACAAGTTTATTCAACTCATCACAGACCCCACACACATCAGAAATAACTGTACCATTTCATCCTTAGACTGGATACTCGTCTCTCATTCTCACAAATATACCAAGGCTGGAACCCTTACTAATACCTTTAGTGATCATCTCCCTGTGTATACCCATAGATCCCAACTGCATGCAATCAAATCACACTTTCTAAGAACAACTAGAATTCTCACTCATCTCAACCAACAGATATGTCTAGATACCTTAAAAACCCACAACTGGCAACCAATCAAAATACTCCCCATAGATGATGCAGTCGACTACTTTAATAACATCTTTCTTGACACTAAATAGTTTTGCCCAGACTCACACTAAAAGAACTAAAATTAACCATGCCCCTTGGCTTACTAAACAAACTAAACAACTCCTTACTTCCAGGGACAAAGCCTGGAAGGAATGGCATAAAAACAAACCCCCATAAAACGAAATAAACAATTATAAACAATGTCATAATACTGCCAAAAAAACATGTTATATATTACAAAATACATTACTAGTCCTCAAGCTGTCTGCCTACCCAGCAAAACAACCCAAAACATTTCTGGAAATCTGTCTCCTGTCTCCTAAACTGAGGAATGCAGCAAAACCCTATCCCCTCTCCTGACAAAGACCCTCAAGATATTACCCAAGCTTTCAACTACCACTTTATCGATACTATCCAAAACCTTAACACCCTAACTCAATAAACCTGTACATTTAACAACTGTCATACAAATAATACTTATACAGACCCACATGTAAATCCCAACCCCACTCTGACAACTGCAACAATGACAATAACCCAACCATCCACTCTTTTGCCACCCAACATGTACCCACCTCTCTCATACACAAACTACTCTCCAAACTAAAACCATGTTCCCTCTCCACTGATGGCCTTTCTGCTGACTATCAAAAAAATAGCTGCTGATTCCATAGCTTTCCCTGTCAGTATTCTCATAAATCATTCCATCTCAGAAACGTATGTCCCTCTACTCTGAAAAACTCCATAGTTACCCCCATACACAAAGATGGCAATACCAATGACCTCTCCAACTATTGGCCTATCTCAGTACTTTCACCTGCATCTAAAACTCTAGAAAAAATGCATCAATTCACAGATACTTAAACATCTGACTAACAATAATTTGCTAGCACCTACCCAACATGTTTTTGTACGGCTCACATCACTACTACAACCATATTGTCCTTTACCAACACTGTATACAAAGCTATTGAAAACAGCCTACCAACTTCAGTCATACTACTAGATCTGTCAAAAGCTTTTGATACAGTGTCACACCCAAACCTACTATCACAACTCAAACCCATATATACTGCTCCCCACTTAGTCTAACCTGGTTCCAGAACTATCTCCACAACAGAAAACAATCAGTTAGATGGACAAATAGGCAATCTGATTACCTTATCAACAATACAAGAGTCCCTCAAGTGTCTATTCTTTGGCCCTTGCTCTTTAACATATTTATCAATAATCTCCATGAGGCCTCCTAGAAAAGTACACTCATTCAGTATGTAGACAATTCAGCAATTATTATCACTTTTAACAATTTCTCAGATCTCCTAGAACTAACACAAATAGCTTCTACATCCATAGAATCCTGGCTTTCTGAAGCCCAACTGTCGCTTAATCCCAAAAAGTCAAAACTATTACTATTCACACCCAAACCTCAAACTCAAGACTTTAAAATAGTCCCTCAAAATAATACTGAAATTGAAATTGTTAAAACATCTAAACTTCTTGGCATTACAATTGATGACAGACTCACATTCGAAAACCACATACTTAATGCAATCAAAAAGACCCATTTTAAACTTGGTAAGCTGTATAGACAGAAAAGTTACCTGGATATGTCTACCAAGTTACAACTAGAAAACAGTCTTCTTCTTTCCTCCTTACTTTACGGTAGCCGCATTTTCACCAACCTACACTCACATATTTTAAATGTTACAATCTTGTTATTATAAAATAGCAAAATTTGTGTCCAATATGCCAACTCATGCACACCACTGCCTGGCCATTAAGCCCTTAAATTGGTTTGAATTCCCTCATTACCTACAATACAACCAGCTAACCCTTACCCATAAATTACTTAACAACCCAAATCACTGCCCTTCTCTACAATCTATAATACAAATATATACCCAAACATGGACTCTAAGGTCATCTAATAAACAACTCCTGACTATTACCAAACCCAACAAAAGAGCTGGAGAATGCCTATATTCCCATACCATAGCCAAATTATGGAATGTTCTTATGTCATCAATCTCCCAACTAGACTCTGTAAGAACTTTCAAAGTAGCTTTCAAAGACCGTTTTCTTAACACCCATATATGCTCCTGTACTCACATGACTAAACCACCAATAAGCCAATTTCCCAAACCTTCACTCGTCCTTTTCTTTATTTTTAGTTTTGGTTAGTGTTAACTCATTTTTGTTAACCACTATGTTACTGCTGTTATAATTTGATCATGAAAATTGCATGATTTTTTTATGATTGTTTTTATCTACCTGTTCCATGCATCTATAATTTTCTGCTCAGCTTTTATATACTATGTTATATTATACTTTGATGTGATTGTTTTTGTGGAGCTTTTCTCCCTGGGCCTCCACTGAAAATGGGTCCTTGGCCCAGTGGACTTTCCCGGTCAACAAATGACAATAAATAGTAAATAACCCATGAGTGGGTGTGGGTATATGAGGATTTACCCACAATTGGCTTTGTTTAATCACTTGAGCTTCACGCTCATGATCAAACCAAGCCAGCAGTGGATAAATCCTCATATACCCACACCCACTCATGGGTTGCTGCTTAAGCAGACTATTTTTATTACGACTGTTACACTGAAGTATTTATCAGAATGTACCATATATTTATCAAACCCCTTTCAACTGGTTAAATATTAGTTACTTTCCCATGCTATGTGAAGTTTCCTTTAGAAAGCTATGTTAATTTGGTCTAAAATGCAGCTTTCTTGTAAGTTTTAAAAATTAAGTATATTTTTCTGACCACAGCACCATATAATTCAGAGCCATAGCTAGGGTGCAACAGAAAGTTCCCTGGTACAATGTGTTAGGGGTGTGATCAGCAGTTGCCAATGGTGTGAGAGTGCAGGAGTATAGTTACTGAGCCAACATCTACACCACCAGGGGGCTATAATAGGAATGCACAATTTTATGCACATGAAGTGTAGAGGAAGTTACCTTATAATTAGTTGACTCCATCATTAATTATATAATAGTGGGTCATTGTTATTCAAAAATGTATATGCTGATTGGACAGACTAACAAGTGTGCCCATTGTAAATCTAGCATATGCTATTACAAAAAGTCAGCATTGTCTTACTAACCCGATTCTGCATTTACACTCATACCCTAAGTGCTCAAAGTGTGTGTGTGTGTGTGTGTGTGTGTGTGTGTGTGTGTGTGTGTGTGTGTGTGTGTGTGTGTGTGTGTGTGTAACTGCAACAATCTGCTTCTTACAGGAGGACATACAGCAGGTGTATTTTTTCAGTTTTGAATACAGGGGTGACATATGTACTAGCAATGTGCTTGATGTAAACATTTGTATGATGTTAAATACAAAACACTTCCATGTCAGTTTTGCTGTAGAAATATACCACTGTCTTAAACTGTTGCCATTTTTCTGAATTTTAAGTTACTCATATTATGTTGGTTTGAGTTATTTTAAATTAAGTTTGAAAAATAAAAACTGCAAGTAATACTCATAAAGTATTCACCCTGTACCCTACAAGTTCTTCACCCTCCGGAGAATGTAGACATCTGTGCTAAACTGTTGCTGTAGCCACAGAAAGTACTCTGGTTGTAGAAGGCTACAGTGCATTCTTCACATTAAGCATCAGCATCACAGACAGGGGCCAAAGGTGAAGGTGTCTCAGTCTACGTTAACAACAAATACATCTCCAGGTTGAGCAAATAGAATGATGCCCTGCAGTTCATCTGTGTCCAAGTCTCCATACAAAAAGTTCCTTACTATGTCCTGACCAGCTACAGGTCACTTTGTATGACCCATGTAGCTCACAAATCTTACCTAGACCTACTAACAGAACTCACCATCCAACCAAATATACTGTTCATGGGAGACTTTATCTGCCCCAATATAGACTGGAAAATGTACATTGCCTCTAATTCACAGGCACAACATTTCCTGGACTTTATCAAAGCAAATTCCGTGGACCAGATAGTGTTCACTTCAATATGGATCAAACATATTATACCTAATACTCACAAACATGGAAGAGTGTTGCAATTCCTCCCCCCAGTGTCATATCCTCATTAGTGAGATCAGACCAAAATGCTGTCTCCTTCAAAATAAAAATCTACTTGGAAAACCAAACTAAACCTGTAACAGGAACTATTCTAAAACAAACTACATCCTATTAAGTGGCAATTTTTTTCAAAATTTGTGGCGCGTCCAAATTCTGAAAACACACCTATCTTTGCAAAATTATTTACAAAAACCTTGTACAAACATGCAAATGGTACATTTAGGCTACTGTACCTACCAGAAGTAAGCACAGATATAATACCAAAAATAAACCCCACTGGTGGAATCCTTGATTTTACAGAGTGTATAACACAAGAAAAAAAGTCATGGTCAAAGTCAGAAATAGCTACTCTCATGGTGACAAGAACTCTCCAATTATTTATTTATTTATTTATTTATTGTTATTTATTAACTGAGTTAGCCCAACTGGACTTTTGGTACATTTTCAGTGGAGACCCGAGGAGAAAAGCTCCAGAAAATTGCATAATAGTACATTGATTGCATGCAGAAGTATAGTACTAACATAGCTGAAGGACTTACAAAGCTGTTAATAATAACAAAGTTGAGTACAAACAATAACAAAGTTGAGTATAGAAGAGAACAGTTACAAAGCTGTTAATACATAAAATACATACATGAAGTTATTTCATCAAAAATTTATTTTTCTTCTTCTTCTTCAGAATGGTGTGTAGCAAAGTGTGAGACAGGAGAGGGAGACTAGGTGGGTTTGTGACAAGAGCAAGTCTTGGAGTTAAGTAGAAAAGTTTTTAGTTCATTTTTAAACTGGGTGTAGTGGGTAATGGATCGTAGGCAAAGGGGGAGTTTGTTCCAGGCATTGGTGACAGTATGTTTATAGAGTATTTTCCCAATAGATTTGTTTGGTTGATATATGTCTAGCAGCTGTTGGTTTGATGGGACTGAGTATAGGTGGATACTAAGGGTGAGAGAGATGGACAGAAAGAGGGTTTGTAGAGAATAGAGTGTAGTATTTGAAATTGAGATAGAAGCAGTTGTTGGGGGAGTTCTAGCCATTGGAGAGAGTTTAATGCAATACAATGGTGTGTGTTGTATGGTGAGTTCATGATGAATCTAGCTATTTTGTGATAGGTTTGTTGTAGTTTATTCAGGGTGATGACGTGTATGTTGGTGAGAATAGGGGTGGCGTAAAGGAGGGAGGGGAGGAGTAGCGCCTGTCCAAGTGTCAGTCTAGCCTCTGGGGTGAGAAATTTTCTGTTTCGATAAAGTAGACCTAGTTTTTGATGCGTTTCTTTATGCATTGGAGTAAGTGGAGGTTGAATTGAAGTTTGTCATCTACTATGACTCCAAGTAGTTTTGTATGGGTATCAGGTTGAATAATTGTGTTGTTTGAGGATTTGATGAAAAATGATGATTTATGATGGGCAAGAGATCAGGAAAGGAAGAGCAGGAGCTTAGTCTTTTTGGGGTTTAGAATCAATTGGTTGTCAGATAGCCATTGCTCAGTGGAAAGGAAGGCATTTTGGGTTAAGGTATGGAGCTTGGAGATGTTGTTGGAGATAGATATGTGTGGAGTCATCAGCATATTGTATGAGGACTCTTTGCAGGAGGTAGACATTTCATTGGTGAATACATTAAACAGGAGGGTATCTAAGATGGAGCCTTGGGGTACACCAGTGGGGGTAGGAAGGAAGGGGTAGATGGATGAGAGCCATCTGATGGATTGTTGCCTTCCAGTTAGGTAGCTGGTGAACCATGCTAGGGAGGATGTGGATAGGTGTAGGTTTGAGAGTTTGGATAGTAGTAAAGGATGAGAAACAGTATCAAAAGCCTTTGAGAGGTTGAGGAAGAGACAAGAGACAAGATTATGATTATTTATTGCCTCTGCAATAGTGTGAGTGAAGGAAAGGAGGGCAGTGGTAGTACTGTGGTTGGGATGGAATCCATGTTGGGTGGGGGTGAGTAGTTTGTGTTTGATGAGGTGGTTAAGAAGCTGTGTGTGAATACATTTTCTAGTATCTTAGAGAGGGGGGTAGAATGGCAATGGGTCGGTAGTTTGTGGGGTCAGTTGAGTTCCCTCCTTTGTGTAATGGTATAGTGAAGGAAGATTTCCACAAAGTAGGAGCAGTTGATTCAAGAATTGATCTGTTTATTAGTACAGAGACAGGGTAGGCAATAGATTCAGCAGCAAGTTTAAGGAAGATAGGTGGTAGTTTGTCTGTGGAGGCAGAACAGGGTTTGAGCTTAAGAAGTAAAGATTTAATATAAGAGGTAGAAATGGGCTGAAAGGAGAACTGAGTTGAGGTTTGAGTGTTGGGTGCTGTAGTTTGTGAAGTAAAGTTTGGCTTAGTGGATATGAGATTCTGGATGGTATCAATAGAATGTTTGTTTAGGAGGGTGGTGGTTTCTTCAAGAGTTGAGTCTGCGTAGGGGGAGGGGTTAGCAGGTCTGCCTGGATAGAGGATTTTGTTCAGGGTAGACCAGTATTTATGAGGGTTAGATGAGTTGCTTAGCTGTGCAGAGGTGTAGTAGATTTTTTTTATCTAATGTAGTATGTTTTTTGATAGGTTTCTTAGTTGTCTATATTTGTGAAAGAGGGGGAGTTGTTTTGTTTTAGTCCAGACATTGCAAGCACCATCCCATTGTTTCATTAGTGATTTTGTTTCTTTAGATAGCCATGGAGCAAACTTAGATTTAATTCTGATTTTCATAGAAGGAGCTAGGGAGTCTAGAGTATTCAGAAATCTGTTGTTAAACATACTAACAGCATCGTCTAGTGGGATTTGTTTTAGGATGGTCCAGTCTATACTAGAGAGAATAGAGTTGAATTGAGTGGAATTGAAATTGGATTATTTCCGACAGTCTCTAGTTAGGTGTGGTTTTGGTGCTGGAGAGTAGTATCTTAAGATAGAGGTAGGGAGATGGTCACTAAGGGAGTCAGGTAAGGTGGTAGGATTATGGTAGTGGTGGGGAGAGTTACTGAGAATCCAGTCAATTGTAGTATTGATGATGACATTTTGTAGAAGCGAGTGGGGGATGAGATCATTTGGTGGAAGCTATATAGGTGGATACTGAATTGAGGTGAGTCAGTAATGAGTTTTGACCAGTCAATATTGACATCACCTAGTATAAGGGTTTCATATGGTATCTTTTGGGGAACCAGGATAGAATGTTTTCAAGGATAGGTAAATTGTATCTAGTGGGGAGGGGGTGTGTGATATATGGGCTGTTGGAGTATAATATGTTGGCTCTTGCCTCTTTCTCTTTTGTCTCTTTGGCGAATAGCTACTTGGACAAAATTGGCCTATAGCCTGGTGGAAGTATTGTTGTGTCAGAGATTAAGTTCTTGATAGGGAAAGAATGGGGAAAGTTAGTATGATAGAGGTAACTGTGCCAGAACTTGACTTTGATTGCTGTGCTATGAATATATAGTGAGAATATTTAGTGTTGAGAGATGGGGCTAGGGTTCTGTGCATGCTGTGATGGGGAGCTGCTGTTGTGGGGTAGGAGGTTGTGTGGAGGGTGTGTGGGGGGGTGGGGTAGGGTATGGTGAGGTGGTATTGTAGTGGGGAGTTGGGATATAGAGTGTAGTATTTTTGGCAGTTTTTTCTAAGTGGAGAGTGTGGCAGTGTATATATAGGTGGTTATTAGTCTAATGACTCTTATCTTATGGACTGTGTGGAGGATGGAGGATGGTATAGACAATAGACATATAGTGGAAGAGAGGCAGGGGAGATAGGAGAAATAATAATAATAGGGAAGGATGGATAATATAATATGGTAGGAGGTGGGAGAGCATATAGTGGGTTTTGAAGGAAGGTGGTGGTAGTGGTAGTGGAGAGGACAGACAGAAGAAGTGTTGTGGGAATAAGAAGGTAATGCATACTGGAGAGAGTTTGATATGATGGACCAGTAGGGAGAGCCATTAAATGATATGAGGTAAGATAGTGAAGATTGACAGATTTTGTGGGTAGGAGTGGTTATGTTGCAGGAGGTGGAGTTTGTGAGGCTGGTGGAACAGGAAGGGGAGGGAGAGGTTGGTATAAAGGAAATTATAATGAGGTGGGTGAGAATGGGGGGTAGGGTAGGGGAATGAAGTGAGCCCAAGTGTAGCGAGGGCAAACGTAGTGAGAGAGAATGGAACAGGGCTACACCCATTGGGTGAAGCCCAGAAAACAATCAGATAGAAAGTATTTGAACAGGAGAGGTTGAAGGTGTCAGCTTGAGAATCAGAGATAACTGACCTGAGGTGGTTTCATCAGGAGTAAAGGTAGGGCATAGAAGTATATTAGGAGAAAGAGATAGCCAGGGAGGGTTTACAAGAGAGGTAAGGTATGCAGCTGGATAGAGAAGGCAGTTTATGAGGAGGAGAGGTCTAGGAGACAAAAAGTTAAAACTCAGATATGAGTACAACAGTAAAAATGGGAAGTAGGGACCAATGGAGAGCAGGACAAGTTCAGAAATAAGGAAAACAACAAGGATCGGTTTACTGGTGAGGAAGAGATTAGCTACCATGGGGTTGTCCTAGAATGGGTATAGCAGTTTTTCTTTACTTCAGATAAGGTGGACACACTTAAGTGATTTCACACTGGAAGGAACATATTCTGGGAGAAACTTGACTGCAGGTATTTCAGCCAGAAAGGGCCAGATAAAGATGAGGATGCTGAAGTAGCTGGATAATCTTAAGTGATTTCACACTGGAAGGAGTATAGTCTGGGAGAAACCTTACTGCGGGTATTTCAGCCAGAAATGGCTAGAGAGAGATGAGGATGCTGAAGTAGCTGGATAATCCCGTGGAAGGCTACAGTACACCTCTTGACCACTCATAGAAAGGGAAGAGAGCAAGTAAAGCAATTCAACTAAACAAGAAACTAAGAGGTCTGATAAAGTCCAATAAGGTCAATTATGAGGTCAAGGTAGTTTGCCAGGGTAAGGACAATGGCAAGAACTTCTTCAGCTATGTCAGGAACCTTAAAAGTAACACTTAGCAGCATGCCTTGTTTGTAGTAAATGGCAGAACCTTCACTGACCAGGGTGACATAACATCTACTGGCTGATACATTCATCCTTAACTTCAACTTCCACTCCCTGCTTCCCCTGTGAAATCCCTGTTAGCATACCTCCCAACTATCAGCAGGGAGCAGATCCTGGTGTTGCTTGCTAAGGCCAAAAACACTGCTTCAATGGCCCTCAACAATATCCCTGACTGCATCCTAAATAGTCTAAACATGACCTGGCAGGAAAACTTGAGGAGGCCTACTACCATGTAATAGAATCAGAGACTGAAAAAGTATACAATAAAAAGAGGTGCAATGTCAGCAGCAAATTTATTTTTGAGTAGTTTTTCTCACTCTTCAACTACAGCCTCAAAACAGGTTACATGCCAGGTGAATAGAAGGCTGTAACTATCATCCCATTTCATAAGGATGGGCCATCAATCAACCTCAGGAAGAACAGATCCATTAGTCTGACAAGTTTAATATGCAAAGCCATGGAATGAATTATCATGGACACAGGTAATCTACAGACACTAGACCCATCCCAGTTTGGCTTTGTTAACAGAAGGTCTTGCCTACTGAACTTGGTAGACTTCTTCAATAAAAAAAGGTTTACTCAATCTGTGGATTTTTTGAAAAGGTCACAAATAGCAATGGATGAAGAAAAAATGATACACAAGTATACCTTGACTTGACCAACACTTTTGACACAATTCCCCATGCAGGCATAGTAGAAAAGCTAAATAAACATGGTATAAAGCCCCTATATCATGCACTGAATTGCCAACTGTCTCACAGATAGGATGCAGATAATCAAAATAGGGGTAGTTACTTCCACAAAGAGACCAGTCACCAGTGGTATTCCCCAGGGTTCTGTGCCAGGACCTCTCCTATCTAGTATCTACTTTTTTGAAGTAAAAGCCAAAACCAAAGAGCTCTGGCTCACTGAGTTTGCAGATGACAGCAAGCTAAGACCAGTCATTTAATCCCCAAATGACTGAGTCATCCTCCTGGAAGTCTTGTCTCAAATAAATACATGTCAGAATCATGGTCTCAAACTAAATACCAAAAATGCATTACTGTATCCTCCAAGAAGTTGTCTACCCCATATAACTTGCACATTTACAATACTCCCCTAAGAGATGACCCAGTTGTTCAGGATTTGGGAACTAATGTGCACAGTGACCTAAGTTTTAGTAATATGTGTCTATTGTTGTAAGAACATCCTTCTTTATTGCATAGCTTATGAACAAAAGGATTGTGTCTAGATCAGGGATGTCATTGCCCCCCTTTACTCAGCCCCCATTGACCAGTCATTGAATATAATGCATCTTTTGGCATGTTTCTGTCAAGGCACAAGCAACAGCTGGAATGTCCAAGCTACCTTACTAAAAGGATTAAAGGCCTAAACAACATGTCCTACATAGATGGGCTTAAAACACTGTCACTATACTTAGCATCCTACAGACTGTTAAGAGGTGAAGTGTGTCTGGCATACAAGGCATCCTCCGAACCATTACTGATGAATTTACTGCATATCAACAAGTCAAATGGCATCAAAAATATTCAGTCTATGGATCTAAATCTCTTCTGCAACACCAACAGAATGGTTTGGATGGACAGGTATATTTTGCAGAAGATACCACTGCTATGGGACAGACCCCCTAGCCATAAAAAATAAAGTTCATACCTGTCCATTTTCAAGCACAACATAGATCTGTGGATGGGAAACAGAAAATTTACCCCAGGACTGCTGCTTGAACTACTAATGGACAGATGCAGCTCCTAATGCTTTATTCCATGCATGGATCCCCTCAAGTGATCTATTTTATGATCCCAGGCATTCTCATTAGTGGCGATATATAATTATCAACCACAAGATGGGTAAGGAAAATTTATAACCAAATGGGTAGGTTATTTTGAGCACAAATAGGGAAACTGGCTAGGTTTAAAATGTCCCAGAAGGGCAGCTAGCCTAGTACTTACCAATGAACCTATGAGTGGGTCTTCAAAGCTATGGATGAGGGAAAGATGGTGCATGCTGCCTACCTTGAACTGGCCAAGGCATTCAATTCTCAGGTATTGTTGACAAACTGTTAGAACTAGGCATAAATCCCTACATAACTTGTTATATTTCTGTCTGGCTCATAGATAAGGCCTGGGAATTCAGGATTAGTGTGAGACCACTTGTACCAAGAGGCGTGTCACCAGTGGAGTATCCCAGGACTCCATGTTGGGCTCGCTCCTGTTTGACATCTATTCATGAAAGTCAAGACTAATTGCAAAGGCCTCTGGCTCATCAAATTCGGAGATGACTGTAAACTGGATGTTATCATATATTCACCATGACAGCACCATCCTACAATAGGGTCTAACACAAACAAATGAATGGTGTCAAAGCCATGGAATAAAACTAATCGCAAATAAATGCATTATAGTGCCATTTAGGAAATAATCCACCCAAGCCTATTACTCCATAAGTGTTGATCCAATAGTTAGGGATGTGGGAACATATATATATATATATATATATATATATATATATATATATATATATATATAGACAATAATCTGGCATTCAACCAACACATAGCCAAGATAATAAGAAAATCATTCTATGTCACTCAACTCATAAGCAAAGGTATAGCATCCATGGACAGGGAATTTATAGTACCAATCCACTCAATCCTTATCAGACATATCATTGAGTACAATGCCCACTTTGACATGTTCCTAACAAGGCACTTGCAACAGTTGGAAACCTTCAAAGGTTCCTCACCAGATGATTCCAGAGTATGAATACCCTTTCCTACATAGACCACCTTAAGGTCCTATCTCTGTGTTCAGTCTCCTACAGGTTACTGAGAGTTGATCTATGCCTGGCATATAAGGCATCCTCAGATCCAGCTCTGATGGATCTCTTGCACATGCACAAAACAAACAGCACCAGAAATACTAGATCCAAGGACCCAAATCTTGCCTCTGACAAAATAGAACAAGCTGGAAAGTCCGATATGTGTCTCAAAGGATCCCTGCTCTATGGAATAAGCTCCCCATCTGCATGAAACAGAGTTAATTCCTAACCCTATTCATATGAAACCTTGATCACTTGACTGTAAATTGTAAGTTCACCCTTGGTCTGGCTCCTATGTCTGTGATAGCCAAAGGTCAACAGTAAGTAAATTAATCCCAACTAACATATTTCCACCACATAACACTTAGCCACCTCCTTACTAACATTACGCACCATAGAGACATTCAATGAACTTGGGATCAGAATTGGGTTGGATAGGGTTGCATAGTTAGTCTTATAAAGACCCTGGCTGTAGTTTGCCTAGTATAAACCTATGAACCTATTAAGAACCTTATACACAAAGTGCACATTGATGTTTAAGCATTGTCAAAAAAAGACATTTATTTGGTGGTTATTTTTTTTTTTCCTAAATGCATCATGTTATAGAAGATAATAGGGATAAAGTTTATTAAAATACTAAATTATACAATACTTATGGTGCTGAAACACTTATATGTTTTTAAATGTCTCTGTAAATGGAAAATAAACAGTTTCAGCTGTTATACGTTTCTTCTTACATTGTTTTCTGTTGAATTCTACAAAACAATCTTTCATAGCCTGGTATTGAATAAACTCCTTGTAGGCATTGCACGAAGCCCACACAGAGTTTACGTTTGTGTGATGGTGCAAGGTGCACAGCACCACACCATGCATATTAATGATGCGTGGCATGCCTTAATTAGGTTTTGTGGCTGGCAATGGTGGTACTGGCTAGGAAACTATGTAAGCAGCATGGATACAATTTTGTTGAAAGCAGAGCACCTATGTTTCGCTGATTTGAGCGTTATGTCACAATGACTAACAAGGCTTCAGAGATAGCTGTGAATCATACCTCTCAACCTCTAAGAGCAAAAAATATGGACAAAGCCTTCAATAATGGGGGACAAAGAGCCAAATATATGGACACTTTTGAAATATTAGCTCTTACAAACTTAGCAAGTGAATTTTCTGAAAGGTATGAAGTCTGAAACTCAAATGTCTGCCATTATTTTCTGACTTTAACTATCATTAATTTGCCAGTGATTTGCAGAAAACCATAATTTTAGGAGAAATAGACCAAAAATATGAGGACAAAATCTGGACATTCTGCAAAATTCTGTACAGTTGAGAGGTATGCAATCTGTTAGTGCAACATATCTCCACAAAGGTCAACATAATGTGGGGAAATTTAACCAGAAATAGGGACATATATGCCATAGATGTCACATAGATATATGGCAGAATGAAAGTGAAAATACCTGTCGTCCTCTTTGTGCAACATATCTGGACAAAGGCATGCATAAGAGGGATAAAGGCCCAAAATATGAACAGAATTTTAATACTACATTTCAAAGTTTTGATGGTTGGATTTGTTGGTTTGTCCACATGTCTGCCTTCTTCTCTTTCTTATTCACACACACACACACACACACACACACACACACACACACACACACACTGACCTTTTGTGTCAGCCTAGGCTTCCTGCACGCCCCCCACCACACAGGCACAACACCTTGTGCAAGGGATGATAACTTTGCCATAGCCCTTTTTTTATCTTATGTATTCAGGGATACAAAAGCTTTGTGTCTGATGCTCAAGGTGCATAGCTAACTTAATGCTTAGTATATCTGCATTTGTGGTATTGATCTAGAAATTGTACCTTTTACTTATATAGGCCTTGGAAAGTTAGACAGTTGATAGCATCAACATTTCCCACCTTTATATTGAATGGTCTTGTGAGGGTTGTGAAGTCAGAAACTGCAATATGTATCGTTACTTTCTAACTTCTCTCTTTAATCATTTCCCAGTACAAACATATGGTGTTCGACTGAGGGCATGCAGTGATCATCAGTACTTTTGAGAGAGGACTGCATGAATCTTTGATGCCTGAGGCCTACTATTTCGTAATGGAGACATAAGTCAAATAGGCCTTTGCTGTCACATGTTAAATTAAGTTCTGTACAGATCTCCCACCTTTTATTAGCTTAACGGAACAAGTAATGAAATACAGGCATATGCCACACAGTCATATTAGTAACCAATACACTCCAGGCTCAGGACTTACCTTGTAAATGCAGCACTTGACACAGTTTTAGTTCAGGACTGACTGTCTGATGCAAGCAGTACACAGCCAATACATGGGGAGGTAAAGGTTGTGTGAGTTACCTGACATCAATGTTACTATATGTTTGTGAATAGGAGGAAGGTTTTAGGCCCATAGGTGGTGAGTGAGTGTGCTATGTGCTAGTCCTTAGCCAATGCAAGAACATACTGAGCACACCTACATCTGCCTATACTCACAGCAGCTGATGGTTCTCTATCTGACTCCTTATCTGTATGTGGTTGTGGTGACCTTGGCATTGATGGTGGGATGTACGCCCCTTCCCCTTGCTATTACTGCTGAAGCTATTTTCTCAGGATTATGTTGTGTAGCATGGCACATACGGTGAATATTTCTGTACATGTCCTTGGATTGTACTGCAGGGCTTTCCCAGATGTATCAAGGTACTGGAACCATGACTTTTGCAGCCAAAACACATGCTCTATATTTCTGAATTGAAAGTGTGCCTCATTATGGTGTTCTTCCATGGGTGTGTGTGAATTTCTGATGGGTGACATCAGCCAAGGTTCCAGTCTCTATCCTGCATCTCCCAGTAAATGGTCCTGTAGGATATCCCCTTAGCAAATATCTGGTACAGTTTTCAGGTGTGCCAGATATATGTGTTGTGATAACTGCCAGGGTTTCCAGCGCATACATTCAAGATTATTCCCTTGGCATTACACAAGACTTGGCAGTTGATAAAATGGTAGCCCTTTCTATTAATGTAGAGCCTACCCTGTTCCTTGGGTGGTACCTTAATTTCTACATGTGTGCAGTCTATGGCACCCAGTACTTCAGGGTAGTGTGCTGCATATTTCTGGCCCTCTCCTCAGAACTACGGGGAAAATATATGTGGTCACTGGAATGTTGGAGCATAGCATTCAGAAACTGGTGGAGGATTCTGGATGCTGATGCCTGTGACATCCCCATCATGTCCCCTGTTGGTCTCTGAAAGGTATCTGTAGCTAAGATTCAAGGGGCTACACATACCTTTGTCTCCACTGCAATGGGTTCCACATGGTTGACTCTAGCTCTGAGTTGAGGACAGCAGAGGTCACAGTTCCTCTAGTGTGTCTTTATCTATCCTGTAGTGTTCTGCAATTTCCACATCATGTTGTGAAAAGTAAAACGGAGCCTGTTAGCAGCAGCAGCAGCATTGGCTTCAGCCTGTATCGCATACAAATTAATTAAAGCAGCAGCCCCTAACATTCTGTCTGTGTAGACTCTGTTCCACATCTGTATTCCAAAAGTTTTGGAATCCACAGGAAAAAAACAACATGGAGTCTACACAGATGCTTTATAGCTTGCTGAATAGCTAAATAGTGTTGGATTGGTTAATTAGCATGCAATTCAGCTGCTTATGTTGTAATTAACATGCCACCATGTTTACCTTGTTTGCTTCAGGGTACACACTGCTACACGGCATTTACTGAATCAAAACTTTCCACAGTCATGCGCACATCACACCGCAATGCACACATGGCGAAAAATGACTGGGTAGGCTTTATTGAATCCCCCTCATAATGTATTTTCCTTGGATCAGACATGGTGATAAACATTCTGACACAGCTACCTCAATTGCTTGAGTTAACAGGAACAGAACTATTGTCGAAATGCAAATCAGTGTGATTTTAGTTTGCTGTTATAACCGCAGTGCTCCAAAGCAATACTTAAACATTCCTGTTTCAGTAATAAGAAAATAATTTGACACAGCACAAGCTGTTCTTCACAGAATGTCTGCATTAACTTTTAAAATTCTGAAGCAAGTTTATACTGTTTTCTGTAGCTGCTGCCAATCATGCTATAGACCAAAATGTTCATATTGCCTTATTATGGCAAAGTGTAAAGCTAAAAGATGAAAAATGTGTATTACATGAAATGATCAAAAGGACTTTATCTTTGTATTCAGCTGATTGATTGTACCTTAGGTACATTATGCTTCATGTGAAATGTTTTTTCAGTGTTCTGCTGACACTAATTAAATAACAGCAAAGACATGATACCATTTTAAATTCCTACTGTAACTTCATTTGTTAAAGGATATTTTCTAGTGGTAACAAAATGATAAAAACTGTTAGTGAGATTTGAAAGCACTAAGGCAATGTGAACATCTTTTATCTATCTTTTTAACTTCTTTTTCACCTTTTTCTGCAGACAGTGTGTAATGTGATAATCATTTTCTTAATAAAAAACAAACACAGACTATCAAAGGCACTAAATTTAGAGCCAAGCCTTATCATACATTAAATATCTTGTCCAAAAGAATGTTACTCCACTGCCAAGACATTAAATAATGTAGAACATAGTAGAACATGTAGAACCTGGCAGACCTGGTACATTGATTTGTGCACTGAATAAACTTCAGATTTTTTTTTTGAGCAAGATATTGTTTCCTTCACTTCAAATGAACTTCTCTACTTCCCTTTTATGAATTCTTAAATTCTTTTCAATTTTTTTGGCACTGTAACCTCTTTAAGAAGACTGTTTAGAAAAGCTACTTACCCTCTCTATGTAAAATAGTTCCTAGCATTTCCTAGCATCTTATTGTCTCTCATAAGAATTGTTTCATATATATTTCATACATTCTTGAATTATGCTACAGTTTTATGATATTGCATCAATTTCATGAAAGCTGCTTCAAACAGCTAGCGACTTTAGTCAAAAATAGCTCAGTGCGGATGATTGTCATATTATGCAGGATTTGATACTCTTAGCTACCATTTGCTTGTTTTTGTGACTTCGATCAAGTCAGTTATGCAAAAAGTTCCCCCAGACCACACCCTCAAAAGAAGATTGTGCCTAGCTGGTTTACTTGGTCAATAAATGAATAGTAAAGATGTCCTTGTAGTTTACGAATGTATGTATCTTGACTGCTCAACTATGTTCTGGAGTTCTGATCCATTTTTTCAAAATATGGAACCCACATAGACTGAGTAGATTCCCTTGAGATATGTATATATTTGTATCATATCCTATGCATCCTATGCAACTTCAACTAACTTTTAATCAGTTGCTATATAGCTTTACTTGAGAATCGTGCATCATTTTTGCCTTCCTCAAAGCTATTGTATAAGGGACCTTGGATTTTGGTGTTGGTAAGTTAGGGATAGTTAGAGAAAATGTCCTCAGGCATGTCTAGTCAGGGATGCACCTTCCCTGTTTTTATTTTTGATAGGTAGAGAGATCCTTGTACAGAAGATAAACAATGTGGTCAATAAAGAGAAGGATTTTTTTTTGGGGGGTGAGGAGATTTAGTATGCATTTCCTTGCTGTTGGTTTTATTTTAAGATGTAAGTAGGCAGTTACCTCGTATCCCGGATATATATAATACATTTGGGGTTGAGCTGTGGTTTTAAATTCATCCTGAAACTCTGGAGTTGGAGAGATAGAAAAGAGGTATATTTGTCTTGATCTGAGCAGCGGAGATAAATAGCCGTGGCATTTGATGTATGGTGCATTGGATGAAATAAGAAGGACAAGTGAGAGGAGGTAAAAGAGAAGGCTGGTAAATTATTAGATTGTTGCCAAGGTAGGGATTTTACACTGAGATAGAAAACAGAGGTTGTACATTAAATGTCCACATGTGATATCTGTATCTATATCTATACTTCTATCTATATCACCATCTATAGCTATAGGTATATTGACTTTAGTTGAAACACCCAAATGTTGGATTTCACTGCCCACACCCCCTGTTAATTTTTTATATTAACTACGAGATTTCACAATGTCGGAAAAATGGCATATTTCCCAACCCCAAGAATTGTGCAGTTTTGCATACCTCCCAACCATCAGTGTATCTGAACAAGTTTTTTTGAATAAACAGTAATCAACCAAACCTAGAGATGACAAAATCCATTATTGACATATAGATCTAGATCTAGATATATACATATATATATATATATATATATATATATATATATATATATATATATATATATATATATATAGACATATCTCAGAAGTTATGTGGGATACCCAAGGGGAAAAAGGATTGGGGAATTGTGAAGACTGTGAGAGAGATTTGTATGGAGGGGCAGAAAAAGCTGAATAGCAGGGGGACTGATTAAGGTGCCATGAACAACAGGCATAGGTCTCAAATGTCCAGATTTTTGAAGACTGTCCACGTTTTTGCCTTATATTTTTGGTCTATTCCTCATAAAATTTATGGTTTTCTGGCAAATCACTGAGGATTAAAATAACTAAATAATGACGTACATTTAAGTTTCAGACTTCAAATCATTCAGAAAATGCATTTTAACACAAATACTATTATTCTTGCAACTTTCTAAGTTTGAAAGAGCATTATTTAAAATCTGCTCCTATTTCTGGGCATTTCTTTCCTTATTATTTTAGAATCAGTCCAGATTTCATGCTGTAAAAGGTTGAGAGGTATGAAAGGGGATTCCAGATCTGGTGAAGTACCTGATGACATTGAATTTGATACAAAAGATGGTGAATAAAAAATATGGTGTGAGGTAGGTCTTATGGAAGTTAAGAAACACAGATGTACAAAGTTGAGCTTTTATGGAAAAAGAGTGAGATACATATACACATACAGAGATGTATGTACAGAAGCAGGTTGACAGAATGAATACATTATAGCTTCATATGGAGGGTTTAGGTGTTTAGGCATGGAGGGGAGGAATGCATGTGGAGAAAAAGGTGCTAGCTTTGGAGCGAAAGAGTTAAAAAGGGTACGCGATGTCATCAGAGGAGAGAATCATGGTACAGGGCTGGAGTTCAGGGAGTTTAATGAAATTAGGAAGGAACTTGAAATAAGTAAATGGCACTGAATACCATCCAGAAGGTTGAACAATCACACAAAGGAAAAAGTTAATAGAAAGGAGGGAAGATTAAAGACAAGGCAGAAGAATATCAAAGAAAGAGAGAATGGAAAAAGGGTGATGTTGTGAGAATAAAATATAACAGATTTATGAATGCCAGGGGCAGATGTGGGGTAGGGCAGCAGATTGCAATTTGGGAGGAGTTCTGGAAGATGGCAAGAAAGGTGTTGCCCTATCAGAAGGCAAGGAAGATACATTGCAGGATTTTGCATAGATGGTATGGAATGCCAGTTAGTGTGAGAAAGTAAGAGTGGTGGCTGGTTAAGAAATGTCAGAGATGTGCACATGAAGGAGCAAATCAGTTGCATATTTATGTGTCTAAATCTATGGCTATATGTATATCTATATCTACCTGTCCTCCATCCAGCTCTATATTTGTGAGTCTGTGTGTGTGTGTGTATGTATATATATATATATATATATATATATATATATATATATATTTATATATGAATGCTACAGAATCCTGAAAGCCCAAAATCCTGAAGACCAAAATCCTGAAAGTTCAAAATACTGAAAACTCAAAATCCTGAAAACACACAGGATACCAACACTTACTATATTCCAGCACAATTACATAAAGAAACAAATAAAACACAAACTATATTACTGTTCTCCAAGTATAAGCAGGGGGGCAAGCCTCCATGCACCCCCCATGTGGGGGGGGGCCATGCCCCTCACACCACCTGCTTCTTAAATATATCAACTCCAAGATTGCACTTAGTGTAGTGAAGTGCAATCTTGGAGCTGATATATTTAAGAAGCAGGGGGTGTGGGGGGCGCAGCCCTCCCACATGGGGGGTGCAGGGGGCAAGCCCCTCTGCATATAGTTGAAGGGTAATATGTTTCTGTAGGTACTTGTTCTGGAATATAGTAAGTGCTGGTATCCTGTATGTTTTCAGTATTTTGAGTTTTCAGTATTTTGAAGTTTCAGGATTTTGGTCACAGGATTTTGGTCTTTCAGGATTCTGTAGCACTCCTGTGTGTGTGTGTGTGTGTGTGTGTGTGTGTGTGTGTGTGTGTGTGTGTGTGTGTGTGTGTGTGTGTGTGTGTGTGTGCGTGTGTGCGTGTGTGCGTGTGTATTAAAAGATAGATAAATAGATAGCTAGATAGATATACAGATCCAGCTTTAGAGTGGACTATGACCCCACACTGAAGAGGAGCCTTTACACTTGTCACTGCAATCTACAGTTCAGATCTGAGAAAGAAAAATAAATCTTCACCTTGAAGTCCAAAGAAGGCTTTTCTTCTTGAAGCTGTAGTAAGTCACTCGCTACAAATGTTGCAAGCAGTTTGCTACAGTCAAGCTATGCACACTAAGCACTGCAGCACTTCAGCTATTAACGCAAATGCATTAATGGCATTTCATTAACAAATGCCAGTACTGGACGCCCCTACAATTGGCACCTGCTGATCATGACCCATAGAACATAGCAAGCTGCTTGATTTAAATCTAACAAGCAGTCTGTGGCAGTTAAAAAACCACACACTTTTGCTTTTTTGTTGTTTGTTTCTTTGAAGAATATCCTTGATTGATTTTGCCTTATATTTTTGTTCATTCCATCATATAATTTTCTGCTCAGTTGCTGTTAATTACAGTCAGCCACTTATGCCAGACTTTAAAGTATCCTTCTTAGAGTTTATATTACACAACAGGTAGCACACTCAATTTTGGTGCAGAAGACTGTGGTTTATTTATGTTGCCAATTTATTAAGTGAAATAGAGTCATATGTAAAAAATGTCCCTGGTTTTAGGGCATGTACTCCTCTATTATTTTTGCCTTTATCCATAAGTCTTTTTCAAAAAAGTTGAGAAGTATGCTGCAAATGCAGTATCAGCATTTATTAAATTAATGCCAATGCCATACCTCTCAAATGGCAAGAATTTAACAGTTTTTCCAGATGTTTGCCTCATGTTTTCGGGTCTTTTTCTCATAAAATATGCATTTTTGGCAAATCACTGAGAATGAATGGGTAGGGCCTGATGACGAAGGGATTGTGGCTTGTTGGCCCCCCAACTTGTCCCAAATTGAGACCCACTGTTGCTAAGCTTGGCCACTTTATCTATATCTATATCTATATCTATATCTGTATCTGTATCTGTATCTGTATCTGTATCTGTATCCGTATCCGTATCCGTATCTGTATCTGTATCTGTATCGGTATTGGCATCTATATCTATGCCTATGTTTATATCTATATCTATATCTGCATCTGTATCTATATCTATATCTATATTTTTATTTATATCTATATCTATATGTGTATCTATATCTGTCTATATCTAAGTCTATGTCTATATCTATGTATATCTTTGCTGATCTTGCAACAAATTTCCTGCAGCACTAGCCTTATGGAGAGTTTGAATTCCCTAACACATTCTTACTGAGTAATATTTCCTATTCATTCCCAGAGCTGTAGATGAACCTTGTCATTTTTTTTTAAGTAAAACAGTTAAGGACATCTGCATGCCACCTAAAACAGGTTACTTGAGTGGTTTAATAAAACGTTATGTTATAAAAGGATATAGAACTGGGTAGGAGAAACTGGACCAGGTGCTTCTATATCTGTTCTTTGTTGCAGGTAAGGTAGCCCAATCCTCAGCTTGAGTGAAACAACTGGAGAAAGTTGAACCAGAGCAGATGCATCACATAACTGTTATGAAGTCTTTGACAGAAACTCAAGTTTCTGTAAGTATGTCGCAGAGGAAGTCAAGGTCTCCACAGCATGTTCTGAAGTCAGAACTGATGATCCGATATCAGTCTCTCAATAACAAGAAGTAAAGCAATTTGTACTCAGGAATAAAGACATTTTTAGCGGTGCCTGGCAGAACCAGTCTAGTTCAGCACAACATATTAATCATGTCTGTTGAGAAATTCAGCTTGAAACCATGCCAAATATTAGAATCCCAAAATCAAGCAATTAGGAAAAAGGGACAGAAAATGATCAATCTTTGGATCATAATGGAATTCCAAAGTGAAAAGAATAACCCCTTTGTACAGGTTCCCAATTGGTCTGTAAGGTTTTGTAAGAACTTTTGAAAATTAAACAGCATATTTAAAACTGATTCATATCCCATACCCTAAGGGTATAAACTGATTGAAATATTGCACAAGGCTAGGCTTCTGTTCACTATTTTTAGGGAAAAAAAAAAAAAAAACGGCAAATTCAGCTAGTCCCAGAAGTTGCAGAAGTTAAGGAAATTATTATGTTTTCTATGTCATACAGGCTTTTCTGTTACAGTCTTGATTTTTGGTCTTCACATAGAAACTACAATTTCCCCCAGGCTGATGGGGAAAATAAAAACTTAGATTCCAATACCATATATTTAGCAGCCTACCTCAGTATTATAATATTGTCTGAACAATGTGAAAGCCATCTCCCTAAATTTCAAGACATTTTGTATTTCCTATGTCAAGTTGTATTGAATGGAAAGCCACAGAGAAAACTAAAGCAGTACAAAGCTGTCCACTGACACCACTAAGAAGTAGGACTTTTAATGTCTGGTAAGATATTGTTATAAATTAGTTTCTACTTTTGCTACTTTTGCTTGTCCCCTGATGGTCATTATTGCAAGTAAGGCTCATTTGGACATTTAGTTGACAGTGAAGCAGAACAAATCATTAGGCAAGCATTCATAACTAATATTATGAGTTCTAGGCATTTCCAAACAAGTGATAGTGTACACAGATGCCTCTGGCATAGGCAAATGTTCTGCTTTTTCTTAAGACTAAAATAAAAATGGGCATCCCATCTATTATCTAAGCAAAAAAACTCAGCAATGCTTGGGAGACATTAATCAGCTACAGAGAAAGATAACGCCTTGCTATAAAATGAGTCCCGAGAAGACCAAAGTACTACTTATTTGGTAGAGAATTTGTTATCACTGCCAAGAAAGTAATCTTATGTTCATGTTTCCCAATAAACCTCAACGGAAAACTGAAAGGCTGGTTCCAGAGACTGCTCTGTAACTGCAAGGGCAGAAATTGCAATACTATATATCCCGTTTGCTTTCTTCTCAGCATGTTTTTAGGACTGCATTTAAAGGTGCAACTAACTTGACTGAGAAATTCTTTTTTCTCTGTTTTTCTGTAGAACTTTAACATAATTTAAGTGTTCTACCTTTCATACTGCAAGAGTAAAAGTTACCTTTTCCTTACTGCATGAGAAAGTGGACATTGGATGTACATGTATAAAAACTGTGATTTTGTGTGTGTCTGCACATGTGTGTGTGTGTGTGTGTGTGTGTGTGTGTGTGTGTGTGTGTGTGTGTGTGTGTGTGCATAGGTTCATAGGTTCATAGGTTCATACTAGGCTATCTGGCCTAGGACATTTATAAGCTTAGCCAGAGTGTGTTTGGCTTTCGCCACCCATTTTAAATTAATTTTGCTATGCCCTTTTTCGAGGTTAGTATACTGTGCCTCTGTCTAACAGTGACACAGAAGTGATACCCAGGGTAAACCTAAGATCTCCCATCCACTCATCAAGATTCCTCTTGAAGAGAGTCAATGAGGGACTCTGCCTAACCTTGACTGGGATTTTATTCCAGAGTGAAGGGAGCCTCTGGGTTATGAATCTGTCCCTCCAGCATGTCCTATTTATTTCAGTGCTGAGGTTCAAGTCTCTCAAGCATGTAGCTCAATGGGATTTGGATTTTCTGAGGTGAAGCATGTCCATTAATTCCGGGTTGGACATGGCTTTATACGTCAGGCACAGATCGCCTCTGAGCAGTCGGTATGCCACTGAGTAGAGCTGGAGTTTCTTTAACCAGGCAGCATATGGCATCTCTTTGAGCTCTTTGATCCTCTTGGTGAGGTACTTTTGGGGTCTTTCCAGTTGCTGCAGGTGTCTGGTAAGATACATCCCAAAAGGGGCATTGTACTCAATTATGGGCCTGATGAGGGATGAGTAAAGAGGCACGATGACCTCCCCTGATCTAGAGGTGAATCCCTTCATGATTAGGTGGGCTATATAAAATGTTTTTCTAACCACTTTGGCCATGTGGTTGTCAAGTGAGAGACTGCTATCAACTTGGGTCCCCAGGTCCCTAATTACTTCTTCTGTACTTAATGGATTACCACCTATGTGGTAATTTGTGAGCACTTTGTTTTTGCCAAAGGGGATGACTATACACTTTTTGGCGTTTAGCTTGAGGCCATGGCTCTGGTACCAGTTGTCTGTTTCTATGAGGCCCTTTTGGAGGATGCTTGCATCGGCTGAAGAGTCGATTATGGTGCCCAGTTTGCAGTCATCAGTGAACTTGATTAGCCACAGTCCTTCCATGTTGGCTTGTACCTCCGAGAAATATATACCGAACAACAGAGGTCCCAGGACTGAGCCGTGTGGGACGCCACTTGTAACTGGTTTGGAGTCTGACATGGCTCCAGCAATTCTAACCATGTTGGTTCTGTCCTTGAGCCAGTTTGCAACCCATCTAGTGACATAGGGATTTATATTTAAGCTGGTGAGCTTATCTATAATGCCCGAGTGGGGTACTGTATCGAAGGCTTTTGCGAGGTCCAGGTAGGCTGTGTGGACCACCTTCCCCTCATCAATGGCCTTGGTGACTGTTTCAAAGAAATCGACCAGGTTTAAGAGGCAGGATCTGCTCTTAACAAGGCCGAACTGGGTAGGATCCAGTGTCTGTAGGTCCCCAATATCTTTATTTATGAGGTCCATGATGATCCTTTCCATAGCTTTGCAGAGCAAGCTAGTCAGGCTTAAGGGGCGATAGTTTCCAGGATCCGTTGAGGCACCCCATTTGTGGAGAGGGACCACTGTTGTTGTACGCCACTCTTTGGGTACATATCCTGTAGTAAGGCTGAGATTGAACAGTAGTTTTATGTTTGGGTTTAGCTCTTCTTGGAGTTCATGTAGGACGCAGCCCGGGACACCGTCTGGTCCCATTGATGCTGTGTTTTTTGCTTTGGAGAGGGTGGTTCTTACCTGAGAATCTGAGATGTCAGGGGGGCAGCACTCTGCTGGGATAGATATTTGCCCTTTTGGTGGGGGGGGGGGGTTTGCACTGAACCTGTCAGCTAGGATGTTGGCAATGTCTGTGGGTTTGGTGTATGTTTTGTCATTTTGGACTAATTCTGAGCATATCTGGGAATTCCCACCCAGGTTCCTAACATAATTAAAGAAAGCCTTGTGATTATCCTTAGTGTCCTGTGCAATTTTTCTCTTGAAGCTGGACTTAGACGATTTTATGAGTGCCCGTAATTTTTTGCTAATACTGATCAGAGATGCCTTCCCTTTTTGGGATTTTGCTCTGTCATGTAGTAGCTTCCTCCTTCTATTGTATAGTTTGTTTATGGCTGGGGTCCACCAGACAGGACGTCTGCCTTTGGAGGATTGGGTCTTGGTTTTATTTGGGATTGCATGATCCATGCATTCCTGAAGGTGTTCATAGAATGCATTTACAAAGGATTCTGTGGTTTGGGCCGTATTTTCCACAGGCCCGGGGGCTTTGAAGGATTCCACCTCAATTTTGAGGAGTGTGAAATTTGCTTTAGAGAAGTTTTTCACTGTGGTTTTCTGGGCAGGGGGTGGGGTCAGGATGTGAATATAAAGTGAGATTAGTTTATGGTTTGATCTTACCAGTGAGGGATACACTTCTGGTCTGGAGCATAGAGTCCCCGTGTTGGTGATGATCAGGTCCAGTATGTTTTCTCCTCTTGTGGGAGTGGTAACAGGTTGTTCCATAGCATTTGAGTTTATAAATTCTAGGAACCTTTAGGCTAGGGTGTTGGAGCTAGAGTAATGCTCCCAGTCTATGTTTGGTAGTTGAAGTCACCCAATATAATGGTGTTTGGAGCGACCTTCATATTTTCCATTGTTCTCAGGAAGGCTGAGTGGGGTTCCTGGGTTTGGGAGGGTGGTCTGTAGCAGACTATAAACTGGAAGACAGTTTTACCCATTGTTAGTTGCACATGGATAGTCTCTGATGCTTTGTGCTATGCCCCAAACCTGGAGGTGTGGGTATCTTTGATGAATATTGATACTCCCACTCCTTTTGTGGTTCGGTCCAAGTTTTGGGGCCGAAAAGCATGGTATGAGGTATAACCTGGTAGTGCTGGGGTGCTCTCGGGAACCTTGAACCAGGTTTCTGTTACTGCACAGATAACGATGTTCTCCATGCTAAGGAGAGTTTTGAGTGCGTGCCTCTTGAGATTTAGACTTCTGGCATTGAGTAGCATTACTCTTAGTTTCTTATCCCTTGTGATACCTATGGAGGTGGGTTTGTCTTTTGAGCCTTGCCTAAAAAAGGTACTATGAGGGTAGCAAGAGCCTTTGCCAATATCCAAAAGCCCAGGGTTGACAGGTGCAAGCCGTCCCTAGTGAAGGATTGTGGCTTGTCGAGCATGTCATCCCAGGCTGACAGGCATTGGATCCCCTTTGAATGACACCAATATTTAAGCCTATTGTTGAAATTGATCATCTTGTCTTCATATTGTGGCTTCATTCTTGGTGGGGGTAAGATGCTACACAAGGTCAGGGTCATACCAGCCTGAGCTACATGCTCAGAGAGCTCCTCTATGTCTCTTTTCATGTAGTCCAGGGAGGTACATCTCAGGTCATTCACACCAGCATGGACAATGACTGAGTCATATATGTACTTGCCTTGGAGTGACCTGAGTGCTTGTGTTATGTGGCAGATCCTAGTGCCCGACAGGCAGCTCACCGTGACCTTCTCCTTGTTCAGCCTGGTGAGCGGGACGTCAGTGTGCCTGATGATAGAGTCACCTATTACAAGTGTATCAAGTGTGTTGTTTAGCCTTAAGGGCTGTGACTGTTTGGCACACTGGCTTTGTGAGCTATGTGTTGCACGTGTTTTGTTTTGGGGTAGCGGTGTCTTAGGTGTCTGCTTTGCAGGTCTCTGCTGCTTAGACAGATTTTTATTTAGAGCCTCTGAGTATGTTTTTGTGTGTTTATGTGTTTGGTTTGCTGTTGTGGTAGGTCTATGTGAGACTGGAATTGTAGTGAGTGTGGTTTCCTTCTCCTCCTGACTGGTTATGCCAGTACTGAGTTGAGAGAGCTTAGCCTCCAGTTTGGCTATATGGTTGCATCTCTCACATGTGTTGGAATTTGTTGGGAGGAGGAGAGGGTTGTCTGTGTACATGAGGCAGTTGTAACATTGCCTCAAGATTCCCAGATTCACCAGGTGGACTGGAGAGGAGATTGACAACTGACCTTTGGACATGCTAGAATAGTATTGGGAATTCCTTTATAATTGAACAAAAGGGCCAATGAGGATCAAGCTACTCAAGGGGAGTTTGTGAGGGTGTAGTGCTTTTAATTTTTTAGTGCTGACTTATATAATTGCTTTAGTGAGCAAGTGCCAGGTAACTTAAATGCAATGTGTTACAGGTAACTTAAATACCGAAATGACAAACAGTAACTTTCTTTCAAGTGAAACAAGGAAATAAGTACAGTAAGCAATGGAGACATCACTAGGGATCCACAGAAGCGCTGAAAAGCCACGTTTTAGGTGGAATTAGCATTTCAGGGAAATAACAAGCAAACAAACAACAAGCATACAAACAAATCTAGATTCAGCAGGCTTGGATCTAGTCTATGCTACAGCAAACAAGGTGTACCAATTTCAGTAAGAAACAGTTCAAATATGCAGGCACTATAAGCCTTTAACCAGAAATTCCCAGCTCAGAATAGCAGAGTCCAGCCTCTCCTCGCACAAGAGTGCAGACCACGAACCTTCTTAATGTAAAATAACTGGCCTGAAGCCCAAGTGCTTAAACCAGAACTAATACACTTTTAGAATAACAGACACTGAGCCCTCAATCAGCAGTTCCCAACTTAGAAGGATGTAAGCTACCTGTCCTGCCACCACAGTGCAGGCCACAAACCTTCCTAATGTAAAACAACTGGTCTGAAGCCCAAGTGCTTAATCCAAAAGACTTAGAATGATAGCTACACTTTAATTAAGTTACTACCAAGCAGTAATAAATACAACTGAATACTTTAAAGAATGCCTGGATTAGTGCTCAAGTTATACAAACAAAGCCAGATTCAGTATGTGTTACTAGGATTTGTTCAACAAAGATAGATATTCACCTGAGAACATTTTTATACAGTTAGGCCTAAGGGGAGTAGGAAGGGATTTATAGATTTCAGCATTGTTAGTACACAGGGTTTTCTTCCTTAAATATGAGTCAAACTTATAGTATCAAGAGTATTTGACATAAACTAGACATTGATACAACTGTTTTTACTGTTGAGATTTAGAAGAGGGGGAAACCTCTTGATACGTATCGCTCATCTTGGTTACTCACTGAAGATGAACATGCAGGATAGTTTGTTTATATATTTATTACATAGAAACACATCAGGATGGATAACAGCAGTACAAAATATAAACTAACTGATTAACTGGCAGAACACACAGACATGCATGTTTACATCTCAACAGCTTATGACAAAATGGCAGTCAGGCTCACAAATGCTCAGTATTTATACACTTGTGCAAGCCC
>NC_056745.1:1526782826-1526865326 GCF_019279795.1 Protopterus annectens | reverse complement strand
ATAAGAAGTGCACTGATAACTTGGCAGTTGGGAGCGTGCAGGGGGAGCGTCACTTTACTCGCACATTAACTTTATGCCTGTGCTTGTCTTTGGTCTTACCATAAGCAAGGTCACACTGAAAATGATGTAAAACAGGGACTAGCTCTGAGATATACTCAGTCAGTCTTAGAAAGGCAAAGTATTCCATTTTTTTTTTTTCACTAAGCAGTTACTGTCGTAATGCTGGGGGTAGTAGTTGGGACATAGGACAATGCTTATGTGGTTTACCTAACAGGAAAGATTTGCGGCTTACATTTTGAAGGTTCATCTTAGGAGCACATTACAGTTATTTAGATCAGAAAGGGGTTTGGTAGGAACAGTTGTGTAGCAGGGTGGGTTAATGCAGTGTGTTATAGCTGATAGTGGCCTGAGTTCAACTCCTGGCAGAGGTGTTTTTCTCTTTTTCTCACTCTTCATTGCTCACAGTGTTTTTCTGTCATTGCAGGTGTCAAGGGCAGCATGGCAGATATCCAGGCATTGAGGCAGAGGTGGATGAGCATCGTAGCCCAAGCAGAGGACCTGTTCTGGGAGCTGCCAAATGATTACACTGAGATGACCAGCACGCAAGGCCCAACATATGGAAGAGTAAACAAATGGTGAAGGGTAAACAAAAAAACAGAGGCAAGAGAGCATGCCAGGGGCTGCCAGCTGAGGAGAGAACAGCAGAGGTCATGGCACCAGTGTCAGTACTTGCTGCTCCGACAGGTAATGATCACACAGTCCCTCCTGAGAAGGGAGGCTGAAGTAGAGGTAGCAGAGAGTAGGGGCCAGAGGTTGGGTGACAGGATTAGTGGGCTGCCTATGTTTTTGCAGGATTCCAGGGGTGGCTGTGGGGGTCTGCAGACCTTAATGGGCCAGGACTTTAGCAGGAATGGTAGTCTTTCATCGCTAGTGGAAGAGATCGACCCTTGTTTAGAGGAGGTAGGGTCAGACTTTGGGACATGACTGGTCAATTGGTTGACTACGCAGACATTGGGGCAGGAGGGTGCAGCAGTCCTTTTTACTCCCCACATACCTCTTATAGTAAAGGAGAAGATCTAGAAGGGTGAGTATGTGGAAATTTTTGAGTTAGTTGATGCAGATGGTGTTCAGTACCTGCTGGAAGCTGAGATGGCGAACGAGAAAGACCTATTGGCAGCATTGGCTGCCCTAGGTTGCAGGCAAGTGGGGAAGCTTTGGCAGAGAATGAGGAAGAATTGGGTTTTTGGATTTGTATATTACATGGTGGTATAGTTGGAGAGGGATAGCACATTGGGCCATCCTCTCTTGGCTTACTTTCTGACAATACAGGAGGCACAAAGGTTGCGCCCAGGTAATGTGTGGCTTTGGTATGACCAAACATTTTGCAGAGGAAGGCAGCTGATAGGTCCATGCACTGGGAGGTAAGACACCCTAATATCCAGCTGTCCACCATGATTGACACTTTAGTTCAGGTCAATAGAGGACTATTTAGAGTTCAGAGAATTGTACTGGCAAATTAAATTGAATGCCATTAAATTACCTGGACTCAATGATGCTCTTAGTATTAGTAGTTTTTTAAGATTGAGGTCCTACCAGAGTTAATAGTGGACTGTGTGTGTTTTTTTTTTTGGGGGGGGGGGAATAACAATAGTAATATGGGGGGTTGCTGCTGTATTTTAACTTAGGTTTGTTCAACTTTAATTTACTTGTTTGTAAGAGTTCATTTGTTTTTCATGTTGAATTAATTTTTTGCATATTGAGGGTTAAGAGGGAGCACTTAATTGAAATCTGTGCACAGAGGTGTTTACTTTTTTTAGTGTATTGGTGCTTTAAGTGGTTACTACAGTTTTTAAAGAAGATCAATTTTAAGTCATGTGACTTTGTTTTTTTATATAAAATGGCCTCAGTTAATTGAGGTTTTTTATTCTGATGAAGTCAGCTGATTGAAGCTGATGAAAGTGCTCAATAAACAGATTTTTTTGTAGATGGAAGAGTCTCTTCTTGGTTTTCATTGCAAGTTTGTTTCGGTTCCTGGTTTATGTGTGACTCTTTAAAGAGCAGCAACTTTTTTCTCAGATGAAGGCCCTACAATACCATATACCTCTCAGCTGTCCAGATATTTGCAGAATATCCAGATTTTGCCTGATATTTTTGGTCTGTTCCTCATAAAATTTGTGGTTTTCTGGCAAATCACTGAAAAACGAATTCACTAAATAATGACAGACATTTGAGTTTCACACTTTATATCCTTTGCAAAATTCTTGCTGATGCTAAACCTCTTATTCTAGCAAATGATTTTTTTAAGTGCATGACAGGAATATTTAAAAGATGTCCTTATTTTTAGGGCTTAGCCTCCCTCCTCGTATTACTTTGGCTTTGTCCACATTTCTTGAGTTAAGAGGTTGAGAGATATGGAATACATCAATTAGTTAACGACACAGACAATAAGTGCACAAAAAAGGGAGAGAGATAGAATATTTAAAATATTGTCTCATCTAAATAGACAACACTTGGGTAGCATCATTATATTTAGATAGGTAATAGAGATGTGTCCAGACTCTAGCAGCATATTTTGCAAGATTTATTGGAGTTAACCATGAAAGAAATGTTACTTATTAATTCATTATTTAATTGATTTATTTTGAATTTGTTATCAGTGGCAGAGCAATGATCCCACTGGACCTATTTTGTTCGCAGTGCAGGTTAAACACAATAGATACATCACAGTATATAGAAAGTGAAAGACAAAATGGAATATATACATGTATTGTATACAAAGTGAATATCAGAGTTACCTTGAGGATATAAAGACGATAGATACAAGACATTATATAATGAGTAACTGACAAAACAAAATATATACATGCATTATATACATAGTGGTTATTTGAGTTGGCATGGTGAAATAACACAAGCATATAGGCAGAGAGAGCTATGTAGAGGCAAGTTGGAAGGAAGGGGCTACTTTACATGACCAGAGAGAAAGCAATCAGATATACATATATTCCTTAATGTGCTTTTAGCACTGATTGGAAACTGGGGTAAGAGAAATTATATTTAAGAAAAGAAAGAAGAGTTACCACAGTTTGGGTCCAAGGACTGAGAAATCATAGTTTGGCACTAAAGCCTTGTTTGGGGGATTTGGAGGAAAGTGTCTGAGTGGTTTAAAAATTCAAAGGTTCTATGTTGAAAAAATTATGAATAGTCTAGTGGCTAATGAGGAGAGGGAGGTATCATTCTTGATAAGTTAATTCTTAAATAAGTAAAGATGATAATGCATATTTGTATATAAAGGAAATCATATTTTGATAGCTGTATTACACTGTGGAAGATAATAAAATGTCTCTTGATCATTTTTCAGATTTAGTTTTTCTTTGTCAGCTTTGGTATACTCACTCATTTCATTTCAGCTTGTTGCACAACAGTTTGATCACGGCAACTCTTGAGTGATAGCCGAAGCATTTATTTTCATAATGCGTGTACCTGAGAGTGTCACTTTGTGCATGTGTAGCACCAAATGAGTATACTTTACAGGAGAGTAGCCTCCTTGCCACCCATATATGGGATTTGACTATAACATCCATTACATTATTATTGTCATTCCAGAGTTACTGCATGCTGGACAAAGAACAGTCAAAGATGGGTAACATAATGTTTGTCTTGTTCATTTGTTGAGGTGCACTGACCTTACAACACCCACAGTTCACTGGCAAACAAATATTTATAAACTTACTCCATTAAGAAGTGAGCACAGCACACACACAAACACACACACACACACACACACACACACACACACACACACACACACACACACGTGCACACTCAAGAAAATGGTACTTAAGTCATTATGCAAATGTCATTTGAGAACTGGTGATCTGTGCAAGGATTGCAAGGTTTCTTCATTATTTGGATGACAATGACAAAAGACAATTAAATGAGAAATATAATTTTCAGAAATTATGGATACTGTTTATTCAATTCAAAGCTTTAAAATCTACTTTTCTTGATGTTTACTCTATATTATTTAATAAATTGTTAGTTTAACTTCTCCACATTCATGTCAATCTGTGTTTTTAAGTAATCGAACATTCTAACACATGAACCAAACAAAAACGTTTTTGATACCCGTACTTAATTAAGATCCCTCTAACCTCCCCTCAAACTATAGATCAATTTCTTTAGTCATTTGTGTTATAAAACTGTCTGTGACCATATAAGACAACAGACTGTAAAATTAGTCCTGTATAAAACTGTACCTTTTTAATATGGTTTTATTTAAAGCCATTTAATACAGCATCATATTTTAAGTCTAGATTTTTTTTAATTCAACTGAATCTGGAAAAGAATACCCTGTATATATATTTTTATATGGCACCTCAGACCCTCATTCTTCTTCTTCATTTATTAAGACTATTACATTATCTAAACTAGCCTCTTGTTTCTATGAATTACTAATTCCTCAGGATTCAAGAAGCTCGGCGCAAGGATGGTTTTAGCCTTGCACCGAGCGTCCTTACTACAGATGGTGCAGCAGCGCCTTATGAATATGTATGAGGGTGTGCTGCTGCACCCTCGATGTGCACAGGAAATGTGTGCGAGTGCAGGGGTCATGTACAAGTGCTCTACAGAGGCGTAAACATGCCCCAACAGTTGCAAAACCTACTATGCCTACTAGTAGAGTCCACCCCTAATAGTAAGTCAGTAATTCAGTGTCCGTGGATACCGAAATGTATGCTAAGCATACAAGAGTGTCCACGGACAGTGAAATAAAATTGAAGTAGTAAACACACAAGCACGTAATGGAACATTGAGCCCTGTCCCTAGAACTTTCACAATTAGATTCCCTGTGTCACTATTATACATTTGAATTGCTGCAATATCGAAGGTGTAAGCAAAGTGCAACGTGTTTGCCCGTCGCTGCCCTCCGCCGAGCATAGCTTACACATCATATTCATTCAAATAGAGAAAAACATGCGGAATCATTGTAAATGTCAATACTGTACTGTTTAGAGCATCCACCTAACAAAGAGGCATTCACGGTTCAAGCCCAACAATAGCACATATCATTTTCCATGTGGAATGAATGTTGTTTCGTTGTAAAACCGACATAAGAGTATCGCATGAGATATTTAACTTAAATATCATTCAAGCAAAGTGGCACTGTTATAATGAATAAGGTACTAATAAGCAGGTGTAAGCACAAATAAGCAGTAGTAAACACATATAAGTAACGATAAGCAAGTCTGAATGCGCTTGAGTGGGTCTAAGCAGTGCCCAGCATAAGGAAATGTATAAGTATATACAGATATATAATATACATATATATATATATATATATATATATATATATATATATATATATATATATATATATATATATATATATATATATATATATAGATATATAGATATATATATATATATATATATATATATATATATATATATATATATATAAAGAATGACTTAACAATGTTCTTATTTCGGCTTTTCCCGATTAGGGGTCACCACAGCGGAACTCCAGTCCGCTAATGATTGGCAGTAGATTTTTTATGGGTGCCGAGGTGCCACCTCGACGCCCAACCTTCAACTAAGGTACGCCCATTCTACGCATGTCTTTCGAATGCCACTCGACCACAGGGAGGACATGCAGACTCCACACAGAAGGCACTCTCGCCGAGAATAGAACCTCTTGCTGTGAGGCAACAATGCTACTGCTGCACAACGACTTAACAATAAAGCATACACAAGGAATGAGAAGGGAATCAACAGCAACCCTAGTATTATATAGCATTGTCAGCGCATGTCATATCAAGCTGGGCAGGAGTGAGCAAAGCACTGCTACTCACACCACAGGCAGGATATTAGCAGTGGGAGTAACATTGTTGATCTGCTAAGTCTACTTTACACACAGAGGGTAGTCCCTGGTGGGACTACTCTAAAGTTGATAGACCATTTGGCCATCCGACCATTACACAAGCAAGGGCAGATATGTTCAAGGACTAAATGGTGGGAGAGCCTGAGAATACATGGGTTTGGACAACATATGTGTAGGGCCCCTAATGCTCGGGACAGGGCAATGTGTGGAGGTGTGTCATGGCTGCGATAACAAGTGGACAATGGATGGTATGCATGTATGTTGAACACGGGAGGGGTGGAGGAACTATGGGTATGAAATTATGGAGCCAGGCATGCCAGAGTTGGATGGGCTGGTTCTAACTGGACCGCCCCATGGAGGTCAGCGAGTTAGTTATAAGTATATATGCATACACACACATGCAGACATCAATATGTAGAAGTACATTCTCTGTAACACATTCATTCCATTTGCAGACATAAATAACATGAATGTGCCCTTACAAATATCGGCAGTAGATAGAATAATAGGTTGTGCATAAGAGGGATGGGACGAAACTGCTAAAACGCAGAAGTGTGTACAATGTCCAAAGTCAGTGCTGTGTTGAAAAAAATCAAATGTGAGGACTTTCCCACACATGGAATCATTCCTGTGATCTGCCTGCTATGGCAACACCAATTACTAAACCGTTCTATATGTAAAAGAAATACACCAAACACATACATAATTAGGCTCTCATGTGTAATGTGTGCGTTACCACATAGTCATACTTATTAATGTATTGTAGTGTCATGTTAATGGGAGTAAGAATGTAATGAAGTATAGAGTCTAATCTTGAAATAAACACATGCGTGTCCCACATGGGACAACCCAAAAATTGCGAATAGTATTCTTTTGGTTGCTCAATTCACCAATGTTTGTTGACTAAACGTTTAGGAGTTCTGAGGATACGTGGAGTGAGTTAACCGATGGGATGGGTCTATAGGAGGAGGGAGTGGCCAATGTGTAGTGGTGTGGATACACTGCGATTCCAACTGGAGAATGGAGGACTGCAGTGTTAGGGAGGCATTGGGGTGTGTGTTTGGAGAACCAGGGGCCATGGGTATATGGGTATATATGCAAATGAAGCAGCACAGCAATAGTGTATTGGTTAGAGCAACCACCTAACGAACAGACATTCCCATACCGAATCCCACTGCATCACATACCATTTACCATTGGTAATCTGTACATGAACATATTGAGACATCTGTCCACTGTATAACCTGCAAAATATCAATTAATGGTTAACTGGAGTGAAGTGTCAGTGTCATAATGAATAAGGCACTAGTAAGCAGGTTTAAGCATCTGTAAACACCAGTAAGCATGTGTAAGTGCATTTGGGTGGGGTATGCATTGCTTTACAGACACACACACATATATATATATATATATATATATATATATATATATATATATATATATATATATATATATATATATACATATGGGTTCACTGCACATTACTGAAAACACATAATCCTGATGCCCAGATTACCGATCCCACAATACCTAATGCCCCCAAGCTTGAGATTTCACAATACCGACACCCGCAATATTGAGTGCTCAAAATTTCAAAATCCACGGCACAACAGCAATGACAAGCAGTTCATGCGATAAGCCAACACCAAACCACATTCCTATGTGCACAACAACACCCTAAGATGTGATACGATAGAAAATGGATAATTACAACAAACCCACATCACCATCACATCTGAACACCATCCCTTGACCCTACCAGTCTTGCGTTCTAGGTGATAAACGTACCCATCTATAATGAGCACCTCCTTACAATTTTGTGATCTGAGGCATGGATAAAGTACATCAACACTACCAGGCACATCATAGGTTGGGTTTGCCATCTCTGCAACATCAGCCGTTGAACAGCTTACATTCTGTTACACCCACTTTTATACTTCCAGGTCTATTGATGTGTAAATAACATTGTTAATATATTTAGTAGTGCACTATTTTCCTGACTTACTAACTTTTCCTGAATTAATAACAACATATGTACGGTAGTATTATACTTCAGCAGTTGGAGTCAGTGTATCACCATTACAGTATTGTGGGCGTCGGTATTGTGAAATCTTGGGCTTGTGGGCATTAGGTATTATGGGCTCAGTATTCTGGGTTTTCGGTAATGTGTAGTGAACCCATATATATATATATATATATATATATATATATATATATATATAAAAAAAAAAATATATATATATATATATATATATACATATATGTATATATATATATATATATATATATATATATATATATATATATATATATATATATATATATATACATATACATATATATATATATATATATATATATATATATATATATATATATATATATATATATATATATATATATGTATAGTTGCAGACATATACATATATATATATATATATATATATATATATATATATATATATATATATATATATATGTGTGTGTGTGTGTGTGTGTGTGTGTGTGCGCGTAGATATACACATATACAGCTATGATAGGAAACAGCACACAAGAATGACATATGTTCACAGGCTATGCCAAATGGAAGTGAGGGGCCCAAGCAAGAAACATGAAACACATAGCATGACCTTCCACCCCCCCCCCCCAGCCAGACATGGGAAACACACACACAAACAATGTAAAAGTGCACTGCTCCCCAGACCACATGCAGGTTACAATCGGGTGGGGGGGTACACAGTGCACCTGTGAATTTTAATCTTGGAACACAGACAGGAGCATCCCTTGCGGGACATCCCAAAAATTGGCAAGACCAAAAGAAGTTGATAGACCATACATTCTGTCTGGGGTGTATACATACTCAAAATACAAGGGTGGGAAATCCTGATGACCCATGGGTTGAGACAATTGTATGAAATTGGTCCCATGAAGTGGAGATTGGGCAGCATGTAGTGGTTTGTCCAGAACTGACCAGGACCCAGAGTAAGGATGGGTGCTGTAGAGGAGGTGTGGGTGGGGGAACTATGGGTATGGGTCTAGGTGTGCAGGTGTTGGCTGATGTGGGCCTATATGGACAGCCCTAGGGATGTAAGCAAATGTGTTCATTGGGCAGAGGCGTCACTCAATGAGCAGCCACACCCACTATGAGTCCCACTGCAGCAAAGTGTAATCTATATGGCAAGGAATGGAATAACTAGATGTAGATGCATATATGTAGAGGTATGTGTGTGTATATCTACCCATAGCGACATAGAGATAAGCCTGTCTCTCTCCGTAGTACAAATGCATACATACAGAGACAGAATACAGATACATACCAACATATAAATATATACATTTGCAGACACCCATGGACCCATATGTTGTTAGATATATATATATATATATATATATATATATATATATATATATATATATATATATATAGACAGCAAAATATCAATATACATGTATGCATACATATACAGATATGTCTGTATATAGTAATGTATATAGATATATAAACTAAAATTAATCGCACTCAAAAAATGAACGAAGAGAAGAAATTTTAACTAAGAAATGAACTTCTTGACAATAACAGCATTCAAAGAATAGTAAATCACACCAATAACTCTTATAGCACTTTAGCGCTTTCATCTTATTTATTATCAAGACTTCTTCAGAAAGACATGTTTCATAACTGTGAGCAGAAACATGTCTTTTTGAAGAAGTCTTGATAATAAATAAGATGAAAACGCTAAAATACTACAAGAGTTGGTGTGCTTTACTATTCTTTGAATGCTGTTATTGTCATGAAGTATATAGATATATATATGTGACTGTAAATATACGCATATATAGCTAGGATATGATACAGCAGTTATGAGTTGCATATGTTCACAGGCCATGCATATGGGGGTGAGGGGTCCAATAAACAAACGTGTAACACGTAGCATCAACCCCCCCACCCCCTAAGCTAGGCCGGTGAGACATACAGACACACAGTAAAAGTAAACACACCATGCTTCCCAGACCACCGGCAGGATACTACCAGTGGGAGGGACCTGCCAGGTCTAATCTTGAAACACAGACATCAATGTCACTTGTGGGACACCAAAACTTAATGATCATTGGAGGCAGTCCCGTTAATGATTCATCAAACCAGGCTGTAGATGTACATGGACCAGTACGTTGTGCAAGCCTGATAACCCATAGGTCGACACAACGTATGACATGTGTCCCTACATGGGGATAGTGGGCATTGTGTAGTGGTGCGTTTATACCCCACCTGCACACACAGTAAGCATGAGTGCTGTAGAGGAGTGGCAGGTGGGGGAACTATGGGAATGCAATTATGGGCCTAGGCATGCAGGTGTTGGCTGGTGCAGTTGTATTAGGACTGCCCCAGGGATGTAGGTAATATTCCAAAATGGGCATAGCTGATGCCCATACCTCTAAACTCCTAAGAGCAAATCCACTGGACAGGACATAAACCACTGGGGGAACAAATAGGGAGCATACCTCTGAACTGCCCCTGATTTCCAGGGACGTCCCTGATTTTGACTCAATTTCTAACTCTGCCCCACTTAATCCCTCCTAAAACTAGTGACATTTGGAGGAAAGGTGGTGAATTACAGATAATGAATAATGACAACAATTGAGTTATAAACATCATTTACCTCAGAAAATGTGTATGAATTCATATGCTCTGAGTCTGTCAATGTGTCAGGTTAATAGCACCAATAATTTAAATGTGTCCCTGATGTTGTTATGCCGTGTCCCTGATTCAGTTTGTATTTTTCCCCAATCATATGAGAGGTCTGATAGGGACAGAAAGCACATATTCCACTGACAACCTTAGAAAGATGATAGAATATTAGGTATGCAGTAACATGACGCGGCTGAAGGATGTGGGTTCCAAAACCCAATTACTTGTTTGTATTGAAGAGTGTCAGTTCCCATGTATTAGCCAGACAGGTGCAGATTGTAAGAGGAACACAACAATAATATGAATCAAACTCTGGACAGGCCGCGGATTCTATACAGTCGAACGGCATGATGTCGCCTAATGGGCAGCCATTCCCAATACTGTAGGCATGTAATCCGATGTAATAGGCATCACAAGGTAATATCGTAGTCCTCACTCCCACCCAGGGGTGTGAGTATCAGATGCAAACACCAAATGCAGTGCAATTGCAAGTGCGGGAGCAAGCGAGTGAAAGCCTGTTTGGCCACCAGTATGTGTGAGTATTACACTGGTAAAGCAATGTAGAGGCTAACTGAGTATAAGAAACTGTAACCGGAGATTAGCATTGCTTAGTTCCATGCAAACCCATGCACACCTGCTCACAACTGCTTTAATCTGCCTTAATCACTCTGTATCCAATGGCCTTGTTCTGCCCAGCAACAAAATAAACGGCCTCTGCAAGGCTCGAAACCAGGATGCTGCACACACAGCTATTGTGATTTACCACTAAGCAATGGCAAATACACAGACATCAGATCTTATCACAAACATATCATCCAGCACAGTCATTCAACAGTATAGGAAATATATTCCATCATGTAGATGTATGTGTGAGTGTTTATGTCCAGATATAGATACATACATATATATATATATATATATATATATATATATATTTTATACATATATATATATATCAAGAACATCCCATGTGACAACAAAGCATTACAATGGAATGAAAAGGGAAACACCAGCAATGCCTGTATTATGTAGTGGTGTTTTCCTATGTAATATCAAGACTCCCTCAGACAGACATGTGTCATTAATACATGCAAACATTTGTACATTGGCCAAATATATCACTCTGTGCATGTTATTTATGTTAACACAGCAGTTCCTGTCTAATCATTATCTGAGAACAGTACACTTCAAGGTGCTTTGTGTGACATTATCATCATGATAAAGGTAAATGGGATAACCATAGAGTGACCGGTAGTGTTGTTTGTACAATGGGGTCATCCGCATCACGTGTACCTGGAACCTTTAGGAGTCATGGATCGTGTGCTTGAGAGACAGGGGTGAGGACAACTGGAGTATGTTGTGATGTATATTATAAGGGTTACATGTGTCCAGTGGACACATTTGTGAAATGGACAGGTAACTATGGGGCAAATGTTGTTCTAGGAACCAATTGGCCTTTTGTTTCCATAGGGTGAGAGTGGGATGTGGGGAACAGAGAGTAGGTATGCTCATGGAGGATAGGTAGGGTAGGATGACACACAAGACAGCATACAGGCTCAGTATATGACACATGTGGGGGGATACACCTTGGACGAGGAGGGATGTTTGACAGTCACAAGCCCATGAGCCCTCAGATGGAAACAGTGGGACGGAGGTCCCCAACCATGGGCAGCCACCACTGCACCAAAATGGTTCCACTTCATATCATCGAATTATCATTTCATTGAATTTCAAATCATCGAGACCAAATCATTGAAAACTCATATCATCGAATCTCAAATCATTGAAAACTATAAAGCAACTAGAAATAACATTCCACAAAGGTTTTACTACATTTATGCAGGGGTACAAGCCCATATGCACCCCCCATGTGGGGGGCTATGCACCTCACACACCTCATAAATAAATATACCAACTCCAAGGTCACACTACAGTGGGGGGGGGAAAGGTAATTTCCTAACCCCACTGTAGTGCGACCTTGGAATTGGTATATTTAATTACGGGGGTGTGCGGGGTGTGGGGGATATAGGGGACTTGCCCCTCTGCATAAACATAGTAAACAGTGTCTGGGATGTTATTTCTATTTGCTTTATAGGTTTCAATGATTTGAGATTCGATGATATGAGTTTTCGACTAAGTGAGTTTTCGACGATTTGGTCTCGATGATTTGAAATTCAGTGAAATGATAATTCGATGATATGAAATGGGACCCACCAAAACAGCTGCAAAGGTGGCAGTGCTGGGGGCTGTCAAGGAGGGGCAGCCTCACCCTGTAAATGTGACACTCTGCCTTCGAGCTGGCATATCTGGCCTTGAAACCCCTTATTGAGCCCCCTATGCACTACGTCCAGGACTGTACAACACGGACATGTTTCTGTCTGGACCTGCTCACAGGGGGAACAAGCCCCATCCTCATTGGCGGTACCACCAAAAGGTAGTGCAGAGCCAACAGAGGTGGAGGTCCAAGGCTGGGCCCCAGATGTGCTGGTGCCTGGTGCCATGGCCAGCTGAAGTGGGACAGAAGGTTCTGCTGGGACCTCCAAACTGATACAGCCTATGGTGTTGCCGTTTAAACACAGATATGGCTTAGTAACAGTTAACAGCATTCAGGATTACTTATAACAGTATGCATAGATATGACCATCAACCCAACACAACGGATGGTATACATTTGCAGAGGGAGCACAACACATGCATATATACTGCATGACATCTGTACAAAGTGTAGAAAACTTGTGTCTGCAGCTATGAACAGTGGCCCATTATTGGCATGTCACTGAGAATCCCAGACAGTGTCTGTCATACAACTGTTTCATGTGACATAGGTCCAATTAGGGATGCAATGGCAGTAACTCATCATTATCACCTTGTACTGACTGCAATCCTCACACTATGAGCCTGCAGTTCACAGCTGTGTGTTCAGTGAGTAACAAAGGAAACAAATGGTTTGACACACTGACCAGTCCACAGATGGCCCTACAGATGGTGGTCCCTCACAAACAGAGCACTGTCTTGTCGGTTTTAAAGCATGCAGAATAGCCATTACCACATACAACTTGTTAAACAGGCATTAGTCTCAATGAAGCATAGCTACACTTACATGCTGTAGTCATGTCTGGCACATCACCTTACTGTCTTTAGGCTATTTCCCACTTTGTATGTTGTTTGAGGAACATCCAGATATCATCTGTGATGCCATTTACCAAACAACAGATCCAGGTACCACTCACAGCGACTGTCATGGGCAAACACCAACATGATGCTCCTAGATATTGTACTGTGTTTCCATGTGATTGACTATGGGAACATCATAACAGTTGTTCCACATGCAATCAGAAAGAGGAGGACTGCAACAGGTGCAGAGGCCATCACCTGATCATGACCATCACTTACAAAACACAAGCTGCTGCTGATCAGGTGTACAACTCCACATCCACCAGAGAGTGTGTGGGAGGGACAGACAGAGGTCAAGTACATCAGAAAAGGGCTTGGAGACTAAAACCTAAACATCATCTGTCACACACCTACTAGTACAGGGGTTCAAACCCCTGACTGACTAGTCATTACTATTACAAGTGCATGTAGTTACTCCATGTGCCACAAAGCTGACATGTTGGTGTGCTGTAAGAACATATATATGTGCTGGTGAGCGACATCTGCAACAGAGATATAGTAGACATACATTAGGTGTAGCGCACATGAATGTCCACAGGAACGGATGTCATTGTCAACACAACCACACTCTCTAATGAACTCACATTGAGACTCTTTGCCAGGCCCACAAATACACTTCTAAACTACTTAGTTTGCCACACTGCAGTAATGCACAGGTACTACATGCACCACAGGGGATATCCGGAGTTTCTATGGTTTAGGGCATGTGAACATGTTTGACATCTGTCGGTATGCCAATGGGAGTTATACTGGGAGTGACTGTGGTTGGGAGCATCATACCCCACATGCAGACACAAGGTGCCAGTTCTGACATGCATGTGTGCATTGCTTCATGGGTGTGTATTGGTTGGCTGTGCAAGATGGCTGTACAAGGCTGGGTGAGGGGTAATTCTTGGCATCACACCACCCGACAATGGTGTGCAGTGTGGTACAGGGGTGCAGTGTCTGCAATGTCCCACACAGATGGGTACTGTATGAACTGTCCTGACATCCTGGTTACCATTGTGTAAGGCCATAGCTTTGCAATGCATGCCATGTCTGTGTTTGGTAGTCCTTGACATGGACAATGCCTGGGATGTGCACATCCCATAATAATGTACAGTGACATGTACAGGTGTACCTGGTTTGGCTGGTACATGTTGTGTACACAGACTGTTATCCTCTAATATGCCAATACTGGCCTAGTGTGGCAGGACCTGCTTATAGACAGCAGGTTGACCCTGCACCTGCATTGATAGCATGATACAGGTATTCCCTGCTGTCAGTGTCATCAGTCCATACAGGGCACATGTGTAAAGCATTGTATGGCCTCTGTGGATCACATTTGATGGCACCGCATATATTGCAGACATCCAGTGGGGAACATAGTTAAGGTACATTGCCTGCAATTATGTGTCTATTGTACTGCTGCACATGGTGCAATGCCCTCTGCAGCCCACTGTAATCACACTATACCTGCTATCTGTCATCAATGTGCAGGGTACTACCAACATAGGGGGATATTCTAGGCAAGTGCTTTTGTGTATGACACATGGGTTCAGACCGTATTCCGGGTAATAGTAGGGTTGCATACTTTGTTTACCAGGCCTTTTGCCAGATGTAGGGGTATGGCTTGCCAATGCAGTCCCATGGCTGACTGACATCTGTACTCCTCGTGAGGTGGACATTGTGACATATAATACGGACACCATATAGGAAAACTACAAAATCTGCTCTCCAACATGTCCAGTGGTTAGACACTCATAGCCACCTCCACACAGGCTCTGACTGTCAAAAACACACCTGCCATATCTTGGAATTGAACCCCTACCTAACTAGTGTAGCACACTACAGCATTATGCAGTTACAGCATGCACTACAGAGATTACTGGGTTACAGCAGTCCCAGAGGTATATCACTAGGTGGGTGACAACAGCAGGATTGCCAAAGGTGATTATGTTAATTGTAAAGAGTGTGCATAGTCTAAAAACCATTGTTCTTGTTTCAGGCAGACAAAGACACACAGTTGGCTTCTTTTGGAATAGAACCCCCTACCTAACTAGTTTATTACAATACAGCAATACACAGTTATAGCATGTGCTATGGAGAATACTGGGTTATAACAATCCCAGAGGTGTATTTCTAGGTTGGTGACATCAGCAGGATTGCCAAAGGTGGTCATGTGAATTGTAAAGAGTGTGCATACTCTAAAAGACATTATTACTTTCTCAGGCAGACAAACACACAGTTGGCCTCTCTTGGAATAGAACACCTACCTAACTAGTTTATCACACTATAGCAATATGCAGTTACAGCACATGCTATGGAGAATATTAGGTTACAACAATCCCAGAGGTGTATTTTTAGGTGGGTGACATCAGCAGGATTGCCAAAGGTGGTCATGTGAATAGTAAAGAGTGTGCATACTCTAAAAGCATTGTTTCTTTCACAGGCAGGCAGACAGACCCATACACACAGTTGACCTGTCTGGGATTAGAACACCTACCAAATGAGTTTAACACACAACAGCATGTGCCATGGAGAATACTGGGTTATAGCAGTCCCAGAGGTGGATTCATAGGCAGGTGACATCAGCAGGATTGCCAAAGATTGGCATTCCAAGTATACTGCGAGTTGTACATGTCTGTTACCTGCGTGTACCTGCTGCTTACTGTCATGAAAACACATTTACACCTGCTTACAAGTGTCTTATGAAGTCCTAATTGACAGTATCAACAAGGCTTACAGGTATTGAACCCTGGACCATGCAAAGTGAGATCACTGGATGTACCAATAAGTCATCTGGATTGTATACATGTTGCATGGAGTCTATAATGCACATCCTACTACAGGTATTCTACAGTACTGAAAACAAATGGGACAGTCACTTTGTGTACATATGTACAGTACCCTTGAATGTACTCTGTGGAACAACAAAGACAAGTCTACATTTGTACAACTGTCATAGCTACATATATATATATATATATATATATATATATATATATATATATATATATATATATATATATTATATACACATCTGAACACCCATTGTGACACAGAAGGAACTGACGTGTACACAAAACAGAGGCATCTCTTGTGTTATAACATTTAAATCATAAGCAGTTCACCAGAGAAGGGATGGTTGTTGTGTATGTGGAGTTTGGGGTGACGAATGATGGCTAATGTAATCTACCCCGGGGATTGTGGAGTTAGGGTGGGGGGAATGATGGGTATGGACCTACACCCCAGCGACTGATTCTGTGTCACTGCTCAACAGTGGCACAGGAAAATAACATACCCAACTGTAGTCATGCTTGACTGTGTATTCTTTACCATTCCTAACTATGTAATACTTTGTAGACATCTGTCACCACAGATGGCTACCATTGTGTGCTAAAAGACATTACACATGTGTATGCCTGGCTACAGGGTAGTCACACACACACAAACATGCACACACTTGCCAGTATTGTGCATACACATCTTGCCTATGTAAAGCTAACTAGTACAGTGGCATGCAGTTGGGGTATGTGCCACAGAACACATAAAATTACACTTACTCTGATTCCACTTCTGAGCTGGGTGACATCACAGGACATCACAGGACTGGTTACTTGCAGTGGTGAGGGGGGAAGAGAGAGGTTTAGCAGTTGACAAGGATAAAGGCCAGTGCAAAAGGAGGTATCTCTTTGCAATGCAGCAAAAGGATGCAGACACAAATAAACACACACTTGCTGATACACACACTCAGGCATTTGTTGTCACACACAAACTCACTCACACAGTTGCCAGTGGTGGGATCAGAACTCCTGCCTATCTACAAATCACTATTACAGCACTATACAGTTACGAGATGTGCCACAGAGATTACACATTCCAAGGCAATCAGACTGCCCTTCTATGATTGAGGACAATAACAGGGAGACTGACAGTCAGAAAGTACATAGCTGTAGACCTGTGTATTTAAAGTAGGTGTCCATTACAACCTGTGTGCACAAACAAGACACATCATCTGCAGGTAGGCCTGAGAGGTATAGTTGTAGCACAACAGGAACCTGAACTGGAGTATGGCCATCTGTGGAATGGACAAGTACTATCACTATACAGGGTTACAGTGGGCATGCTCATACACTTAGTAGCACAGGGCTGTTTGGGATGCACTATGACTACAACTACACAAGGTTATACTGGGCATGCTCATACACTTAGTAACAAAGGGCTTGTTGGATGCACTGTCTCAAATTACACAAGGTGGCAGTGGGTATGCTCATACACTTAGTAGCACAGGGCTGTTTGGGATGCACTCTGATAATAACCACTGAAGGCCACAGTGTTCATGCTCAAACACTTACATGTACAGAACACATTGTAATGGACTGCTATTGTAAACACACAGGTTTACAGCTAGGTACATCTTACTTGTCAGTATATATGCACATCATACTGGTTTACTACCTGATACCTGTATGTGGCCCATAAATGGTATATCTGTGTCTGTGCTCTGTGATACACATGCATTCATGTACATGAAGTACTGACATATATATGTTACGTATACACATTCATGCATTTATGGACGTGACAGACAATAGGTTACCTGGGTTGCACAGGCAGATGCTACCTAAAGCATGTGTTACACACCTTGCTGTCCTGAAAGGCATACATTGATATCAGGTTGTGGACAGTGGCATTATATGTGGAACAGTGGCATGTGCAAGCATAATGTGTGAGCCACCTTGTGTAATGGTACTGAGGTGCAGGTGTCAAGATGACCTCTCCTGGCTGTGTTAGTAGTTGTCATTATTAGCAGGACTGCTACCCTAAGTATATCTCACATTGGTCATATACACAAGTTCTGCTGCTGCCCGTCACCTTACATGAGGCATTTGCTACCAAGCACATTAATGCCACATGCAGTGATATCATGGTATGATTGGCAACTGCTAGACCAAAACAATGAGCCAATGTCCTGCTGTTATTATGAGGTTGTCCAGTGTCTGTCATTCCGGGCTGTTATGACCGAATGACGAGACTTCAACACAGAGCACATGCATCCATGTTACACATGTGTGTGGATAATACCTAGATTGCATTAACCATATAGCCGCATTCCAAGGCAAATGTCCTACACCCAGAAGTAACACCATGACACCTACATGACAATTGAATTGGATGCTTATGCTAACCAGTGCTAGATGTGTGGCTTTAGCCATCCATTTTCTCAATGTAAAACTTACACTGGGGAATACTGACATTTGTGCAGTGAAGAACACCTGGCTGAAGGCTCTGTAGTGCACAATTGCACTACCACCATTTAACTCAGATCCAGACATGTGGGCCATAACAGTGGTATGGACCATTCCAGGTGGTAGTGTACACATATTCATAAAGGCTACTCACATGTAAGGACCACTACTCCAACATAACACATCTCAGATGAATCAGGTACAGGTGACAGTGGCAAATGCTACATTCTAGGTTGTATCCTCATATACATCCACCACCTTGTTCCCAGACTAACAACACACATCCATATGTAGTATGACATAGTATGGTAGATCACCAGATAACTCTCGATTGGTGGACTGTACCTAGGCCTACATCAACTGTGCAAAGTATCCATGTACAGACACAGCTTCATAATGTGTTATGCAATGCAGTAATACCACTGTTTGTAACCAGCTCAGTTGTACACATACCAGGGTCCCTCGGATGTTGTCAGCATTAACACGGTTGACTGTTGTTGTACACCAGTAAACAACACCCTCATGGTTGGATATGACCTAACTGTACCTGCCCTGGATATATACATCCCACACTCATACAACATAAATGACATTACCATAGCTTTCATTATCCTTTCTACATACAGGTGGCTACAGTCATTACACACATGCACATGGCAGATAGCATGCTAACAGTATATAAAGTTTGATATCTATGTTGACAGAGATAATATTCCTTCTCTACTTGCCACCCATGACACCTATCATATCATACAACACCCCATGTGGCATGTATGTCTTTAGACATGTCCACCTAATGCAATGTTTACAAACATATCCAAATAACAGGATGATAGGACTTACACAAGGCTTGTATTGACAGACACAGGGAAATCCAGCTCTGGTCTGTATGTTCCTAAGTAGTCACAGGTGATATGTTCATGATATGTGCAGCCATGTGTGGCTACACCTTCTACATATACCCCATGTCAACAATTGCAAGCCATGCATGCTGTGTGCTGTCTGAACATTAGCCTTAGTACCACAATAGCCAGTACATACTGGGGTGAGATGTTTACAAGCCACAGACCTCGCACATGCTTGAATGAGTGTACTGCCTAGCTCTAACAGAGCACATTGCTGGCACTTTTCCAGTAAACATGAGGTGTGTGTGGCAAACATGATGTGCTCACATTTGACCATTACAGTGCCCTTGCTTCACCATGGCACTGTCAAGTAGCATTTTGTAGGGGCATGACATGGAATAATGCTGTGTGTGTCTCGCTGATATGTGCTGTTTTAATATATGTACACTTGGCTACTTGGTGAAAGTGATGGTGTCCTACCAGTACATGAATACAGCATCCATTATGGTGTAATGCTCGGCTATGTTTCACACATGGTGTGGGGAAGGTGTGGAAAATATCCTCTTGACCTGCTAATGCACTTACTGAAGTAGACCGCATATGTGTACATGTATTGATGTTTGTGTAAATTCCATGTGTGTGCAGTGTCTGATGTCTGAAGGTGACTGTTGTCTTAGTACATCATGCTGTTGCAATACAGCCTCGACATTGCCAACTGTATATGGTGATATGCTCTAAGTACAGTAGGCTGTACATGAGGTATGGACAGATGTTTGGACATGACTTCTAAGTGGTGGGGCTTCTTTGCAGATGAATGATTACTGAGGACAGCTCACTGGTGTGTTACAACAAGTCCTACAATAACCTGTGCAACTGCTAAGGTCAGGTTTTGTTAATTGAAGTGGAAGACAGACAGCGTAGAATGCTGTAAGGGTGACACTGAAGGCAAACCTCATGACACCTGTAACAGTAATACCTCCCCTGTGCATATATTGTTCATATATCAGCACCACTGTAAAAGGACAGAATCAGTAAGCATTGTACTGGATGCAATAGTGCTGTACTTCTGTAGTACCTATCATGAGATAGGCAGGTGTTTGATTCACAGTACTGGAACATGTGGGTGTGTGTGTCCATATATGTCACATATGGTTGGGAATACATCTCACATGTTATCACTCTCCTGAACACTGTTGTTGACACCAGTACAGAGTGAAGTGTAGAAAGAAAGGCATAGGCAGGTGGTTAAACCTCACACATGTAAAGTGTCTGTATGTGTGTGACATAGGTGTATATCTTTGTGAATGCCACAGTGTGTGTGTGTGTGTGTGTGTGTGTGTGTGTGTGTGTGTGTGTGTGTGTGTGTGTGTGTGTGTGTGTGTATGGCTGTCCATGTGTATGGCTGTCCGGTTCCTGGAGTGAGGCTGTATTTTACCATAGTGAAATGTTAATGCCCCCCATCCACTCAATGCACTCTAGCGTCCCTGTTGATATCATCAATCATAGACGGTCATTCTAACCGCCTGTTAATATGTACATCCTGGGGTGTCACCTGTTGTTACATAGCCTACTGATGAACCCCTCTCCCCACATACACTCACTGCACTGTAGTATCCCTGTCAATGCCCACTATCTTAGGCCATTCCAACTACCTGTGCATGTGTAATCTTTGTGGCACGTCTTGCAATTGCCACATGACCTGTGTCTGCCAGGGGTTGCACGGGCACTACCAGGCAGAGGTCCAGGTCGGGTACTGTCTGATGACACATGTCCACTGGAATTGTTTTCTTGTTGGGACCATCCAGGACCATGTGCACGTGGCCTGCTTTGTCCTGGTGTGGACTTCACAGCACCAGCTGAACTGCTGCTGCTACCGCCACTATAGGAGTGGGCATGTGCAGTAGCATGTTTACGTAGACCTTCAACAAGAAATGTAGCTGACCTACGTCCACATGCCTGATGCCTCACTCCCACCAGATGTTCCAGCACAGACATTCCATGCTCGAGGATTGACATGCCATGGTCAAGGACTCCCACCATGTCACCCAATCATCTATCCAAAACATCTACAAGATGATGGTGAGCATTTGCAAGTGCCTGGATGTTGTTAGTTAATGAATGTACAGCAGCCCTCTGAAGCCTCAGACCTTCTCTTCTGTGCCATTCTGCACATGTCTGCACCTCCATTACAGCCCAAAACATGCATCTGGTGACTCCAGCTGATGTGATTTGTGTTGCAGGGGCATGTTGGCCAGTCTTCCTCCTACGAGCAGCACTGGGAACATGCCTGTGTGGGACATCACCAGTCTGTGGACTGGGATCATGGTGTGTAGGCACACCTGCCATAGTCACCATCCTCTATGGCCAGTGGTGATGGGGTATGTGCAGGCAAGGGAACTGTGTGCGAGGATGAGGGGGGAGACAAGAGGAATGGCAACCAATGGCACCGATTCAGCCCCTGACAAACCTGCCTGTGCCTCAATCATACTATCATCACTGCTAGGGTCTGTGGGGACACTAACATCAGGTGGACTGCAGGAGAGCAATGCACCTACATCAACACCTGTGAGGGGAAGACAAGAACTGTACATTACAAGTTATACCAAACATACACAGACAGACAGAGACACACACAGACAGACACAGACACACACAGACAGAGACACACATATAGACAGGCACACACACAAACACACACACACATACACACACACACACACACACACACACACACACACACACACACACACACACACACACACACACACACACACACACACACACACACACACACACACACACACACACACAGACACACACACACACAGACACACACACACATACAGAAACACACACACACACAAACAGAGACATACACACAGACAGAGACACACACACACAGACACACACACAGGCACACACACACACAGACACACACACATACACACACACACACACACATGCAGGTGATATGGCAGATGGCATTCAGCTTAGATAATTATAGTTTCAGCTTAGACAATTATAGTGGTAGTTATCATACATCCCTGAATTGCACACAACAGCATGCATGTGTTATAGCAGATGACATGCACCTCACACAATTATAGTGGTGGTTAGCATACATACCTGTATTGCACCATTTGTGTTAGTAGCCTATGTCCCATACCTGCAACACAATGCATGCACTTTGCACCATTGCACCACACAGCCATGGTGTCTGCAACATACACCACATGTTAACAGACCATTGCTAACCTTTGTACATCTGCCACTGATGCTTTGTGTTGGCCACCTCCCCTATGTGTGAGGACATGAGCAGTAGGGTATGTCGACTGCATACTATGGTTGCCTGAGCCCTAGCTTGCATATCTCCCCCAAAGCAGTGCATGTCTGTTCAGCATTATTCCACCTACCCCTGAGCTGAGTATAGACATTGTGCATGTGGCTGTACACACATGTTTGACATGGCTGTCCCTACTTTGCAATGGTGTCACAGACCAGCATAGGTTTACAGTACACAGGACTGCTGTGTGGTGTATGATCTTGTCAATCACATGTAGTATGACATGTCTTTTGCTGACATGTTGAATGACATGCATACATGTATAACACAATGGTGTCCTTTCCAATCTACAGTATGGTAATAGTGTCCCAATGCAGGGACGTGTTATACTAACATGGACCTTCAGCTGATGCAATGTTGTCTGTCCACCCTACAAATATGCAGGGACATACTGCACATTGAGCTGATGTGCATAGCTATTGCCGAGCATCATGTGGCTTCACAATTGCTATACAGTGTGAGCTACTGACACAGTTCATAGCCATGAATATGTTCACATACAATACATATCTAATGTGGAATGTGACCCACGTCATCGAGGAGTACACACAATAAACCCTAATGTGAAATGTGTGACACAGGTCACAGAAGTGTATACGGATGATACCCCTGCACATCTGCAACCATATTACTGATACCTGGCAACTATGCCAACACATGGCTAACTTACAAGTATTCTATGTCCCACATGTCATCTGTGTACCTCACACACATGAGGAGCAGGCATGACAGTGATGTCTGACACCAGCAAGGTGAATGTACTGTATCTGTGGCTTGATGTGGATGTATGTGTATGTTGTGCAATACATGTATGTATTTGGATACTGTATATGTGAATGCTTCCATGTCATAACACACTCCAGATGTTCAAGACATGTTATGCATTGTTTCATGTTATGCCTACACAAGCTGTGCACAGGCCTGTATGATGTTTGTTGTTTCACATATGCAATATCACCATTACACAAAGGCCATAGTTGTATTGTGTTGAGCCAATGTACAACAGGGTGTACACACATCTACATCACTTCTACTGTTTGTTTTGCTTCATGTCTCTTGCCATCCTCCATGGCCATGTGTACACATGTTCAGTCAAATGGTTGTGATGGCCATCTTATTTCACACATCAGTGTTATCCCATATGACATGCACCCATAGATGTCATATGCTCCACTGAGGACAGGGTTATGCAGACAAAGGGTGGTATGTATATGATGTGAGACATGTTTTGCAGGATAGTTGAGCATTGTTGCAGTCAGTCTACTACATGTCATGGGCATGTCAGATAGCACATGCCATTGTGTGACATTCATAGCAAGGGTATACTCCACAAGGGTGTATCCTGTGGGCCGGGCATACTTCAGCTCCAACACATTTAGTGTGTGTGCACACATATGCTCTCTGTACAGTACTGTTTGCATTCCCATGTGTACTGCTGATATGTAGTACCTGTCCCTACAGTGGAACACACCTCCAACATAGTATTCACTGTTATCCACACATCTGGCAATGACAGTTTGGAAGGTTTAGTCTAGGTGTTTCATATAGTCTTCAATTGCTTCACATAGGTAAACAGTGTGATGAATGGCAGGTCTGACCAGTGTCCATTATCAGGACCATCATACATTATGTGTAAATGTGTTATGGCAAATAGCATGCAATTAATATGTTCGTACATTATCAAGCCTGGTAAATAATAACAATCTCACCTGACACAGGCTGTTGTCACTGCAAAATGCCAAAGGTACCTAAACAGGAGTGTCACAGCAGTAAGATCATTATCCACACCTGTGTTGCAGCTACAGGGTGCAATGTCTATGTTAGCACATAAGCCATTACAATACACTATACTATGGAGTATGCACATCTGTGCATACATAGAGTAGCAGACTATAGTATGTGGCATGTGTGCATACATGCCTTGCATATGATGTTACATTATATATTGTACAGTAACACATGCAACTATGTGATATATGGTTGTGTTTTATGTGCAGTAGTGACTTACCAGGAAACTCCAGGCTCAGTGGTTGAGAGACACCCACCTTCACAATACCAGCTAAAACCTGTGGATGGAGGTCTGCAGGTGTCCCCAGGTTGGCCAACAGCTCCTCGGTATGTGTGAGTGGGGGCTAGGTGAGTGCCCCCCCCCACCTGTTGCACCTTGTTCCCTGGCGATTGCATTAGTACCATGTTCCACCCATCTTATCAGGTCAGTGCAGTGTTGGCGCACCTGCTGATAGGTGCGATTGTGACCACCAACATCATTTACCCTCCTGCAGAGTTCCTCCCACAGGGCATCCTGCTGCTGTGCATCCTGCGGCACATAGCTAAAGAGCATTGTGTAGTTGTCGAGGAGGTATGGGATGAGGACCTCATCCTCCAAGTGGCTGTATGGCAGCAGTCTGCTACGTGACATACCCGGAAGATGTAACAATGGAGACAGATCACAGTAACTCACAGAGAAGTACAGCTGAACATACATATGTATCACACTTATTAAGATTACAAGTGCATCTTTGTAGATCTATATGACACTAGCACCACTGACATGTATAAATCACACACATTTGACACCTACTGGTGATGTGATGTTATCGCCATATATGTGTGTGTCATGTGATGACATTGCTCATACACCATGTGGATGTTGTCTTGACATGAGCATGTCTGTTTGCTTGTAGTGGTGGCTTTACCAATCAGCACATGCCTGGATGTGTTCACATTAATGCAATCAACCTTAATTCTGTGTATATGCCACATATATAGGCATACATATCCATTAGGGACATGACGTGTGACCCTGCAGACTTGCAAGCATGTATGTCTTTTTCCATATACATCTACATGGCACTGTACAGCCGCGTAGCATCCTGCCATGTATTCCTGTGTTGCACATGTGTAACACATGGGACAATAGCTAGCCTGATGCTATTTGCAGGGCTGGGTATCAACTATGGCATTTATGGTCATAGTGATCTAGTAGGCTATATGCCCTGGGCCATTTATGAGCCTAGGCAGACAGGTTACCTAGCTGAAGGCAACAGACAGGTAAGTTTCAGTGGCCAGTTCAAGCAGTGCCACAGAGCTGATACACATGGTTACTGATATATTTGGCATGCAGTCATCACACCATGTCACAGAGAGGGGCGATGTGCAGCTTCTCTGGACAGGGATGCATAGTATGGCAAGAGTATGTTAAGTGTATGGGACAGGGATCTGTCAGGCATGTTGTGATCCTTGTACTAGAAAAGTGGATGTCCATGACGTATGTGTTTATTTGAGATCAGGATGTGTTAAGTGTAGCATGTCCAACACCTCTGGGTTGGACATGGCTTTATTCAAGGTAGGCTGCATGCTACATAGTGCAGCTAAGGATTATGAAGGGCAGTGTAGTCCATCTACACATGGGCAATAACCCTTAAAGGAAATATGTGGTATATTATGGGTCACATGGGTGTTGAGAATGGCTGAGCAGTTATCTCTATATTCCTAGATGGCACCCTGTCATGATTAGAGGTGCAACATACAACTATCTGTCTTTTGTGGTGATGTAGCTATCAAAGGGAAGTACTGTCCAGCTGCATTCCATACATAGAGTTGCCATTATGTTAACTGCTGCCTAGGTGGTAGTCAATGGGTACAGGGTTTGTAACATAGAGGATGACAATGCAATACTTAGCTGTCAGATTGTGGCCATATATCACACACCACACATCTGACACACTAAGGCCCTTTTGTATGTTGAACACAGCACACAATTTGTTGACTATTGCCCCTAGTTCATAGTCATTTGCAGACATAAATAGGGTGATGCCTTTTGTGTTAGTCTATGTGGTATAGATAACAAAGAGGGGGAGTAACAGGAATGACCCCTGTATTACTGTGGCTGGCACTGGTTTGATGTGCATGTATTTGTCAGACACCTTCTATAGTGTGGTTTCTGCCAGCAGTCCAGTTGCCAACCACTCCTGTGACATAGGAATATACACCTGGTTTACTGAGTGTAGCTGGAACACAGTATGGGTGATGGTGTCCTATGACCTGGCAAGGTAATGATATGCAGTGTGAATCAACCGTACTGTCATCTACATCTGTACCGAGTACATCAAATTCATTGATCACAGTTCATGGCTTTACAGACCAGATTCAGCAGGGTAGATTTGCACTATGTCCCATTATCAATGGTGTCTCCCCCTTTTTGGGGTGGGATAACTGTTGCTGTGCACCATTCGGTGTGTACCCAGCCTGACATGGAGCTATGATTGAACATGATGTGTATGTGGAGAGCTGAATGTTCTTACATTTGTGTAGGATACACCCTAGGATGTTGACAGGTCCCAAGAAAGCTGTATGTATGGCTTTAGAGAGTGCAGCTTGTACCTGCATAGTCGTTAGTACAGGGGCCCTGTAGTGTACATGGATATATTACTAAGTGTACCTGTTGGGGGGGTGGGAGTGGGTTTAGGTTCTCCGAGAACCTATCTGGATGAACGGGTGCTATATCTGTAGGTGCAGTACTTCCCATGCCATAGTGCTGTGCAGCATGGCAGGTCTTGTCATTGCTATTACAATTAATGACACAGCTATAGAATGCTCTGTACTTGGCCTCATAATATGTGGCTGATTAGTTTCACAGTAGCTTTGCGTGGTTTTATATGGAGTATCTGCATCTTACTGTGGCTAACCAGGGATCACCTACACTCATGTGTGTCCACTCTTGCAACAGGTACTACCTTCTGTGGTACAATTTAAAACATGGTACCACCAGTTTGCCTTCTTGTTTGTGTTGGGTTGAATCCTGGTTCTGTTGCAATGGCACAATCACTGGACATATGTGACTGCTTAAGGTTCATTTGTGTAGGATTCAGCATTTGCACATGCATTGTCTATCTGCATGGGTGCCATGACACTCACCACTCTGCTCTTAGGAAACATAACATTGGCATTGGAGACAAACTATGTGGAGCATACTGTTAGCCCTGTGTGTGTGACTACTGTGATCCAGGTCAGTGGGGTCAATGGAATCCAACATGCATTGAGCGCAGGTTTTGGTACATGAGTAGCCATTATTATGGTTCTGTCTCAGACCTAATCTTCCCCATTACAGCACATTATGACAGCTGGGAAGTCTGTGGCCTGGTGGGTGATCTGTCTCAAGCTGCATTTTGAATTCCACTTTGGCACAAAGGTAGTTGCTCAGCATAATGCATCTGAAGTTATGCAAGTGCAATTAGCTTGGGGGTGTACATATTCTTCAGGAATATGGACACACCTGCGGCCTGTGTGTTCCAATAAAGGATAATGAGCAAGAGGTGAGGTATGTGTTATAACATGGTCATGCAGGTGTGCTCTCCGCAGTGTTGAAACATGTCTCAGCCACTGCACAGATATGTTCTCCATGTTAGGGATTGACATATGTGTGTCCGTATAGTGTTTCTGACATGTATCATTGTGTAGCGAGACCCACCGTTTATTGCTTGGCTGTCCCTGTAACAGCAGTGGATCCTCACTTGAACCATGCATGATGAAGGCACTATAGGGGGAGCATGAGCCCTAGGCAGTATCCAGATTCCCAGGGGTGACAGGTGCAGGCCCTGTCTGGCAAAGCATCATGGTCTGTCAACCATGTTATCCCAGGACGACAGATACTGGATACCCTTTGACATGCACCACTACACTAGACAATTGTGGAATACAATCCTTCTGTCCCTGTACTGCAGTATCATTCTGGCCAATGGCAGAATGCTACCCAGGCCTTGGGACATACCTGCATGGTTTACAAGACCTGACAGTTCCTACATGTGTTTCCATGTAGTCTAGGCTACTGCATCACAGGTCCAGCATAACAACATGGAATATGCCAGAGACATATGTATAGTTCAAAAGGTGGTCTGAGTGTATGAGTATGTGGCTAATCATGGCAGCCAGGCAGCTGACAGTATGTATGCTCTTGTATAGGTCGGTGTGTAACATAGTGCTAGAGTTTGCATTCACAAATGAGTACTGTTGGGCATGTTTCCATTCACGTGTTCAGAGGTGTGGCACAATTATGCAAACTATGTCATACAGTTTGTGTATTTCGGTGTCTGTCTCTTCCTGCTTAGGGGGTCACTTGTTTGGCCAGATACTTAGACTCGTCTGTGAATGTGTGTGATTTCTGGTAGTGTGTGTGGGTGTCCTTATTGTGTTCTAGTAAGGGTATGTGTTGGTTGTGTTGATGAGCTGCATGTGTTAATCTACACCTCATGACTGTAAAGTCCAATCATAGCTGTAGACTGGTCTGCCTTCCAGCTTACCCATGTAGCTGCATCCCAAACAATGTGTGGGGCATGGTGTTAGGTGGGTTTGGCAGTATACATGGCATAGAGATTACATTCCCCCAGGATGGCCACATACACAAAGCTGACATTAGTAAACACAAGTAGCTGCCTACTGGACATGCCTGTATGAGCATTCAGTACTACAAGTACCAAGTACTGTATTTAGTTTATGTATTGCCTATGAAGATGTTTTAGACAGTGATGATCACATGTAAATATTTGTGTTTTGGATGTGACAACATTGGCTATTATGGAAACATTGTAGCTACCTTTAGCAGCAATCCTCCTCTGAGGAGCACATCACATTCTGTTTGTTGATTACAGATGATGCAACTGTCTACAGGTCTGTTTCCTTCTCTGGTTATATACTCACATATCCACCAGGACCATGAGCTCTGTTGAGCACAGACACCCACTCTCCAAACAGAGTTATGTATCAATAGACTCTGGTGCCATTATCAACATGATCAGGATATAATCAGATAGTTTGAGCCATCACCTATGATGCGGCTATTACACATGTGCAGCTGTCTCCTACATCTTACGCTCCTACTGCAGATGTTACACTGGAGTTAAAGATGATATGCAACCTGTTTCATTACCAGTCCTGTGCACTACTTTACATACAGTATGTGCAGGCAGCTGTTAGGTTGGCAATGAGAGGTTGGGCTACACAAACCTGGTAGTTCAACCAGTGTGTCTGTTCTCTCAATATCCAATCTATGTAGGTGTGCACATAGCCATTTGGCCCAGCCCTGTAACAAGGGTCACTGTACATTTGCAAACATGTACACATGCACAGCTGTTATTGCTTGCAAACAATAGTAGAGAGGTGGATATTACATTTGTTATGTGCATGGATAGTTACCTGACTCTTCCAGTTATCTTTGCTATCATGCTGCTAAACTGTCAGATGAATACAAATGCTATGTATCCTGTCATTGAGTATTGTAATTGCCAATAGACATAACTACTGTTTTCATATCATAACAGAACTGTTATATAGAATAGAATACAGATCTGCCTAGAATACTGTACATTACACAGTTATTTGCACAGTATCCCACAATGCGCACCATATTTGCACAGTAAGCCCACCTTTAACATGTTCATCATACTTACACACCCATACATATGTCGACTGTTACAATATATCGACATATACTATCCCCTGTTATAGCACATACTTGTTGGACCAATCCTGACACTGACAGTGGCTGGAAGCGAATTGGTGGGTTCTAAGCCAATATCATCCCTTGTGGTGTATGCAGAGTTTGCCGTGTGACCTACAGCAGTACACACATAGAATACTACAAACATTACTACTGCTCAACAATACATTGCTACAAGATAGCTATTTCCACAATATGCATTGATTACACTGTGATTCTTACAGTACAGGTACTACATACACAGACATACTACATGTTATACATACCTTCTTAGTAATCAGAGGTGTTATTAACTAGTATAATAGTCATTTTTGGTTCATCTTTCAGTGTTTTGTACTGTCCTACAGGTAGATACAGATGGTTTGAATGTGTGACAAGGCAACCTTTTATAGTTACACATCAGTAACATGTGCTATCCCGATGACCAACTGGTGTTCCAAAGTAGCTAATTACATGCACATCAGCTGCGCTGCTACTGCTTTAACCAATACCATGGCTACAGTGGAGTATAATTGAGTACTCCACTTGGGTGTTGTCCCATTGCCTTACTTGTGAGGAAGACAGCGTGGAAGTTTTGTTTGGAATCTATTGCAACAGCTGTATGGAGACGAACAGTAATATATTGTGTGTAATGCCTAGAGGATTTGGTCTAAATGTGAGTACTGCTGATATTTTTCTGAACATGGCTATTTGTGCACGGTTTGTTTGTACCTAATACTTCTGCATATGCTTCAGTCTGGCCAGGTTGTTTGACCAGCTAAAGGCTGCATAGCTATGCATATAATGTTAGGGGATTTACAGTGTGCTTACCAGACATATTTAGTTTGGTGTTACTGTGTATCATACTATGCTGATAATCAGTACTCGGTAACAATTCCTGGTGTAAGAACCTTTCAACCCTCTGAAACGGGATTAGTTCATACAAACCCTGTAACATCAGCAGCTGTTCAATTGTATAACGGCAACTATTTCACATAGGGCCATGTTAGTGTGTCTGTGTATAGGTATGTTAAGGTTTCAGCAGATGTTGTACAGTAGTTGAATAATTGGTTATGGAATGACAGTATGTATCAATGTAATTATTTTGGTTGTGGGGTAGATGTTGGTGGGTGTACATAGCACATGCAGGTGTGTAAAAAACCCTTTTATACAAAGTCTATATGTGTGTGGGTGTTCTTTCCCTATGTGAACACCTATCCCTTAGTGGAATAATACTATGGTAATTGCAGGCTGATTCATTAAGGCAATATTAAATGCTTCCTGTATAGCATGCAGGTACTGTTAGTCCTTGAATCATTTTGGCAATACATCGAAATGTAATAAAGTTTTGCAAAATGAAAGCTGTCTGTGTAATTCTGTCATGGATATTTGCAATCATTGCAATTGTGTTGGTGACTGTGTTCATAGAACATATTTGTAATAGTGTATTGGCTTATACTCTTCATATGTTATGTTCATATTGTTTGGAGGGACAGAATGTGTGATTACTATGGTCCATGTTATACTCAGATATGACCACTTTGGATGCTGTCTGCGTATGTATGTGTGTGTGTGTGTGTGTGTGTGTGTATATATATATATATATATATATATATATATATATATATGTATATATATATATATATATATATATATATATATATATATATATATATATATATATAAAAGGTTGGACACTAAGGAGGGAGAAATGGACCTGTACCGATTGGCTAGACAGGGGGACCGAGCTAGAAAAGATGTGCAGCAGGTAAGGGTGATAAAGGATAATGAGAGAAACATACTCACAAGCGAGGAGATTGTGTTGAGCAGATGTAAAGAGTACTTTGAGGGGTCGATGAATGAAGAGAATGAGAGGGAGAGAAGGTTGAATGATGTGCGGATAGTGAATCATGAAGTGCAGTGGATTAGCAAGGAGGAAGTAAGGATAGCTATGAAGAGCATGAAGAATGGAAAGGCTGTTGGTCCAGATGAATAAATAATCCAGAAAATGCCAAAAGCAACAAAGTATTCCTCAAATTCAGAAGGAATGACACCGCAGGAGCAATAATACGTCCTTTATTAAGACCACAGCTCGCCAACAAAAATTGATAGCAGCATACAAAATATAAAACTTGTAGTAGAATTAAACGCTTTCATCCACCATGTGGACTTCTTCAGAATCAATTATTCAATTAATACACCACAATATATACGCATTTTGGCGCCAATTCAAAATAACATTTTGTAAAAAGACAAGTACTATACACATAGTCAAATATATAATAAGCTATTAAAAACCCTAATTAAAATCTACATTCTATACTTCCTACTATTTGTTTATTATGCTTAGTGTCTACAATATGAAATTTATTGCTACACTTCATTATTATGTGCATTTTATTTCATATAATTTTCATATGATTTTACCAGTGCCTAGGGTCTGATAATTGGGATCCATAACTTAAAAATAAGTAAGGAGTATACGTAATAAATATGTTCATAAATTCTAATAATTGAATATATATCTTTAATTTTTTTTTCTTATAAGTATATAATAATAAAATCCCTATAAACAAATAAAGCAATATGATTTAAAACTCTTCAAAAACCATGTAACATGCAACATGTTAAACATAGAAATACTAAAATTCATACATTCCTTAAATAAATAAAATAATTTAGAACCAATATTCCATACTAAAATGTAGCAGTATATGCATTAAAATAATATAATATGTACTGATAGTAATCTTCATCCATAATAATACCATTTTATAAAAACAGTTTTAATGTAATGTAATCATTACATCCTGGAAAATTTGATGCATCCGTTAATATTTGCCATTTAGCCTCTCTTTCCATTAACAATGCTTTCATGTTACCACCTCTCATATTCGTCGTAACCATCTCCAATATGGCAAATCTAAAATAATGTGTATTGTCTGTGTTGTATATATGCCTAAATAATGCATTAGTGTTGTCTCCCTTCTTTATGGCATATAGATGCTCATATATCCTTTTCTTAAACATACGTTCAGTTTTCCCTATGTAAAAACATGAACATGTACAGCATTTTGCCATATATGCTACATTCTTTGTATTACAATTGAATCTTTTAAACATTATCTTGGTTCTATTAATATTTTCCAAAACTAATCCATCCTCTTCATATATAATCAGACAGTATGTACATCTACCACGTTTATGCATGCCCCCTTGCTTTAAGGTTAACTCTTTCACTCTCTGAGGTCTCTCCAATATATGTTTTAAATTCAAACCCATTTTATAAACACATATTGGGGCGTTACTAACTATTTCCCTTATATCATGATCCATGTGAAAAATATTCCAATATTTATTCAATATATCCTTATATGTGTAATTTGAGGTGAGTATTCTAAAATATATGCTCTTTTCTAGTCCTTCCCTTCCTCCATGACTACCTCTTTCTTTAATGGTTTTCCCAATACAGGTGTATATTTCTTCCCCCATTCCTTTATAACATAATGTTTTACTTCCTTAATTAAACGAGGTGAGTATCCTCTGTTCATAAATAACATACTAATGAATTCAATTTCTTCCAACATATCTTTATAACCTGATGTCATTCGTGCCGCTCGAATGCACTGTCCCTTGAAAATGCTTTTTTTTTGTTTTAAAAGGGTGATTACTAGTGAATTCCAGATAGTTATTGGAAAAAGTATTTTTTCTGTATATACGTGATTCAAAGCCTTCCTTGTTACTGGAAATATAAGTATCCAGATATGACAGCCGTTTTTCATTAAAATTATATGTAAATTTCAAAAACTGACTAGTATTTTTAAGATACTGTATAAATTCATCAATCATCTCTACTTATCCATCCCACAAAATAAAAATGTCATCAAGAAATCTTGTATAAAATCTAATATGTTTAAAATACTGACTCTTGAAGACTTTTTCCATTTCCCAATCTAGCATCACTAAATTAGCATATATTGGGGCACATGCTGTTCCCATGGCAACACCTTGGGTTTGTCTATAAAACTCCCCTTCAAAAAATATATAGTTGTAATCTAATATGATGCTCATTAACTCCATAACAACAGAAGATTGTTCCCAGTCCAAGTTTGAAAATTGTTTAATACTGTCGTAAAAGCTGTCCATGCCCTGTTCTTTAGGGATACAGGAAAATAAGTCGATAACATCTATGGATATATATAGATCAAACCTTCCATCCATAGCTCAGGGGTTAAATTCCCTAAAAACATCCACAAATCCTTTATCAAATGGGGGATTTTACTATAAATATGTTTTAACCAGGTGTCAATAACTACACTTAAGGGGAATGTTTTAGAATGACTCCCTGCTATGATGGGTCTGAAAAGGGGGTCCAGGTAATTCTTATGCATTTTTGGCACTCCTATTATGGTAGCTAACAAAGGGTTTTCCACTTTCATATAGCTGTAAAGGTCCATATTAATTCTCCCTTCTAACAACATGTCTTCTAAGAACATATCTATTCTTCTGTATCCTATATTAATTTCATTCATGGATACCATAATATAGTTGCCTGAATCAACTAATATATTGCATATTTTATTAACATAATCTTCCTGGTTATAAATAACTATCCCTCCCCCCTAATCTGGTTTCATTATTCGTATGGATTGGTCAGATGTTATTCGTTGCAAAAGATATATCTCTTCCTTATTCAAATTGTTACCATGAGTTGTACCTTTTTTATTTTTATCTCTATTTTCCTTTCCCCATACATAATTTTTTAATGCATATAAATCACGAGTCACCAATTTCTCATATAATGTTACATGTGGGTTACCTGGAGGAATAAATTTACTTTTTTTCTTCATCTTATCAGTTTCCATCCTCTTTGGTGCATTGTTAAAATAAATGGCTAAATTCAATTTCCTAAGATATTTCTTTAACTCAATAATACTATCTACTATCCTAAAATTATTGCTAGGAACAAATTTCATACCTTTCGAAAAAAGTGTGAAAAATTCATTACTGATTACCATATCAGTATAGTTATAGATGTTAAAATATTTTTTCTCGTGTATAATACCATTAGTATTGGCTTCCCTTATATTGCTTATATTTCCTGCAATATCAATGGTTTGTGCTTCTTGATTTTCGCTGTTGTCACTAATTTTTTTTAAATATATATTCAATTATTAGAATTTATGAACATATTTATTACGTATACTCCTTACTTATTTTTAAGTTATGGATCCCAATTATCAGACCCTAGGCACTGGTAAAATCATATGAAAATTATATGAAATAAAATGCACAGCGCTTAATTCTACTACAAGTTTTATATTTTGTATGCTGCTATAATTTTTTGTTGGCGAGCTGTGGTCTTAATAAAGGATGTATTATTGCTCCTGCGGTGTCATTCCTTCTGAGTTTGAGGAATACTTTGTTGGTCCAGATGACATACCTGTGGAAGTATGGATGTGTTTAGGTGAAATGGCAGTGAAGTTTTTAGCTAGATTGTTTAATGAAATCTTGGAAAGTGAGAGGATGCCCGAGGAATGGAGAAAAAGTGTTTTGGTACCGATTTTTTAGAATAAGGGTGATGTGCAGAGCTGTAGTAACTACAGCGGGATTAAACTGATCAGTCACAGCATGAAGTTATGGGAAAGAGTAGTGAAAGCTAGGTTAAGAAGGGAAGTGATGATTAGTGATCAGCAGTATGGTTTCATGCCAGGAAAGAGCATTACAGATGTGATGTTTGCTCTGAGAGAGTTGATGGAGAAGTACAGGGAAGGTCAGAAGGAGTTGCATTGTGTCTTTGTAGATTTAGAGATAGCATATGACAGGGTGCCTAGAGAGGAGTTGTGGTATTGTATGAGGAAGTTGGGAGTGTCAGAGAAGTATGTAAGAGTGGTACAGGATATGTACGAGGGTAGTGTGACAGCTGTGAGGTCTGCTGTGGGAGTGACAGATGCATTTAAGGTGGAGGTGGGAGTACATCAAGGATCAGCTCTGAGCCCTTTATTATTTGCAATGGTGATGGACAGGTTGACAGACAAGATCAGACAGGAGTCTCCGTGGACTATGATGTTTGCAGATGACATTGTGATCTGTAGTGAGAGTAGGGAACAGGTGTAGGAGACCCTGGAGAGGTGGAGATATGCTCTAGTGAGAAGAGGAATGAAGGTCAGCAGGACTAAGACAGAATATATGTGTGTGAATGAGAGGGAGCATAGAGGAATGGTGAGGATGCAGGGAGTAGAGGTGGCGAAGGTGGATGAGTTTACGTACTTGGGATCAACAGTTCAGAGTAATGGTAAGTGTGGAAGAGAGGTGAAGAAGAGAGTACAGGCAGGATGGAGTGGGTGGAGAAGGGTGTCAGGAGTGATTTGTGATAGATGAGTACCAGTAAGAGTGAAAGGGAAGGTCTACAAGAAGGTAGTGAGACCAGCTATGTTATATGGGTTGGAGACAGTGGCATTGCCAAAGGCAGGAGTCGGAGCTTGACATGGCAGAGTTGAAGATGTTAAGATTTGCACTGGGTGTGACAAGGATGGACAGGATTTGGAATAAGTATATTAGAGGCTCCGCCCAGGTTGGAAGGTTTCGAGGCAAAGCCAGAGAGGCAAGATTACATTGGTTTGGACATGTGCTGAGGAGGGATGCAGAGTATATTGGGAAACAGATGCTAAGGATGAAGCTGCCAGGTCACAGGAAAATGGAGGCCTAAGATAAGGTTTATGGATATGGTGAGAGAGGACATGCAGGTGGTTGGTGTGACAGAGCAAGATGCAGAGGACAGGAAGAAATGGAAACAGTTGAGCTGCTGTGGCGACCCCTAACGGCAGCAGCCGGAAGAAGAAGAAGAAGAATATATATATATATATATATATATATATATATATATATATATATAAATATATATATATTATTGCATACGTTTATTTGTACCTCCATAGAATTGTAGATGTTTTTAATCTGTCTATATATCTACATGTATATGTAGACATGTATATATCAACATGTATCTCTCTCTCTCTCTCTCTCTATATATATATATATATATATATATATACATATATGAGCATACACCTTTAATTGGGTACATGGCGGGTTGTCCTATTTCAACACATTCCTCCCTTTTGTGTTTTAACCTGTCTGCATACACAATTGGGACAGGTACATCCCAGGTAGCTTAGTGTCAGGTTACTCTGAGGATGGAGTACATGGTTGCAGGTTCTACTCCTGGAAGGTGTTATTATTTTACCTCTCAGAGTAGGAACTGTTAGGTAAAGTGTGAATAACGCACATTTACACTGTTGTAAGCAGGTTTGCCCGTGGTCTGCGTGATGTTAAGCAAAGGTTAAATGTGTGAAGCGCTTCTCTGTTTACCGTGTTTCAGCACTGCTTACTGTCACGCAAACACGTGGAAACCTGGTTACAACTGCTTAAGAGTACTTTAATCCACCTGCATCCAACAGCCCTTATTTTGGCCCTCAAAATAACATAACAGCCACTGCAGGTCGTGAACCCTGGACCATGAACACCACAGTCACTGACCTTACCACTAAGGCATCTGAGATATGTACAAATGTTATGTTGTTTAGAATATACATTGTACTAAGACATTCCTCACTACTGAAAACAAATGTGACAGTCAATTGGTGTACATATGTCTGATTAATGTTAATGTTCATATGTTTGTGAAATTAAGTGTTGCAATGTGACATGACAGGGTGTATTATGAATGAGAAAAGTTCTTGCTTTGTGTCCTTTTTATATTGTCCCCATACTCCATGTATGCCCCTCCAGTTCACTAATTGCACATCCGACCCAGACCCTCCTTGATGCATAATTGCATCATTCCTCCCCCACCCCAATCTTCACATACACAAGAACCACCCCTTCTATGGTGAATTAGGTTAAATATAATTGTTATAATACCAGAGCTGCATGTGTTTTGTGTATACTCCAATTCCTTTGGAGTGCTTCTGTGTCACTATGTGTTCATAGATGTTTATATATATGGCTATTGATGTAACTGTATAATATATATATATATATATATATATATATATATATATATATATATATATATATATATAAATCTATGTGCAGACATCACTGATATAAATATATATATATATATATATATATATATATATATATATATATATATATATATATATATATATATATATATATATATATATATATAAAAATATACATATTTTGTATTAGTTTGCAACAGTAGTACATATGTAGACTGGAATGTGTTGGTTCACAAACTACTATACATTACAATGTACTGTACATATGTACACAAAGTGACTGCCCCATTTGTGATCATTACAGTGAAATGCATATGGTATAACGTGTAGTCTCAAAACCATGAAACATGTATATACCTCGGATGGCTTAGTGTAAGTCCCATGACTATAGTGTGCATGGTCCAGGGTTCGACACCTGTAATGATTTACAAATGTTTTTTACTGCAGAATAAGGCTCATTTAAGCAGTTGTAAGCATGTTTAAAAGTGTTTGTGTGACATTATAGCAGCGGTCAAACACAGTTAAACAAACTTTGTAACATATAACCTGTGCGCGCAGACACAGCCACATCTGCTAACTACTCCAGATATATACATGTCAGTGACGTAACATCTGACTATGTGCTGACATAACATTACATTCTCTGTTGACTGTACTCTCCAGCACACATGGGTTTATATGGGTGTTTTGAATGTTCATTATACAGATGATTACTACCTATATATACAAGCTGTGGTCAAGGTATACTTTTGCATATGATAAACATGCCTGCCTTTATCGGGATTGTAACCTCGAATGCTCAGATTCTATGTGGATGCTTTAACCATTACACTGTTGACATTAGCGTTGCTTCCGCCTATTTCCTATTTAGATGATTTCTATGTGTAAGCTAGGCTAAGTAAAGGGCAGAGGTCCCCAAACTCACTGAGCTTCACGTACTCTTGAAATAACAACATATAACAAATGTACTGTGAGAGAATACATTACATTCCTAACTACATTAGGCATAGCCCCTCACTGACACACTTCAATAGAAACCTTGTTGTGTGAATGAGTAACAGACTATACACCCCTGGGATCATGTGTCCCAGAACCATACAGCCAGGGGGTGGGGGAGCCTGTCCAGTTTGATAGCTGTGAGACCTGTTGTGGAATTGAATGCTGCTGAATTGTCACATTAACATGCCCTCTTTAGATCACTGAGTGCCCCTATCGCCCACCACAACCCCAGTTCTTCAACAGCTTCCAGCAACTCTGCCTGGAATTGCATCATTGGCTATGCTTGACAGAGGCTCAGTTACTTCATCAGTGGTATGGGGAAAGCCAACACACTGTAGCTATGCTTCTAATTGCCCTTGGGAAGATAGGTAGCAGGCTATCTGTGAACCTCTAACATGCAGGCCATCACAGCCTTAATATGTGAATAAACAGACCTTCAGATCACAATATGCAGTGGGAAATCACAATGTAGTCAGGAAACAGTTGAGTACAGCAAGAACATAAATAACACTGATACTTAGTCACTCCAAAAGCCTATCTTGGAAGCTAGAAAACTTGTATAAGTTTAAGGCTTTCTATTGCTTACCATTAGGTTGCCTACAGGAGAGATGAAAAACAAGCACAGATGGGGAACATGCATGCAATGATACCATACTGGCCTATGTGTCAGCCTTAGGCTTTGGAATACTGGCCAAGGCTATTGGCACCCCGATGGTGCCTTATTTAGGAGAGTCTTGAAGGTGAATACCAGCTCCATAAACAGCACAATAGCAGATTCAATGAGGATTATGCTACTTAACACCAGGATTTGTGATCACAACATGCATGCACTCACAGCACTCCTCAGGATGGACAACATCAACATCTGTGCAGTAACTGAAATCTGTCTTAAGGCTCCTGAGAGCACACCAGCACTACCAGATTACAACCCATACCACACATTTCAGCCACATAACATGGACTGACAGACATGGAGGGGCTATATCCATATTCATCAGGGATATCTACACCTCCAGGTTAGTGGGGCAACATGATACTTCTGTGATCATCCATGTGCAGCTAACATCAGCCACAACTGCAATGTAAACTGTGGCCTGCTACAGATCACCCTCCATGACCCAGGACTTCCACTCCACCTACCTGGAGACAGTGGAGAACATGACAGTCCTAACTCACACCCTGGCATTGGCTGATGTCAACTACCATACTATTAACTGGGAAATGTACTCCGGTACTCACTTCCAGGCCCAGTGCTTCCTGGAATTTATCACCTCATATGCCCTGTATCAGGTGGTAACCTCCCTAACATGGGGTGAAAACTACTAGAAGTCGTCATCACCAACATGGGCAACAGGTGCACCACAGCGGAGATTAACTAATCACTGGTTAGATTTGACCATGAACTATTCACTGTTTCCACACCCAAGCATCTCCCCACCCACAGATACCACAGTGTATACCTTTCCTACAGCTAAATTTACACTACTAGTGACAGGGGTGGGGGGTTTCACAGCCCCCACGCTAAGGAGAAACACTGCTCAGGATGCAGACAGATTTACAAATACAGTCTATAAGCACCTATACGGATATATGGATTGTGCCATCACTGGTAAACCAAGACTAACTCCTCCTAGACAAGGACACCGGTCTGTTGGACCGATGTAATAAACAGGCTATACTACAGAAGTAGGACAGTGTTCCAGACACACAGCAAATCCCACGAAGGGCAGATATCCATGACCACTATTAGTATGATACGTAGGTCCCTCATGACATCATCCAAGGCTAACATCAGTGGGAGAATATGCAAGGATTCGAAAGATAACCACAAAGCCTTCTTTGGCTATGTCAAGGATCTATGTGGTGACACACAGATTTGCACTGTGCCAGTGAAATATAGCACAAAATATGCTGATCCTACTGATATCACCAACATCCTTGCAGATGCATTCAGTGCATACTTCACCCCCTAAAGAGCCTACAGCACTACCCGAAATGTACAGTATCTCATCCATTAGAGACACACAGGTGGAAATGGCCCTCTCTAACAGCAGAACACAGCATCAATGGAGGCAGATGTTGACCCAGACTGCATCTTGCAAACTGTACAAGACAATCTGTCCCCCACCTAATTAAGCATTCCTACCTCAGCCTCTCCACAGGCTACATGCTCATACAATGGCGCGTGGCAATGGTTATTCCACTCCATCGAGGTGGAATCACAACTGATCATAGTAACTACCACCCCATAAGCTTGACTAGCCTGGTATGCACTAGTATGGTTCGCATCCTCATGGCACTCATTAACAATGACATTGGTAACCTCTGAACAAGTGACCCAACCCAGTCAGCTTGGTTGAGTGCAGTTCATGCCTACTGAACCTGTTTGATGTCTTACATACAGTCACCAAGATGTTAGATGATGGGGGAGGTGGTTCACACATACTACCTGGACCTCGCCAAGGCTTTTGACACCATGCCTCACTCAGGTATTATTGATAAACACACAAGCCTGTACATTCACCCATACATCACAGGTCGGGTTGCCAATGGGCTTACACACAGAACCCACATGGTACGACTAGCAGTCTTTAGGTCCAACTCTTGACCAGTCACTACTGGTGTCCCACAGAACTCAGTCCTGGGAGCCCTACTATTTGGCATACACATCTCAGAGCTACAGGCAAACACAGGTGAAATACAGCAGACCATGTTTGGCAATGACTGCGAACTAGAAGCCATGATTGATAGTCCAGCTGACACAGACATCCCTCAAGGGGCCTCACAGAGAACGTCACAGGGTGCCAACGACACAGCCTCCAGCCAAGTGCCACTAACTGCATGGTCATTCTATTGTGGAATTGACACCCACATATTAATACATAAGTGGCAGCCACTTTAATATAGACAAGGTAATGGGGTATCTGGGGACTAAGGTAGATAGTGATCTCCCCTTTGACAATCATATCTCCACAGTAGTTAGGACATCCTTCAATGTAGGCCATCTGATTACTAAAGGATTCCCATCTAGACATACTGGGGTTATAGTGCCCCTTTACTCATCACTCATCAGTCCCATCATAGGGTATAATAACCCATGTGGGATGTACCTCAGAAGACACTTCCAACAGCTGGGGGCTTCACAAATGTACCTCGCCAAGGGGAATACTGGCCTCCAACATATGGCCTATGCAGCCAGACTGAATAAACTCCTGCTTTACTCAGTGGCATCTCATTTACCCAGAGATGATCTCCACTGGCCAACACAGCCATGTCGAACTCAGGCTTGATGGATATGCTCCACCTATGGGAATCCATATTACAGTGAGCCACACACTGCTGTGAGCTGAACCTTGCCACAACAATAACTGGAAGATGCTGGAGGTACAGCTTCCTGTCACAGACACTCCCCATACTTTGGAACAACATCCCTAACTACATTATACAGAGCCCCTCACTAACACTCTGCAAGAGAAACCTTGAAGGGTGGATGGGGAACAGAAAATGCACCCCATGGATCCCGCCATTGGCTCTGCTCCACAGATGGACAGTTAATGAATCAATTGGGTGGCAAAAGCTGACACATTTTGGCTAGGCTTATGAATGGCCTCTGGCAGTTGGCCAAGTACCTACCTATGAATCTGTACATACAGTATCTGCATATGCTGATAGCTTAAGTTACTGTTCAGGTGTTGACTTACCTTGTGCCAATGGCTGTTGTGTGTGCAATAGTTGAGGGCTGCCTATGTTGGATGCACACAGTAGACTGCCTATACATGACAATTTACAGGTAGACTTGTGTGTGTGTGTGTGCCATCCATTTTTACTGTGTGTGCAGGTGGAGAATGGTGTCAGTCCCTAGGTGCCTACACTGTCAGTGTGTGTGCTATATGTTCCCTCTTTGCCAAGGCATGGGCATACTGGGCATGCCGCTGTCTGCCTACAGGGGCTGGCTCAGGTTGTTCATGGTCTGAGTAACTCTGTGCCTGTGAGGCCCTTGGCAATGGTGGTGGGCTGTGAGGGCATTCACCATTCTGTCCCTGCTGCAGCTGTTTCCACAGGACCATATTGTGTAGCATGGCACACACTATGAAGATGTAGGCACATGTGCCTGGAGAGTACTGAAAGGCTCCACCAGATATGTCCAAGCAATGGAACTGTGATTTCAGCATCCCAAACTCATGCTCTATGATGATTCTGGTTTGTGCATGTGCCTCATTATGGCATTCCTGCACGGGTGTGTTTGCATTTCTGATGGGAGTCATCATCCACGGTTCCAGTGCATAGCCAGCATCCATGTCCCCCCCTGGCAAATAACCGATACAGCTGTGAGGCATGTCAGATGTGGGAGTCATGATAGCTTCCAAGGCTGCCAGCACACACATCCATGATAATGCCCTGGGCATTGCACATGACCTGGTAGTTGATGGAGGGGTATCCCTTGTGGTTTATGTAGCACCTACCCTGCTCACCGGCTGATGACTTGATGTGTATGCGCGTGCAGTCTCTTGCACCCAGTACCTCTGGGTATTCTGCCACATGGTGAAAGAGATGCATATTGCTGGCCAACTCCTCCTGCTCATTGGCATGTGATAACATGGCATCCAGGAACTGGTGTAGTACCCTGGATGCTGATGCCTGTGAGATCCCCATGATATCCCCAGTTAGTCTTTGAAAGGTACCTGTAGCTAGTATTCTCAGGCTTACACATACCTTCGTATCCACTGAGATGGGTCCCCCTCTGTTTGTTCTGGCTCTGAGGTGTGGCCGGCACAGCTCCACAAGTTGCTGTAGGATGTCCCTGTCCACCCTGTAACACTCTACTATCTATAGATCATGTAGCCCCTAGTAGGTTACCCTGGGTCTGAACACTCTCCTCCTCCTCTGGTGCCTGAGGTGGTTGTGTGCATCATCCTCCACACCACCTTCAGTCTCCAACACATGCTGGTGGATCAAATCTATGGCAGCCCTTAACATGTAAATAATAAAAGTTCCCTGCCTGTATACACCACTGGTGCAGAGTGTATTGGAATACACAAATGTGTGTGAGGTGCTTTCACACTTTATAGTATTGTGCTATGGATGCTGCTGATGTAAATTGGTGTGTATGAGCTATTCCAGCTGCAGCATGTGTTAATTATGGGTTTTGCAATGAGTACTGCAAGTGTGGGGCCTTTACTGTGGAGATCTACTTGTCTTTCTTGATTAATCTGTTGCCCTTTAATTCACTTTTAGACTTGGATCCCCTCCCATTATCAGGCATGCATCCACCTGCCATCTTTCTTGTTTTGTGCTTTCCCTACCCAGTCATAGCAAAATGTGCCTTGTAGATGATATACTGCATATTGGCTTTGTTCTGCTTTGACACTTTGCTGTTTTCTTTGCAGTGCAGCCTCTCCTCTTCCCTGTTCTGCAGGTAGCTGTTTACAGCCTTGTTAGCTGTTGTCAATGGCCCACTGTAGTCTCCTAGGTGTTAATTAGTCATTTGTACTCCAATTTCACTGCTGCAGCATTTCCTTATTTCTTTCCTATATCCTTCCTGTTTCAGCTGCAGTGCACACCACGCATACATGTTTACTGGGTTTACACGCTTTTTCATCTCCGTTCACATGCATACTCGGTTATCTTGTGTACTCTCAGCTAAGCATAGCTATGGCCAATTCAACACACCCCTATCCTGCAGCTTTGCCTAGCTAGGGGCAGACCAGTTTAGCAATGCTCCAATGTGCTTACAGCAATGGCGACACACCCCTCTCTTGTTGTCATCTTTATCTCAAGGGCACATCTCGGTGTTATAACGCTATGCTGTGAGGTGCATCCTTACACCAGCGGGGAATCTGTGATTCACTATAACTCCTCTCATTTGCATTGCCTACTAATTCCTAGCTAATGCGCATAACACTGTCACTGCCCCTTAGCAACCTTTGTGCCATAAGTATGGTGTAGCATGCCTGCCATTGACTATTATGTGGAAATCATGACATGTGTTTCATTGTGGTTTTATTCTATATTTTTATATATTCCTTGCGATCCCCTTTGCGCACTGCTGCCCTGCAATTCCATGTCGCGATAGTGCAACTATATATATATTAAATGTTAATTTTATATTTTGTACATTTTTGTTATGCCAATGGCTATATATTTAGCCATTGGCATATATTAACAATATAATACATGTGTTTGGTTGGCTGTCATTGCTCCGATTTTATGTTTGCAAAAATGTAAACCGTTTTCTACGGTTTACATTTCTGCATGCTTACACTATGGCTGCACCACTTCCTGAATTGCTACATACCTTCATTTGCATGCTACACTGTTGCACATGGGGTAATTAGCATACAAGGCTTGGGAGTTGTGCGGGCATAGCGTAGTGCACATGGAAACAGCTTGTACCTGAATCGCTCGGTGGTCATCTTTGGTGTTAGAACGCTGACATTACGCCTGCACCTGGCGCAAGCTTCATGAATCCCGGGGATTGTCTTTCAAACATTTTATTTTATTTGTCAACACTTTGTTGACGGAGTTTGCACTTCTGAGTCACTTAACTCTTTCCAGAGGAGAGGCAAGGTGGTATTCAAAATGACTAGAGGAAAAATGGACAGGGCACTGGGGAGCTTTCCTACTCTTTTTTGACAAGGCACTGGGGAAGTCTTCTAGTCTTTTGATAAGTGCCATAAGATCTTTTACATCCTCCTGAGTTAGCCCCAACTCTGACAGATGGATGCTGTGGCTGTGATTAATGTGTCATTTACAGGATGGCACTCTCAGGAATGCAGTAATTTCATTATGCTGTTATGTAGTGTCAGCATTGAAAAAGATTAGTCCAGCTACCTGGTGTGAAAATAAAACACACCATCTTCAGATCTTTTAGGACCAAAGGCAAGTGAGCTACATGTTTAGCCACTGATAGTACAAGGTGTTAGTTCATTCTGGAACCAGCCAAGCTGCCTCAATCCTTTAATTATTTAACTTGTATATGAAACTCTTTTATAGTATTGTTACTAGTCCAGATATAGTCAGAAATCAGTCTTTTACATTTTCCACTGAAAATCATCACATTTGTAGTTGAATTATAAGTTATACCTGTTAATCAAAATCAGATAATTTACATATCTTAAACGTTATTTGTGGTGTTTTCCTGCAGTTTTTAATAACTATAATCTTAATTTAGACAAATCACCTCTTTTTCAGTTTATAACTGCATCTATCATAGCCTCTTGCATTTTTCTCTTCCAAAGATTTTTGTAACTTAAACTGAAGGATCTTCTCCAAAAAGTTAAGCTTAATAAATAATGGTGACAACTTCAAAATATTAGATAACAGTTTGGCAATTTTTTTGTGATTAACTAATTATTACAGTAAAGTTCTAAATCTGTTTCATCCTTCATATAAAACCCATTCTGATTTTTTGCCCCTAAATATGTTAAGATTTTTCTGTGATAACTGACTTTTGTCTAAATCAGATGTGCATTTGAAAATACTGCATTGTTATATTTAGTATCCAAATAATAGCTTATCTATGTCGACAAAAAAGTTTCATCGTCTTCTGTTTTTGAAACATATTCTTCTCTATGGGTTCACCAATAGGTTAGTTATTTAAAATCTCAGAACATTTTTCAAGCTTTAGTTTTTTTTTTTTTTTTTTTTTTTTTTTTTGAGGCAAGAATAAGAAAGAAGTTTTAAAACTATTGATTGGCTTGTAAAAGCTATTTCTGATTTTTTAAGTCTCAGTTCTTACTTTAAATCCAGATAGTATTTTGGTTTTATTTTAACTTATTGCTAATAATCCTAATGTCTTGCTAAATAACTAAGAAAATTGTGTAGACTATTTTCATTTGGTACACTCACTAAAAGGTTAATGATTAAATTAACATTTTGAAAAAAATATATTCTTATTTCTAATTAAATACATTTCCTTTCTCTGACTGGGATGGGTATTAACAAAACTGTCGCTTATAGTTTAAGTTGCCAGCTATATGAAAGAAATCATTTAATCTTTTGTTTTATTAAAACATTAATTCCACACAATTTCAATTTTTGCATAATGTGTTTAAATACGTCTGTCTAACTTGCCAGTATTTTTCCTTCTTTACCTACAATATTCAACAGGCTGACATTCTTCATGCCCCCTGGTTTTGTAAATCAGTCACACCATTATGTAAGCTTCATAGTAGCAAACTTTGGCTTAACTCTGCTACTGTATTTACTGCTGAATAGCTACAGATAATTTCGGGTCACTTTGCTAAGCTTTCTGGTCAGAAGCTTGTACCTTGAGAAGAATTGTATCAACACTAATTAAATCCTACACAAGTACTTTTTTGCTGTCTTCTTATAAATATATATTGTATATTGTAAAAATTGCTTGACTACATTAAAATATGAAGTTCTGCATGCAAATAATCATTCTTACTTCAACTTGAAAAAGGACCAGGTTCTGAAATAGTTGCTCTGATGGTCTTTTGGAATCAACCACATAGTCCTTCAGTCTTTATAAACCGACTAGTGCCCTTGTATTTCCAGTGTAACTTATCCATTTTCTGTACGGAATATTCAGTTTGAATTTATAGCATGTTGCCTTTTTAGTATTTTTTTCTTAATTTGTCATGAAAATATATTTAAATACAGCAAAATACTTTACAGGTAACAAATCTGGTTGTGTGAAAAAAGTCTGCTAGCAACCTGAACTAATAAAACATTCTTAACATTACACTTTATGTTTATTGTAGTGAGATGCTGAGAATAACACTTGATGTAATCGTAGCCTCCATCTGGTCTGGTAAAAGTGGATATGTTAGTAAGTTGCTCATTATAGTGCCGTGGAAGTCTATGTTTTCCTAACAATATTACCATTTGTTAGTTAGGGCATGTAATGTTTTGACTGATATCTGTAAACCAGGAAGTGAAATGTACACCTAATCCCCACTGAATTATTCTATATATATATATATATATATATATATATATATATATATATATATATATATATGTGTGTGTGTGTGTGTGTGTGTGTGTGTGTGTGTGTGTGTGTATATAAAGCATTTTAAAACAGAATAACAGTTTTTTGCAATCTCAAAAAATTAAATTTCAGTGTGATTTTGTTTCTGGTTTTATTTACTTGTCTGAATCGGAAACACACAATTAAATGACTGTTGTAGTTGAGTGGCACATTTACCTAATTATCCTTTAGTCCTTCTTTTTTTTTATTTGAACCACATCAATTATTTTGTCTTTTGTGGTACCCATTGTCTAACTAGTAGAATACCTGATGGATAAAAATCTCAGTTAATGCACATTGTCTCTCCATCCTAGTGTTCAAAACCACACATCATTCTCCAGGCGTACAGTGATCTCCATGAGCACATGCTTTAGATTCCCCTAACCCTACTTTTTTACTATTTATTTTAGTTTCTTGCAGTTTCATCTATTGATTATTCATTGTTCTTTTACTTCTTCAAGTTCTCATTTTTTTTTGGACCTTAGGCACAAGATCATATTGTGAGGTTCCAATATGGTCGCTGATCATTAGACACGTACTCAGCGCTGCTCCTACAACTAATTATTTTATCTACTCAAGAAAACCATCATTGAACAACAAGAAAACCTAAAATTGAATAATAGCCTCAGTTCTTAGCATACAATACCATATCCATGTTATTTCAGGCATTTATCATTTTGTTTTATGGTAACTTATAAGACCGCTCCTGCTTCGGAGGCACCAACCACATCTTGTTGACCTTTTACAAGGATTGAAACCTAAACAAACGAACAAATGCAAATAATCACTAAGAAATGGCTAACCAACTGGAACAAATGGAGATACAAGCTATGAAAACTAAGCTATTATTAATTGCCTTCCCTGAAAAGGATACAACTTCCAAAAGGGAAAAAACTACAAAGATCCAGTAAGACATTAATAAACTAGCCTTAAGATCAAAAACAGAATTGCCATTTTCCATTAATGAAATGAAAATAGCTCTACAACCTCTTCAAACCAAAATCCAAAACTTTTCAGAAAAACTCAACACATTTGGTAACAATCTGGACCAAATAATAACAAGAATACAGCACATTGAAGCCAAAATATTGGAGCATGAATGCAAAATAAATGACATCCAAAGAAACATGAAAGCAAATGATAAAATCATCAATGAAATCCAGCAAAACTTAATTGACCTCGAGGCTCGTAGTCGAAGAAACAATATACTAATTCGGGGAGTGCCAGAGAAGTTTGATCATGCACAACTGCCAACTATAATAAAATAAATCCTTGATGCTTTACTGGATAACAAAACCATGACCAGTGAAATTGTCATTGAAAGAGCCTACCGCTCTCTTCGCAAAACTCAGGATTCAGTCATTCCACGTCAAATCTATGCTAAAATACTAAATGCCTCATTTTAACAGCCACCAAACCAAAAAAAAATGTTACCTGGAGAGGTCATAAAATTGCAATATCACAAGACCTCCCGCTTCCCATTAAATAGCAAAGACAAGGCCTATCTAGTTACTGTGCTTACCTTATCAACAATAAAGTGCACGTGCAAATGAAATACCCTGCTACTTCAATATAGAGAACTCAAATACCAAGTTTCAAATGCGGATGAAGCAAAGACATCTCTCACTAAGCCTTCAACGAACTCCCTAACTTATGAAACGGGTCTATATCAGAACATCGAAGTATTAAAACTTTGAATGTTCTGATATCGAACACTGTTCAGTGAATGCTAAGAATAACGAAGCTGCAGAACAGCAAATTCTTTCCTCGGGAAAGAATTTGGTTGGCCATTTCTGTGTCTTTGCTATTTTTAGCACTGTGGTGGAAAGTTACGGGTTGGGTTCAGGTAAGTGTGTGATTGTTTGTATTTTAGGGTTAAGGGCGGGTTAAGTAAGTTAGGTTAGGGTGCGGGTTAGGCATGTGTGCGATAATGACAGACTTTAGGTTTCAGGGCAGTTTAAGTGAGTTAGGTTTAAGGCGCAGGTTAGTTGAGCATGCGATAGTGTCTGACCTTATGGTTAGGGTTTAGATTAAGGTAAGTGGGTAGATAATAGTGTATGTTTAGTTTAGTGTAGCGTTAGGTGTAGGAATTTAAGTGTATGTGTGTGGTTGCTGTTTGTTTGATGTGCTTGTGTTGTGTGTATGTGTTTCGGAGCAGCAAATTTTTTCCATGGGAAATAATTTGTTTTTCCGAATGTTCGATATTTTCATGTTTAGATGTTTTGGGGCCGATGAAATAGCATTCGCTATTTTCATCTTTTGATAACATGATATAAACACTATAAAACAGCTAATTTTATTGCTCGGCTGTTAACATTGATTCTCTAACATGAAGTCATTTTTTTCCAGGATACAGCTACTTGTGGGTGTAAATACTTGAGAACTTTCTTGTGTGACTTTACAGGCATTTCTCTCAGCCAACTCAGAAAACCTCAGCTGTATAACAAGACATGAACATTGGGTCTCATTAGAGAATTCCCTGATGGCTGCAGGTCACAGCATACAAAACATTTTTGTAAAACCAAAGCTCTAATTATTCAACTTCGTATCGCATTTTATTACTCATAGTAGCCCATTTTAGCCATCCAGTCAGTAACTCTATCCCTATAGAACAATTTTGGCATACCTCATTACCAAAATTGTTTATTTTTTTATATATTATCTGCAGAATCATCATACAGTTGTCATGCACTTGATTTAAAATAGCTCACAGTTATTGCACATTCCATTTAGTGCACAGTGTATTTTGCTTCTAGATCATTAATCAGAGCATTCCATCTTGTAGCCAGGGTCTTTGGCTAAGCAATTGAGCAAAAATGACACCATAAATCACTTGACAGACACCTAAAGGATATGAAGCAATTTAAACAGAAACATTAAAAAAGAAAAATATATTAGCTACACTGCATCTCCCTTTATGTGTTTGTAAGAGTGGTTAAGAGGTGGCCCCAAATACACACTAAAACCACACTTTACATGCACACAACCTGGCAACATGATAGTAATTCCAAATGCCCTAGATCCCATAATGATGCGAAATAAGAAAAGTTATCACATGCAGCACATCACTCTTGTAGGGAAGATAATAAAATATAACACGGATTGCTTATTTCTGCCAATAAGTTATTTCAGACACAGTTTCAAGACACTGCCCAAAGACAAGGCAACATTAAACTAAAGTTCTCAGAGATTAGTCGTGCAGAGGAGTAGATGAAGGTAATAATTCAAATAAAGAAAAAAAAAAGAAAACTTACCTACAGCTACGCTGTTGTGGAATCCCACTGAACCTGGAAGTTCCTGTTGAAGTTACCACTTGGATGGCATTACATACCTCACAACCTCCAGAGTTCATTAAGCATCTATGGGAAAGACTAAAATATTAATAATCACATTAATCGGATAATTATTAAAAATAAGACCTCAAGCTCGACATTTAACTACAATGAATACACCAAAGACACTGTCAGCTGTTCTACATCCAAAATAACCACGGAGAGCTGTTGCATGTATGTATCTTGTCCTTAAACATCAATACTGAGACTACATAAAGGACTACACTTTATTTAGACTAAACCCTTAAATGCTGAATCACAGTACACCATGGTTATTCCTCATAAAAGAGGTGACAGGACAGAAAATATGGTACTAAAGGTGAATTGTTCCTACAGTATAAAATATAGTAACTATGCATATCAGTCATATATTAATGTCTGATTATGAAAATACTACAAAAGAAGCATAATTCGTCCCATAACTGAAAGGTTAACCAAATGCATACTGTGAACCTTGCAAAGTGACATTTTAAGAAATAACTAACCATATCTGGTACACTGTGCTTGTATAAGACTATATTCATCACTCTCTTCTGCCATGTTTCACCAGTCCCACAAAACTATAATGGCAGCATAACTAGTACGATTTCTAAATATTTATAATCCAGCATACTACCAACTATATGAGTAACTTAGCATGATGATCTGCATAACAGGCAATAACCCTTTTAGTCATAAATGTATATTTGAATATCCACCATCAAATGCCAGTTCCTATGCACTTAACTGTGTTAAATATGAATTTCTCTGTTATTGTAATGTAAATTGGTCTTGATGTATATGCATAATAGTGTAGCTATTGTCACTTAAAGTTTTATGTATCTTCCTGTATGCAAACCATAAATAAGGTAGTGCAGGGAAGTCATGATATGTATTTCACTGTCTGACATTACACTTCAGAAAATAATATAGTACAATGTAATCTCTGTTAGTCAATTAGATGCTGTTTACTGTAGATGGAACAGAAGTATAGGATAAATGTTGGCTATCTAATGAGCTGAAATAATCTACAATGTGACCATTTCTACACTTTAAGGAAATTATTACTAAGCTATTATTTCATATGATCTTTGTATTAGTTCTACTTTGCTCTTGCAACATTAATATTTCAGTGGTTCTTGCTATGTTTATCACTTTTATTTTAATTTTTCTTGTGGATTGTTGTAACACTGACTTACACCTCATACTAAAGGAGTAGCCAGAAGTATGAGTTATGTAATGATTGCCGATACTTGGAATAGCATAAAAGTATTGAGTTATATTCCCCTGCAACTTACCAATGCACTTACAAGTCAAATGAACTTCAAATGCTCTATCACCAATACAAGCCCTCCTATTAAATTTCAGGAGGAGAGGTGATTAGGCACTAAGGATGTTTCAAGCAGACTGGATGCTACACAAAACTACAACTTCACTTTAGTAAACTCAAAACCAAGCACATAACCAAACCAATATATAGTGATTAAAATTGACTCTTGGAACATAAATGGTCTTCAAGATAAAAAGAAAAATAATTGAATTATGTATCTTCTATACTAGAATAGATCCAATATTATTTATCTTCAAGAAACACACTTGACAAATGACCAATGAGACAAAGAGATAGAGAGAGAGAAATTGGGTTAAGCAAATCATAACAGCTAGAAATAATACAGCTTCTAAAGGTATCACCATTATAATTAAAATATCTTTCCCAAGAGAAATTATAAACTTCAAGTCTGATGTTGATAGTAGGTGGTGTTCCTTTACTAGTACTTACCCCCAAACCAATAAGCATATACTATTCTCAATATTTATGTACCATGTTCAAATCAACAACAATTTATATACGACATACACAACTTACTATTAAAATTTCCAAATAATGACTATATCATCAGTGATGATTGGAATATTCTTTTTAACCCTTCCAAAGAGAGTTCACGTAAAAATAAAAAGCAATCGTCCCAAATTACATTAGCCTTAGAAGAATTAATAAACAACATCTGCTTAATAGACCCCTATTTATTATTTGAACATGATAAGTCAATAAATAAATATACATACTTCTCTGCTTCACACAAGGCATGGTCTAGAACTCATTTATTTCTGATTTCTGAAACTCTATCTAGAGTAATTTCAAAATATGAAATAGATGTTAGATCAATTTTGGATCACTCGAAAATCTCAGTTACAATTTATACAACTTGCAACAAAAATACAAGAGGTGATCCTGCAAAGTGATCATTTAATAACAACCTAATTAAAAAAAGAAGCAACACAAGAAATCAATCAAATACTAAGCCAACTAGAACAAGATTTAACCACAAGTGATATGCCTTATGATATTCAATGGGCTGCTACAAAAGCAATAATTAGAGAAGTACTCATTCAGAAAGCATCTATTTATAAAAGACAAGAACAAGAGGAAAAACAGTTTATTGGAGAACCAAATAAAAGAGCTAGAATTAAAACTTCGAAATGAATACTCCTCTGATTTAGTAGATAATATGCAGAATCTTCAAAAAAAAAAAAAAAAACTATATGCCCTACATCTAGAAAAACAATCTTTCACTGAACTTAAATTATTATATAGATACTCTGAATGGGCTCAGATGCTTTCCAGACCATTAGCCAGATTAATAAACTTCAAAAATGGACCTCCAAAAATATCAGAGATACATTATAAAGGTAAAATATTACACAGAAACACAGATATAATTAATTTTTTTACAGAAATCTATAACATTTATAACTCCCAGAAAAGAATACAGCGACATCTATATGATACATTTTTAAAAGGCTTAAACTTTCCTCTCTTAAGCAAAAAACAGAAAAATTTTCTTGCAAACCCACTCACATCTGATGAAATCAAACTTGTAATCTGTAAATTAAAAATAAACAAAACCCCTGGTCCAGACGGTCTGCTGAATTCTACCAAAAGTTCAATCCACAACTATCTAAGATTCTGCTTAGAGTATAGAATTACATCATAATCCGTGGAATTTCAGACCTGCACATTTATAAATCAAAAACTGTTTTGATTCTCAAACCTCACTCATACAAAACAAATCCACGTAGCTATAGACCTATTGCTCTTATAAACCTAGACATTAAAATACTAATCTCATTATTATCGCATAGATTATAAAAAGTTATATCCACTATAATTTCACCAGACCAGTTAGGTTTTATGCAACAAAGGCATGTCTGTGATAACAACTTGACCCTTGATGATAATGATATTCTTAGCAACAGACAAACATCCCAGGTATGCTCTAACGGTAAAGGCTAGTAAAGCTTTTGAAAAAGTATATCTTAATTTCTTATTCTGAACTATGCCACATTTCAATATCCTGCAATCTTTTATAAATATTATTAAAACTTTATACAAAAACGCTTCGCCTACATTATTCATTAACAATACTATGTCTCAGCCTATTGAAATAACAAAGAGAACTACACAAGGTTGTCCCTTCTCACCCTATCTCTTTAATCTTTACCTTGAACCTCTATTACTTTATATTGCTCAAAAAACTTACCACCATATTCCAAAAATTAACAATATTGAATTAAGGTTCACAGCATTCGTCGATGGCCTTAATATTTATTTTGAACTACCCAGTACCGATTTACATAAAATTCTTACGTCATTAGAAAATGTCTCTAATTTAACTATCAAATCAACCCCTCAAAATCTTTCATATTCCCTATAAATCCTTATAAACACAAAGAGTCATATTTTCCTTCTACCAAAATTGCAGTCAATTACACAATAAAATATCTGGGTATTAACTTTGCTTACACTCAAAGACATGATGAAGGCAAATCTTCTAAGAACATGGGAGCAGGTTAAACAGGATATTTCAAGGTGAAAGAATATAAACCTTTCTCCCTTGTCAAAAGTTGCTATTAAGCTGAGATCCCTTATAAGATCCTCTAAAGCTAGCTGCAAAAACAAAATTGCCACTAATTCTAAGGACAACCACAAAGCATTCTATAGCTGTGTCAAGAATCTCAGTGGCAACACCCAGATCTGCTCTGAGTTACAGCACAAAGGCACGAAAATTACAGAACCAACTGATATTGCCAAAATCCTGGTAGATAGGTTCAGTGTTAACTTTACCCCCCCCCCCCACCTCCTAAAGGGCCCATATCTATACAGGAAGAATGTAGAGTCCCTGTAATCACAACTACGCAGGTAAATGCTGTACTCTCTAAATCCAAAAACACAGCATCCATAGGACCGGACAACAACCCAAGCTGTGTTTTACATGAACTTCAGGATGAACTGGCTCCTGATCCTGGGAACTATCAACTTATTAGCCTGATGAACCTGGTCTGCAAGGCCATGGAACGCATCATCATGGAACTCATAAACAAAGACATCGGTAACCTCCAAACTGTGGATCCCACCCAGTTCGGGTTTGTGAAAGGCAGATCATGCCTCCTGAACCTGATCGACTTCTTTGAGGCAGTCACCAAAGCCATAGATAAGGGTAAGGTGGTTCACACAGCCTATCATGACCTTGCCAAGGCTTTTGACACAATTCCCCATTCTGGAATTATAGCTAAACTCACTAAACTAGGTATAAATCCCTATGTCACAAGATGGGTTGCCACCTGGCTCACTGACAGAACCCACACAGTAAAAGTTGCAGACTCCAAATATGACCTCAAAGCAGTGACAAGTGGAGTACCACAGGGTTCCGTCCTGGGACCTCTCCTGTTTGGTATCTACTTCTCTAAAGTACAGGCTAACACAGAAGGCCTCTGGCTAACGAAGTTCACAGATGACTGCAAACTAGGAGCCATAGTCAAGTCCCCAAATGATGTGGACATCCTACAGAAGGGCCTCGCTGAGACAGATACCTGGTGTCAGAGCCATGGCCTCAAGCTCAATGCCAAAAAGTGCAGTGTCATCCCCTTTTGTAAAACCTCTGTACCCATGAACTACAATCTACTTAACACCAAATGTGTGATAAGAGACCTTGGGACTCAGGTGGACAGTAGTCTCTCCTTTGATAGTCACATCACCACAGTAGTCAGGAAGTCCTTCTACGTGGCACACCTCATCATAAAAGGGTTCTCATCCAGGAAAAAAGAGGTCATTGTTCCCCTCTACTCGACATTCATTAGGCCTATTATAGAGTACAATGCCCCTTTTGGAATGTACCTAACAAGACATCTGCAGCAACTGGAAAGGCCACAGAAGTACCTCACAAAGAGTATTACTGCCCTCAAACAAATGCCCTACACTGACCACCTCAAAAAACTCCAGCTTTACTACATAGCATATCACCTACTCCGAGGTGATCTCAGCCTAACATATAAAGCTATGTCAAACCCAGAGCTGTTGGACATGCTCCACCAAAAGAAATCCCAATCTATCCAAGCTACATGCTCTAGGGACCTAAACCTTGTCACCACAATAAACAGGACATGCTGGAGAGATAGATTCATGTCCCAGAGACTTCCCATACACTGGAACAGGCTACCCCATCTATGTCAAGTAAAGTTCTTCATTAGCCCTCTTCAAGAAAAATCTTGATGAGTGGATGGGAAATAGGAAATACACCCCTGGGATCACTTCCATGTCTCTGCTCGACAGTGGCACAGGAAAATAACTTTCTCAGGTGGAGTAAGCCAGGGAACCTTGTTGGCTAGGCTTACATAGGCCCTTGGGCTGATAGCCTAGTACCTACCTATGAACCTATGAACCTATTATCAAAATAAATATTTTACCTAGAATCCTAGTCCACCTAAACTCCATTAATTTAAACATCCCTAAACATTTCTTCCATATAATGTAAATAGACCTGTCAAGTTTTATTTGCTACCCAAAGACTACAAGAATTTGTTATGAAAAACTAATTTTGCCAAAGGAAAAGGGGCAATTGGGAATTCCCGACTTTAAATTATATTACAATATCATTATTGCTAGTCAACTTATTCAAATTTTGAATCATAACCCTGCTAGCCAAACTTGGTCCCCAATCTGGATTAAAATCTGGTATAATCAGTTAAATTCACTCCACATAAATCCCAAAGCCACTCCCTACAGTAAACCCAAGAATAATCTCATAGCTAAAGTTCATCCCATGATTAAAAATAAGATAATTATATTTCAAAATCTAATAACTTCGCCACATCTTGAAAACACACTTGAATTTCTGCAACCCATACATCTTGATCCAAACATAAAACTCAATAACAAAATGATAGACCTTAATAATTATCCACAAATCAAAAATGTAATGGTCTGGCAGATACACCATCTGAATAATCTAAACATTGCCGAACTAAGATCCCAGCTAGGATCACCATGTTAAGTGCAATACTATGCTTAGAAAACTTAAATTACTTGTAAAAGCAAAATATTCTAGTATCAACATTGAGGAACAAGACATCAAAACAACCCAATTAATTCTCAAAACCCTGTCTTATAAAATCAAAATGATCTCCAGAACATATAAACTAATATCAACAGTTAAATTTCAATCTTCACTCCTATATTACAAATACTGGGAAAACAAAAATAAGTTAACTCCATTCAAGAATCTAATAAATACGCATCTCATGATAAACAATAATGCATACAACACTCCCGCTGCCTAAAAAAAAATTGACTATAAAAAACACTAACTTGCCCCTTTTGCCCTTAGGAAAATATAGATCTACTATATTTATTCTGGAGCTGCAAAATAGTATACAAACTATTGTGGTCTCTTAGAATAAAACTTGAAAAGATGGGGTATGAATAAACTTCCTTTTCGTGGGAAATTGCAATCCTCCATATAACTGCCATATCTCTCACTGGGCTGCACAAACATGTTATAATTACAATAAGTGCTTTAATCAAATATTTTATTGCAAAAAACTGGCTGGATAAATCCAAAATTTTGTGGGAAAACTTCAAAGTAATGGCTGTAAAGTACATATCCTCTCATAAATTGATAACCAAACACCCCAATAAAAGGTCATACTTCCTAATCTATTGGAGCAATCTGCTTGACACTATTCTAACAGACTAACCAAAACCTATCCCTATTTATATATTTAAAGAACAGATGAAGACCATCTCTAAAAAAAGGGAAAAGAAAAGATAATAATAACATAAAATGGGAGAGAAAAAAAAGAAAATGATAAAAAGATACTAGAAAAATCCCTTAGCCTATCAGCAAGTGGCATCCTTTGTGTAAATACTGTAGACAGATCTCAATCTATATTTTGCAAGCTAATTGTTCCCCTTGCACTTAAGCCCAAGAAGTGACCCTTATACTATGCACACTTTTAATACCAAGGTTCTAAATCATGCAAAGTATGTGACAATCAATTGGAGAACACCAATATATCAAACCTACTGAATGTACATAGTTGATATTTTCTTTTTTTGCATGTTAAAATGTTTTTTTCTTTTTTATATGTTTTGTACTCTTTGCTTGGTATTTTGCAGTTATGGAGATAGCATTATGGTCAGTTGGTAGAGTACAGGAGAATAAAGCAGGGATTTGCCACTGCTGGATATTTCATTCTTGCTATGAAGATTCTAACAAACATATCGGAAAGAGTTTAGCAGGCATGTGGAAAGGGTGGAAGGGGGTGGCAGGGCAATGTTTCTGTTTGATTGAGGATGACTACATCTTAATGGGGGATAACTGGTATACTTTTGCAATCTTATCAACTTTAAAGTTATCAAGATTAATCTGTAATAGAAACAAGGCATTAGCAATCTTGATAGGTCCAGGTAAAACGAGGTGGTGGGACAGAGAGTAATGGGCAGTATAAAGGGCAAATTGCTTAGAGACAAATCTGTGAAATATGTGAGTGGAAGCAGTTCTGAGGAATTATGTGAATGCAATATAATACATACATAATGTTCTAATAAGATAGCAAACAAAATAATTCAATAAAGTTGATTGTAGCTCCTAAGGAATGGTTCATCCTGAGGCATCTGTTTGTAATATAGCATAGGAGAGAAGTTAGACATCCGTAAAATAAATCAGAGGGTTTTCTGAAGTTATGGTCAGTCCAAACTGAAGAGGAACAATATGTTTTGGGGAATCAGTATGCCAGATCTGGGAATTTATGTGAAGGTTTTTAGCCATATGAGCAATGTCATGTGAAGTTATTATGCAACTATTTTGGATTTCTTGGTTATAGTTTGGCTGCATACATTGTTTACTATCCTATCCTCCTGTTTTATTTCAGATTTCTTTAATTTAGATTAATTGTTTTACTTTGCTTTTTCTTGGAGTTTAAAAGAGTGCCTTGTCAATGCCAGATAACAGACATTTTTGCTGATTTGAGTGCAATGGATAAATTGTAACTTTATGAAGATGAGAAGTAGCATTTTTATTTAAGGCAAGTAGAACAGGATATATTCTAATCTGGGAGAGATGTCAAGTAAAGCTGCTCAGTGTCTATTCCAAATTTTTCTCAACCTGTGCACTCTATCCCTGTTATGCCTTGGATTGCCAGGATGCATCTTTGATCTCATGGTTTTCATGCAAAGGTTACAGTCTTTGCTTGCCCTGGAGTGCCTTTTTAGGCAAAGTTCATCTTATTGACATATAGCATCTAGGTAGCACTACTCAGTGAAATAAAGTCGAACAACAAAATTTCTCAGCTAACATCTTCCTCTACATTGAGAGGTGCACAATTGTGTAGTTGTGGAGTCATTGTTTCAGTGCAAAACAGTAACCCTTTTTGGTATGGTCCATTGTCTACTATGTGTTTATGTTGACACAGAGCTCTGGCAGGACAGAGTACACATATGTTAGGCAACCTGTTCTTTCACATCTATTCATGGATTAAAAAACTATAACTTGTAGAGATCCAGTTAACTCTCCACCAAACCACCTAACATATATTTGCCAATTATATGTCCCCTTCTGTGTCCCTCTCCCTTCATGATGATTGCTTAAGTCATATTGAAAGGTTCTTCATCAAACTGAATATGCTTATTGTAGGAAAGTTTAGCTATCCCACTATAAACAGGCATAACTATGCAACTTGCAAAAAATATGCTCAAAGTTCCTTAATCTTATTAATGCAAATTTCTCTGTTTAAACTTTTCTCCTTACCATGATGGATGATAATTACTGTGGCCTTGTCCTGGCTAACCTTTCTCATTCCTGTATTACTCCTAATATCACAATTTCTTTAGTAAAATCTGGACACCAAGCAGGAACCTTTCCCTGTAAAACACACTTTGACCACTCTACCCCCAAGAAAGCATAGTAGTTTGTAATTACTCCAAAGTAAGCCTCCTATTATTTAGAGGCCTTCTTGATAACCATAAAGTATGTTGTTCTCCAAGTAACCCAGGACTCAGTGCTGTTGTATTGTATTCTAAATTTTACTCATTTATGGACAGATGCATCATGGAGTCTGTTCACATTTAGGATAAGCATAACAATAAAATAAAAAATAAGCCCAAATGGTATAATTGCCATATAAATACGTTTTATGGCAAAATATTTGTAACAGATCATCAACCATCCGCCAATATATCACAGAACTTAAAGCTAAGTAAAACCCCCAAGCACACCATAAAGAGATTCAGGTCAGGGTTGTTCTCAGTTTTAGAGATAATCGCAAAACCTTCAGTTACATTAGAAAGTTTAGAAATTATGTCAAATGCTGTATCATCGTTATTTCTAATAGAGTATCCTACTCTGATACTGAAGCTATTGCCTGTATCCTCACAGACATATTCAAGGTTAGTGCTGTATCATCGTTATTTCTAATAGAGTATCCTACTCTGATACTGAAGCTATTGCCTGTATCCTCACAGACATATTCAAGGTTAGTGCCACACATTTTACACAGCTACATGTTCCTGCACTACTGCTCATTCCATCCCTCCGAAATATCCCCTTGGACCAGGTTATATCCATACTACCCAGATACAAAAATGCAATCTCCATGAGACATGTTAACATCCCTGGCCATTTATTGATAAGTTGAGGAACCACATAACCAAACCTTCCCTTGAAACTCTTATGCACTGCAGTGTGGAGAGTGGTCAAAATGGAGCTATTATTCAAAAGTGACTTTGCAATGGCCAGAATGGAACCATTACTCAAAGGTGACCTTGCAACAGCTTCCAGATACTATAGAACTATTACCTTTATAAGTATCTGAACATAGCAACATAGAAATAATACCAGGCAAGTGATTATGGGCATCATAAGATGCCTAACCACAGACACACACTTAAGCTGACAAACTTAACAGTTCTTACCAGCCTTGCCAATCACTTAATATAAGATGCAAAGCTATGGAGCACATATCATGGGCTATCAAGTAGATAAATAATGACAAGGGTAATGTTAAAACCCTGGATCCAGTTTGATTTGAATTTATAAAAGAAAGGTTGTAGCTACTAAATATTGATGACTTCAGATGCATCACTGAAGCCTTGGGTGAGGCATTGCCAGTCCAGCTGTTTAGCTTGATCTTTCCAATGTCTTTTTACCATCCAACATGCTCATATAATAAAGAAACATTCCCAGCTTTACAGAAAGCATATGTAGTCCATGTGATCATAGGATCATAGGATCATAGTACGTTACTAGGCTATATGCCCTGAGGCCCTTACATGCCTTGCCAAGAATTTAGCCCATGTTCCAACAAGTCAGCACCCTATGCCACTGTCCAGCAGGGACACAGGAGGAATCCCAGGAGTGTACTTTCTGTTCCCCATCCAGTTATCCAGGTTGCACTTAAAAAGGTTTAATGAGGTACTCTGCTTTATGTGGAGAGGGAGTCTATTCCACAATAGGGGGAGTCTCTGGGACACAAATCTGTCCCACCAACAAGTCCTATTGATATCATACACCAGGTTGAGGTCACACGTGTGGGTTACTTGAGTGGAACTTGCCTTGCGGTTATGCAGGAGTCCGATCAGGGTGGGGGTCTGAGATTGCTTTGTATGCCAGACAGAGGTCACCTCTGAGGAGTCTGTAGGAGACTGAGTAGAGGGACAGTGCTTTTAGCCTATCTGTGTAGGGTAGATGTTTGAGGCCCTGGATTCTCCAGGTGAGGAACCTCTGTGGTCTCTCCAGCTGCTGCATGTGCTTTGTGAGATACATGCCAAAAGGGGAAATCGTATAATAATAGTATAGGGAAGTGATAGTCAACTTAGCATTGTGAAAGAGCTGCACTATCAATGTAGGGTGTGATTCTTGCAGCCAGAGGAAGGAATGTGGTTCGATATGGTTCTGTCCCATTTTCCTGCTTTTTGGCATGCACTTCTCTGAAGTAATACAAAATGTCACAGGGCTCTGGCTAGCTAAGTTTGCTGATGGCTGCAACCTGGCTGAAATTACACATCCCCCTTAGATGGTAAGATGCCTCTGCAAGGCCTGGACTTGACTAGCACCCATTCTGTTAGTCATTAGCTCACCTCAAATGCCAAGATTGCAGGACAAAGACACTATTCCTTCTTATTTCTTCATTGCTGGTACCCTACTCAGAACAGATAAATGTATCTGGTACTTGGCTACCTATCTTCATAATGATCATTCTTTTGATGACCATGTCTCTCCCATATATAAAAAGCCCTTGTACTTTGTTAAAATGATGTGTGCAGGTATCTACACTTGGTCCCCATGCAGACTTGGAATCTTTATCTTCTTCTTCTTTCGGCTTTTCCCAATTAGGGGTTGCCACAGTGGATCACCTTGTCCGCTCATGATTGGCAGTAGAGTTTTACAGTGTCAAGTTGCTAGCCCAGTGCCCAACCTTCCAAAGAAGGCCACACATGCATACACGCATACCTAGGGCCAATTTAGAGTGTCCTATCCGCCTGCAGCATGTCTTTGGGATGTGGGAGGAAACCAGAGCACCCAGAGGAAACCCACGTGACCACAGGGAGGACATGCAGACTCCACACAGAAGGCACCCCAGCCAAGGATCAAACCAGAGAGCCTCTTGCTGTGAGGTGGCAATGCTGGCCACTGCACCACCATGGCCGCCCAGACTTGGAATCATTATACTCTTCCTGTATTATAACTTTATATGAACACAATGCCCCTTTTTGGAATGTATCACATAAAGTACATTGAACAACTTTCCTGAGTCAAAGGTTTCTGAGCAAGAAGATTTCTCCACAACACAATCTATGTGACAACAAAAGCTTCAAGGTACTACCCGTCAACTCTGCTTTATACAGAGTCCACAGGGGTAATCTCTGTTTAGACTTTCAAACCATGAAATTCCAAACCCTTTTTGACCTCCTCCACTTTTGTAGAATCAACAGTTTAATACTCATTAAGCAGACCCATATATATATAAATATATATATATATATATATATATATATATATATATATATATAAATGTATAGCTATATATAGCTAGATAGATATACAGTAGATATATAAAGATAAAATTAGATGTGGCATCTTATGTGCCAGAGTAACATATGAACATAGGAGAGTGTTTCATACTACCTATCAGTGTCTGAAGCTTCAAATATATACTAATATGGGTCGACTACAGATGATCGAACTTTTAAAATATCGACTTTCATATGGCCAAGACCATTTTATCAACATTTCAAAAGTTCAAACACCTGAAAAAAATAAAACAAAACAAAAAGAATTCCTGGACATTTTTGCAGGGGGGCAAGCCCAACTGCACTCTACACACCCCCAGCTATTTAAACATACTAACTGTGAGATTGCACTACAGGGAGGAAAAGGGAAATTTTCCCATTCCACGTTGTACGGAGATCTCCATTCAAAATGTTCAACGTTTTATAACTTCAGTCTCGGCTATATGAAAGTCGAAGTTTTAAGATTTCGATCATCTGTAGGGGACCTATATATATATATATATATATATATATATATATATATATATATATATATCTGTGGTGGTGGTGCTCCGGTAGCGTTGTCGCCTCACAGTAAGACATTGTCCTGTTCGATTCTCAGCTAGAGCGTCTTCTGTGTGGAGACATGCGTGAATGGGCATACATCAGGGCCGGCAACACAACATGTAAAAATCTACTGCCAATCATTAGTGGACCGGAGGTCCTCTGTTGTGACTCCTAACTGGGAAAAGCTGAAAGACACAACAACATAAATATATATATACATATATATATATATATATATATATATATATGTGTGTGTGTGTGTGTGTGTGTGTGTATATAAATATATATATATATATATATGTGTGTGTGTGTGTGTGTGTGTGTGTGTGTGTGTGTGTGTGTGTATATAAATATATATATATATATATATATATATATATATATATATATATATATATATATATATATATATATATATATATATATATATATATATACATATAATGCCAGGAGGTCGAAAAGCTTTAGAGATAGACCTTCACACACACACACACACACACACACACACACACACACACACACACACACACACACATACAGACATTTATAGATATATATATATATATATATATATATATATATATATATATATATATATATATATATATATATATATAAATGTTCATTGTATAGAGCGAGAGAGATTTGTTTATTCTTTAAGCAAGGAAAGAATGTATGTATGGCTGGATTTTGTCAGCAACATACTTGAAAGTTATATACTCCTGGATCAGAGGTTTGAATTATTGTGTTGGTGTAACATGGCAATAGGAATGTGGGTGGGGAACTAAGAGTTATGCTGAGCAACAGCTGTGTTAAATGACATCACTGGCATGATTACAGCAGCTGTGCAAATTGACATCACTGGCACAATTGCAGCATCAGTTTATGCAGACATTGTTGTACAGCATATTCCTGTAGGATAATTAGAAGAGGTGAGCTGAAGGGAAAATGGATGCAGCTTTGTTGTTTTGGCTTAATGCAAAATAAGATAATGTCTTTGAAGCACTGGTGTGATCATGGGCAGTGGTTGAAAAGTGAGTTCATAGAAAATGCAGTTTCATGACTGCTTGTCATTCTTTTAGTTACGTAAAAGCAGGGCAATTCATTCTGTCAATACAAGAGATATTGTACAGTTTCTATGTACAGTCATAGATAGACACTTTTCATATTCAAGCCCAACGACCTGAGTGAAGCACAATGCTGTGCCACTGAGGAATGACCACAACCAAGTTTTTCAGTTCTAGGACAACTTTAGACCAGCACAGAAAAGTGAAATAAGTGGAAAATTGCATAGCACAAGAGACTAGAGAACAAGTATACTCTGTTGTGATCTTATAATCTTCATCATATATTGTTTTGCTCTGCACTGAAGTCCAACATTTAATTATTGCAAAGAACAACACATTTGACATGTATATCAAATTTAACATTTTCACTGAGTGAGATTGTTAGTAATGTTACCATATTGACCACCTTAAGGGATTTTGGTCTTCTCTTGTCTGTATATGATATTTCAAACTGAAATGTTTGGTGAAACATCATATTTTGAATTAAGGATCATAGTTTTTGTTTTGTTCATACAAAGAAGAAGATAAAAATTCTCATCCCATTTTAATATAAAATTGGACAGGAGTTTGGAGAATACATCATTAATATCTAAAACAAAACAGATATTGCAGTGCGGAAGAAAGTAAGCATATTTTTTAGAAATGTAATAAGTAGTCCAAGGTGGTCACCGGCCGATAACTACATGCCTATTGCTGCTCCTAATGCCAATAAGTTATCTAACCTAAATACAACTCAACATTTAAAATAGCTGCTTAAAACTTATCATCAACTGCTTAGTCATTAATATTTAATAACTACAACCAGTAATTGCTAGTAATTTAACTTTACCTGATATGAATGACATCAGCCGCGTGTTGCTGGGTTTCCACTTACATCGGGATCAAACTGGAAAGAAAAGAAACATTGCGAAATGTCAAACCAGTATGAGCAAATGGATGCACAAACATCCAAAATAAAACTATCCCAAATTACTTCTCCAGAAAAGGACAGTACTTCCAAGAAGGAGAAAACTACCAAACTGCAACAGAACACTACAAAGCTAGACTTAAAATCTAAATAAGAACAACTGTATTCTCTCAAAGACCTGAAGTTAGCCCTCCAACCTTTACAATCTGAAATACAACATTTCTCTTCTAAACAGGTATCATTTGTCAATAACTTGGATCAAATAGTACTGTCAAGGCTAAAATACTGGTCAATCAAACAAAGATTGAAGAAATACACAAGAACCTACAAGTGACTAACGTTACTGTCACTGAAATTCAGCAGAAAATAATTGATCTTGAGGCTAGAAGCTGGAGAAACAACATTTTAGTTTGAGGTATCCCTGAAAATTTGATCAAGCACAACTGCCTGCAATATTAAAATAAATTCTAGGTATCCTCTTGGAATAAAAATATATCACTTGTGAAATCGCTATAGAAAGAACACATCACTCCCTTCATAAATCACAAACCGTTGACACACCACATCAAATATATGCTAGAATTCTAAATGCTTCACATGTCTATACAATTATTGCAGTGGCTAAACAAAAAAAGCATTATCTGAAGAGGCATACCTCTCAACTGTACAGATTTTTGCAGAATGCCCAGATTTTTGCCTCATATTTTTGGTCTGTCCCTCATAAAATTTGTGATTTTTCTGACAAATCACTGAGGATTGAAGGCACTATACAATGAAAGTCATTTCAGTTACAGGCTTCATATCATTCAGAAAATGCATGCTAATACAAAACCTGCAATTCTAGCAACATTCTAAGTTTATAAGAGCAATATTTAAAAATCTGTTCCTATTTATGAACCTTTGTCTCCCCAAAATTTTAGGATTTGTCCAGATTTCTTGCACTAAGAGGTTGAGAGGTATGTGAAGAGGTCATAAAATTTTGGGTCTATATTATATATTCAAACTTTCTAAACTTCGAATCCCATATGTTCGACAACATATGATCGAAGTTTAAAAATTCGAATATATAATAAAACAAACAAAAAAAACTTCCCTTAATGGTGCAGGCACCCCCCCACACACACACCACCCCTACTTAAATATACCAACTCCGAGATCGCACTTCAGTGCAGAAAAGGGAAATTCTCCCATTCTGCACCAAACGATGCCATTACGTTTAAACTTTGAACGCTTGAAATTTCGATCATATTGTGTCGACCATATACCATTCAAAATTTCAAGCATTTGTGGTTCTAACAGGAACCCAAAATTGCAATAACACCAGACCTCCTGCTGCAAAAAAACAACAAAGACAAGCTCTGTCTCACATTTGTGCTTATCTAATTAACAATAAAATACAATTTCAAATGGAATATCTTGCTCAATTGATCTTTCACCATAACAATCATAAATATCAAGCTTCTAATCCAGAAAAGGCCAAATCTGTTTTTAAGAGCATTTAATGAAGTCTCGACTAAATGAAGATTTAACATAACACGATGATCTCCATCTTTGTACTGTAAAAACCTACCACATGGAAAATCTCTGCAATGATATTCTTTTTAACTAAATATGCATCTTTATAACTGGTCTACATTTTTCTTCTTGCCATCGCAGAATTCCATTAACTCCAGAAGACCCAGGAAGCAGATGCCTCAGAGGAACTACGTATTTCTTTTTTCTTTTGCCCAGGTTACACAACTACCTGCAAAAGAGGATAGCGATATATTCACTTTCAGTTCCACCACTCAATGATTTGCAGCCTATTAGAAAATATCTTCATAAAAGATCATTTGGATTATGATAAGTAAAAAAAAAAAAAAGATCATCAGTCAATCTCAAAAAACTCAGAAGAGTATGTAATCAACTTCTTTTTGATTTTATAATACATAATGTGTCCAAAGGTATCTGTTGGTGGAACATGAGGTGTTTTTGTGTAGCAGGTTCTATGCTGACTGCAATGATTTGCTCCATAATCAACATAATTAATTAAATGATTCCAATGATGTAAAAACTCAAAAGTTACTGAGCTGATTGTTTGACTAAGAATGGTAACTCTTAGTGAAAGAATTCAACAGCTTTTTGTTTGCCAGCCCAATGATCACTCTTTCTCTGATAGCTAGTACCTTTGAAGTAAGATTAAAAAGTAAGGGAGGGGTGGAGGCTGTAGGGGCAGAGTCCCCTCTCGACTAGTACAGCTGAATTGGTCTCCTTGTTAAAATGACTGTGAGTCATATTTTTCTTGTAACTTGATGAGTTCAAGTACATATTTTACAAGACTAGAAGTACCTGCAATTTTATTATCGAGTGGTTATGATCATCCTAATGTGATGTGAACATTAATGAGTCCAGTAGACACCTTGAATCACTATATTCTTAGGCAGATTCCCATGTTCTTGGGACAAAACTGGCTGACAAAAATAATAAATGAAAAATATTCCAGTCTGGTGAAGGGGATAGGAATGTGCTTGCAGATTTATGATGACATGGAGCCCTATGACCTTAGATATTTTGGCAGTTCTTTTAACCAATCCAGACCAACACAAGCCTTAATCATCTAGCATAGCACTATGGTGGAAATTTAAATATTTACTCCTTAACAGGTTTTCTATTATCCTCACTTACTGGCTCTATAGCAGTCTTTTAGCAACTTATGTCTACAAAATTTGCATTTGCTTCCACATAGAACTGAGCAGGATGCCCACTGCTACATTTCAACTTTAGCAGCCTCAATATTGAATTGACACCTATGACAGTGTTTTAAGGTGCATTATTCATTAACTCTATAGCTACTCATATCTTTTTTAACTTACTTACATTTTTTATTTTTATACTTGATAATCGATAAGGGTTTTAGGATGTTTAAGCTTAACCTGACATTGTTTAATCAATACTGAGAGTGGTTAACAATTTTTTCAATGGGAATCTATTTAGGGGTTAACATGGTGGTGATTGACTAATTAATGATGTTTTAAATTATTGTAGGAAGAAGTATTTAAACTGGATTAATTGTGTAATTTGTTATCTGAAGAAGTCTCTCTTTCATGAGATGAAAGCTCTTATGTACAGACATTGGCTGCTGTGTTGGACTACTATTTTATTGATTATAATGTAGATAGGTTAATTTTGGACCACTCAAAAATCTCAATTGGAATTCATGCTCCCAAATCAAAAATACCAGTTACAACCACTCAAATTGGACTGTTAATGTCAATCTAATCCATTCTTACTCAACTAGAAAATGACATCACTAAAATTGATATATCCTATGATATACAATGGCGTGCTACTAAGGCAGTGATTAGAGGTATACTCATACAAAACAAATATTCCACTGAATTAGAAGAGATTATGTCAGACTTGCAAAAACAACTTTATATTTTACACTTGCAAAACCACACCTTTACAGAACTTAGATTACTCCATAAATATGCAGAATGGGCCTGAATACCTTCCAAAACATTAGCTAAACTAATTAATATTAAAAAACAGACTCCCTCCCCAGAATATCCAAGATAAATTATAAGGGCAAAATACTTCATAATGATTCAGATATTATAAACTCTTTTGAAGAAATATATAACAACATCTACAACTCTAAAAACAATTCCAACCTGATCAATATGAGAAATTTATAAACGGCTAAAATTCCCACTTTTAAATGAAAAACAACATGACTATCTTAAAGCTTCCCTTACATTAGAAGAAATAACATTTCCAATTGATAAATTGAAAAATAATAAATCTCCTAGACCTTACAGTTTTACTGCTGAATTTTACAAAAAATTTACTTTACACATCTCAACTATTTTGCTAGGAGTATTTAACTATATCATTACTTACAAATTCTCAGCCCTCTATATGAACAATTCAAACACTATTTTGATTCCTAAACCCAATTCAGATAAAACTATGCCATATAATTATAGACCGATTGCTCTCATAAGCATTGATATTAAAATATTAACCTCAATACTAATGTACAGATTTCAAAAAGTATTGCCATCTATAATATATCCCGAACAACTAGGTTTTATGAAACAAAGACAGGTCTGTGATAACACCTTGCCTCTTGACATAATAACTCATCTGTTAGTGAAAGATAAACATCAAGAAAATGTGGAACTGCACCAAATAAACTTGTAAATCCAAAAGAAAAAGTGCTGAAACATGGAGTGGAGACTCAAACAAAAACATATTAAAAGTTAAGGGAAGTAAATAGTGTGGGAAGAAATAGCCAGGGAATTGTTATGGCTAGGCTTGTATAGGCCCTAGGGCTGATAGCCTAGTACCAACCTATGAACCTAAGTTTTAATTCACATAGTACGAACACGGAAACAGAAACAGTTGGAACATGAACGCTTTCTCGCCAAATACATGTGTTTTCATCTTATTAAAATAGACTTCATCAGATGACCAGTGTATAACCTGTATACCTATTATTTATATGAAGCTAAATTAACAAGAACCAATGAGTTAGCACTATCTATGTTTAAAACCACCAATGAATTTGCAGTTTGAACTAATTGAATGCTATTAAATATGCAATCTCCACTTTTACTAAAACTTTCATATGCAATTCTTAAATATTAATAATGTATGAGCATATGAAAACATAAAACTACCCTACAATAAAAATCAGTTTATGAAGTATTTATGCATTATTTAAAAAAGTAAAAATATGTACTTTAAAAATTGCCATTCATTTAGTATTGATATGAAAATACATATCAAATATGCAACAGAAAAATGCAGGAACACCAATAAACAGTCTCTGAAGGTAGGTCCTTGCCTTAGAGGATCAAGAAAAATAAGGCAACCAAGTAAAAATGTAGGAGGCAATTTATTCCACAAGACAAAAAATCAGAAACACTCCAACCAACGAAGAAAATAATGTTAAGCGCTTTCTCCTGGGTTCAATCCCAGGCTTCCTCAGAACAATTATCAAAGAGCCACCAATAGGCTTAAATACGAATTCAAACATCATGTGACTCAGCCCAATTAATGAATTACTTAAACTCTCTATCACAAAGTGAGATAAAAAGTATACAGAGATATAAAAGAATGTAAAAAGTATAAAAAACAAACCCAGCACATAAAAGGATTTATGTCTAAGAGACCTAGGACCACGTAATCATACAAAAAATGTATATATAACAATCAGTATGTAAATTAATAAACATAAAAGCTACAAGTTCTACATAAATTCCAACAAACTAAAACAGCTTGCCCTTACACTTCATACCAAAATAAATACTGTCCATATTATCTAAAAAAGTGTGTATAATAATTAATAGAATTCAAGTAAATATGGGCAAAGTAGATGGAATTTGTTGGTAAATCTATAACCTAGCTGACCTCATTTTGAGAACACTACTAATGTTAATATGATCGTTTAATCCAGGGGCTTTTCCTGCATCCAATTTTAGTTGCCAAAGCAACTCACAATACTCTAGTCTTATTTCCCAACCACCTCCCCTGGGGTCAATATCCACTTGTTCTAAAACAAAAAAACGTTAACTTCATATTAGAACATACAAGGGAGTGTTTAAAAAAGGCATTAGACTCTTTCTTTGTTTTATCATCGTAGAGGTGTTCGTAAACCCTCCTGCCCAAATGCCTTTCTGTTTTCCAATGTGAAAACTAAAGCATGTCATACACATCCCTAAATAGACCACTCTGTTGGATTTGCAGTTAAAATATTGCTGAGCTTTTACCTGAAACTTCCTAGAAGAAATATATAGAAAATTTGTATTAAACATAAAAGAACACTGAGGGCAAGAACCACATTTAAAAGTACCACTCTTTTTATTATTACTAATAATGTAGTCTCTGTTCACCCTTTCTAGGAGTTCTTTTAAATTAAGATCTCTCCTTCTAACAAACCTTGGGTGGGGGGGTATATATTCTGATATTTCATCATTGACCCTTAAAAGATGCCAAAATTCTTTAATCACTTCTTCTGTCGTATAAGATGTTTCCGTAAAGGTATGAATAAACGTACCCGGACCAGAGTCCATGTCAGTGGTAGATGTAATAGTGGTGTTGATACCTTTCCCTATGAGTGGAAAATTATTACTATCCCTATTTCTAGTTACCTCTTCGGCCTGTTGATTAATAAGTTCTTCAGGATAATTTCTTTCTAAAAATAAGCTTTTGATGTAACTTATTTCATTGATAAATTCCCTCAAAGTTGCTTGTCAACCTAGAAGCCCTTATCAACTGACCCTTTACAATCCCCTTTTTTTGATACATGGGATGGCCGCTATCGAAATGCAAATAACTATTAGAAAAGGTCTTCTTTTGAAATATTCTAGGCTGAAAACAATTATATGTAAAGTCCTTATATAAAGTGATGTCCAGATAGTCTAATTTCTCATCCCCCACCTTAATGGTGAACCTCAAAAAATCGGTTGTCTGGTTAATATAAGTAAAAAAAAAATTCAAATCTTCCTTTGTTCCCTTCCATAACAAGCAGATATCATCTAAAAATCAACTGTAGTGCACTATATAGTTGGTCCAATCTGTCTCAAGAATAAACTTTTTTTCCCAAAAATATAAAACACAGTTGGTGTATAAGGGGGCACAGGATGCCCCCATTGCCACACCTTTCTTTTGGTGGTAGTATTCGCCACTGAAGTATAAAACATTATTTTTGAGAACTGTTTCAGTAAATTCCAAGACAAGATTAATGGTTTTACTATCCAAACCCGATTCGTTCACTAGAATATTGGAAAACCATTCTAACCCTTCCATATGAGGAATACTGGGGAAAGGTTCTACCACATCTATGGTAACCATTAACAAATCGTTTTGAAACATACTTTTATTAATCTTTTTTAAAAACTCCCAAGAATCCTTGCAGATGTGTTGAATAGAATTCACAAAGTTCTTAACAGTAGCATCCACAAAAATTGCAAGAGGTTCAGTAATGCCCCCTGCTCAGGCCACAATCGGTCTAAATTTTATATTTTCAATACCTTTATGAGTCTTGGGAATACCAAAAATTGTGGGTATTCTAGGATGTTCTACTTTCAAGAAATTATAAAGTTTCTCGTTGAATACCCCCTGTAAAAGATGGTCATATAAATAATATTTTATTTTGGCATAAGCTATGTTAATTTCATTTCGAGAAACTAACTCACACTGGTACGTGTCTTGTAAAATATTGTATATGTGAGTCTCATAATCATTGTTATACATTAAAACTACCCCCCACCTTTGTCTGGTTTCATTACCCTGCATCCATGTAATTTGAGAATGTCAAGGATTTCCGAATCTTTTTTTAAAAAGTTATTCACACTAACATCCTTGTTCTTTCCAAAGGACCTGATTTCTCTTTCTATCAATTCCTCAAAAATTCTCAAGGAAGGATGAATAGGGGGATTAAAGGTTCTCTTTCTTGTTAAATCTGTATTCAGTTGCTTCTGCCCTTTGAATAATATATTAAAATTCAGTTGTCTCAAAAACATTTATAAATCAATAATAGTATTGGCAGAGGATCCGACACGTAAGGGTACATAATGAAATCCTTTAGTAAAAAGTTGAAAAAATGCTCAGTAATCAAAAGCTCAGTAAAATTAAAAATAATAAAATTACCAAACCTGCAAATAACTTGTTGACTTGAAACCAATGCAGAATCAGCTAACTCACCCCTATCTCCCTCGAGAATTGGGGACAAATAATTCAACGGTTCCAAGTCCTCCCTTGAAAACTGCCCCCCCGATAATAAAAATCCTGAGTCGAGCAATTTCTCCATTTCTCTTCCAATCTCTCACTCCTTCTCAGGAACTGAGGTTCATGAGAGAAATCATTGGCCCTATTCATATTGAAATTCTCCTCCCCATTTACTGGGAATACATTATCTTGCAAGGTAACACGTGGTTTAAAATTAGGCAAGGGATATGCTCTACCCTCCTGATATTCGTGCAGGTCTCTCTCCAGTTTTTTAATTTTCCTGTCCAATATTTTGTTACAATAATAATCAACTTCTTTAAAAACATTTTCATATTAAATTTTTTCTTTCCCAGTCAAATTGTCTTTATTAAATTTCTGATTTAAGTAATTCAATTCTTTCAGAAGACAACCACTTTTAAGTTCGTATTCATTAATCATTAGATAAAGTACTTCAATACCCGCCCTATTGAATACCTCACACAACTGTTTGTGCAAAGTACTGTCTGGTATAATATTATTGGGGTACTTAAAAAAAAAAATGTAACCCCTTTGGTACTCTATTTACATTAACACACTGTTTCAGATAATCTATTTCCAACTGATTAGATCTAAAGGCATGTAATTTATCACTAAAAGTCTTAAAATAATCTTCAAAATTGTTGTTAAAGGTATTAGAACTAGTACCTTCCATAAAATTGAATGTTCTATTGGTCCAGGTCTCAAAATTTAATTCAGAACCATTATTAATGTTCGTGTTCGTGACAAAAAGTCCATTGTTCCTCCCCGCCCCTCCAGAGTCTGTTGAAATATTATTGTTTCCCCTCCGTGTATAAAAACCACTCTCCATCAAGTTGGATGCCGCTGGTCTATTTGCCTCCGTCGTTTCCGTCAAATTGGGCGCGTTCTCTTTACGTCCGATGACAATCTCATTATAGTGTTGTTGGTTTCCTGGGAAACCAGATTCGGTTTCCACATCCCTGTGGTTCAGTCAATTGTTTAATTCAGTTAATAAAGTTAATACTTTATTGAATTCACTCCTAGTAACCGGAGTGTTGTCGCTGATTTCAGTTAATCCACTATCTTTGAGCAACGATGGAATTCCTTCAGAGTTGTCGGTCCCCTGCTCATCAGACATAGTAACCAAGAACCAAAAGTCACAAAAGGCAAGCAACAGAAATACGCAGGAACACCAATAAACAATCTCTGAAGGTAGGTCCTTGCCTTAGAGGATCACGAAAAATAAGGCAACCAAGTAAAAATGTAGGAGGCAATTTATTCCACATGACAAAAAAATCAGAAACACTCCAACCAACGAAGAAAATAATGTTAAGCGCTTTCTCTTGGGTTCAATCCCAGGCTTCCTCAGAACAATTATCAGAGAGCCACCAATAGGCTTAAATACAAATTCAAACATCATGTGACTCAGCCCAATTAATGAATTGCTTAAACTCTCTATCACAAAGTGCGATAAAAAGTATACAAAGATATAAAAGAATATAAAAAAGTATAAAAAACAAACCCAGCACATAAAAGGATTTATATCCAAGAGACCTAGGACCACGTAATTATACTAAAAAAGTATATATAACAATCAGTATGTAAATTAATAAACATAAAAGCTACAAGTTCTACATAAATTCCAACAAACTAAAACAGCTTGCCCTTATACTTAATACCAAAATAAATACTGTCCATATTATCTAAAAAAGTGTGTATAATTTATGTTTATTAATTTACATACTGATTGTTATATATACTTTTTTAGTATGATATAAAGGGTTAGTTGATAAGGGCTTCTAGGATGACAAGCAACTTTGAGGAATTTATCAATGAAATAAGTTACATCAAAAAGCTTATTTTTAGAAAGAAATTATCCTGAAGAACTTATTAATCAACAGGCTGAAGAGTTAATCAGAAATAGGGACAGTAATTATTTTCCACTCATAGGGAAAGGTATCAACACCACTATTACATCGACCACTGACGTGGACTCTGGTCCAGGTACGTTTATTCATACCTTTACGGAAACATCTTATATGACAGAAGAAGTGATTAAAAAATGTTGGCATGTTTTAAGGGTCAATGATTAAATATCAGAATATATACCCCCCCCACCCAAGGTTTGTTAGAAGGAGAAATCTTAATTTAAAAGAACTCCTAGTAAGGGCGAACAGAGAATACATTATTAGTAATAATAAAAAGAGTGGTACTTTTAAATGTGGTTCTTGCCATCAATGTTCTTTTATGTTTGATACAAATTTTCTATATATTTCCTCTAGGAAGTTTCAGGTAAAAGCTCAGTGATATTTTAACTGCAAATCCAACAGAGTGGTCTATTTAGGGATGTGTATGACATGCTCTAGTTTTTACATTGGAAAAACAGAAAGGCATTTGGGCAGGAGGGTTTACGAACAACTCTACGATGTTAAAACAAAGAAAGAGTCTAATGCCTTTTTAAAACACTACCTTGCATGTTCTAATATGAAGTTAAAGTTTTTTGTTTTAGAACAAGTGAATATTGACCCCAGGGGAGGTAGTTGGGAAACAAGACTAGAGTATCGAGAGTTGCTTTGGCAACTAAAATTGGATGCAGGAAAAGCCCCTGGATTAAACGATCATATTAACATTAGTAGTGTTCTCAAAATGAGGTCAGCTAGGTTATAGATTTACAACAAATTCCATTTACTTTGCCCATATTTACTTGAATTTTATTAATTATTATACACACTTTTTTAGATAATATGGACAGTATTTATTTTGGTATTAAGTGTAAGGGCAAGCTGTTTTAGTTTGTTGGAATTTATGTAGAACTTGTAGCTTTTATGTTTATTAATTTACATACTGATTGTTATATATACTTTTTTAGTATGATTACGTGGTCCTAGGTCTCTTGGATATAAATCCTTTTATATGCTGGGTTTGTTTTTTATACTTTTTTATATTCTTTTATATCTCTGTATACTTTTTATTGCACTTTGTGATAGAGAGTTTAAGCAATTCATTAATTGGGCTGAGTCACATGATGTTTTAATTGGTATTTAAGCCTATTGGTGGCTCTCTGATAATTGTTCTGAGGAAGCCTGGGATTGAAGCCAGGAGAAAGCGCTGAACATTATTTTCTTCATTGGTTGGAGTGTTTCTGATTTTTTGTCGTGTGGAATAAATTGCCTCCTACATTTTTACTTGGTTGCCTTATTTTTCGTGATCCTCTAAGGCAAGGAACTACCTTCAGAGATTGTTTATTGGTGTTCCTGCGTTTTTCTGTTGCTTGCCTTTTGTGACTTTTGGTTCTTGGTTACATATCAAATATGGGGATATATTGCCATCTGGTGGCTATTGTAGTTAATTACATACCTATACATTTCAAAGCTTAGCTGATCTTAATTTTAATAAAGGTAATATAGATACATAGTCATTCAAACCAGGGGGATTTCCTGCCTCAATGGTCACTTGCCACCATAACTCCCTATATTCAATCTTTTCCTTCCATGGGCCTCCCCTGATATCATTTTTGACTTGTTCCAAAATCAAAAAGGAAAATTTTGATTTCAAGCATACCTTTGAATTTTTGAACAAGGCATTAGTTGTTATTAGACAATGTGGATTTGTTAACCCCGCTTAGCCAATTTTTGGTGGGGATTTATGGAAACCTAGCCAAACAACATTCATCAGGAACCAAAGGGTTTGGAGAACAGAGAGATGCTGTATACATCAGGCAAAGGGAGCTTGTGGGAGTTCCTAATGACATCGGCGACCCTACTGAAGTTAATGGAGGAACTTTTAATGCTGCATCCACTCCTAACATTTTTAAAGTAGTGGATAAAGGAATTGGTTCTAATAACGGCCCAAGTATCGAACCAGGTCAAAAACTACCTCAAGATATGGCTATGGTTTCAGGTACTGTAAAACCTAACATTGTTAAAGAAACAAAAAAATGGCTACAGACTAGATATACTTTTAAAATAGATGGCAAAGACATCAAACAACCTGCCTTAAATGATTCTTACCATATAAAACTGGATAAATTAGCTAAATTAATGTTTAAATACAGGACATTGGATATAGAAAATGAATATTTAAAAGAATGTATATCCAGGGAAATAGTCCCAAAGGGACTTCGTGTTTATAAGTTTCCCAATAATGTGGTTATGGGTTCTGTATTTCATAATGAGCTCATTGAAGTTTTTAATAAGTGTGGACTGGATGTTTTGAGACTTATCATTAAAGAAAACATAAGGTGTCAAGATGTAATACAGAAATATATAGAAGAATTAGACCAGTGTATTAAAGATGACTTGATTTTTACCATTAAAGCAAAGAAAGATAAATATTTTAATATTAGAAAAGACATTGACAACCAAAAGTGAGGACTTGGTGCATAGAAAACTAAAGAAACTAGAAAGAGATATTAAGGAATATGATAGTAACAATAGTTACCCCAAACCCTCACATAGATATTTTAAGCAAAGTAATGACAATAGGCAGAATTATGAAGTATCTATTCGGGAGAATGATGGAAATGAAAGGCATTACCAGGAAGAAGGGGACCAGGACTATAATCAAGCCTTTCCACCCTTGCGGAGATCTGAAAGGCTGATGAACAAGCAGGGTCCTGCACAGACAAATTTTCAATGGAGGAGGGGAGGGGGTAGGGAGATTTTAATTGATACCCTCCTTACCACAAGTTACAGCAATGAGATAATAGTGGATGGAATTAAAAATACATATAATAATTTTTCTATCTATAACTTTAGTAATATAGGAGTAGAGAAAGAACATTTTGGATTATTCTCTAAGGGTTTAAAATTCATCCCATATAAAAAGGAGATACTACTAAAACGTTGCTTGATATTAAATTGCTTTTATGAAAAATCAATCTGAGTATCATGTTCCCTATGGCTAAAACAATTAAAAATACAGAATTAAAACGTAAGACTATTTATAATCCCCCCTTACATCCTCAGCTAAAAAATCTGGAAAAAGTTATGGAAAAAGAGGTGAGAAAAGAATACACAAATATTAACTATAAAGTTAATTTAAGTAACAAAGAAAGAGAATTATTGTATGAAATGAAGGGAAACACCAATATTAGAGTAATGAAACCAGATAAAGGAGGAGGGGTGTTGATTATGGATAATATATATTATGAAAGTAAGATGAATATGATCCTATGGGATAATCGGAGATACTCCAGTGTTTCAAAAACGAGGTTAATATAGCCTATAATAGAATAGACATGGGACTAAGGGATATGTTACATGGGGAACCTATAGACTATAACACATATACGTATCCAAAAGTTGACAAACCAAGAATACCTGCAATATTCGGCATTCCTAAGATACATAAATGTGAAAGTGATCCACCACTAAGACCCATTGTATCTGTAGAAGGATCAAAAACTTATTCCATGGGTAAATATATGGATACAAAATTAAAAGGTTTATGGGTAGGAAGAAAATTTATACTAAAAGATTCCTGGGACCTCTTAAGAGAAATTTTTGATGATTTATACCATGAAAATCTACTATTTATAACTATAGATATTGTGGATTTATTTTCCTCTATACCTTATAATAATGGTATGGAAATGTTTGAGGAAATAGTCTATGAGGACCAGGGTTTAACACAAAATGAAAAATTAGTAAACGTCTGGTTAATGGACATGATTTTGAAAAATAATTTCCTATATTTTAATGGGGAATTTTTTCAACAGACTCAAGAGGTTGCAATGGGAGCAGCTTGTGCCCCAACCTATGCTAATTTGGTCTTGGCAAAGTGGGAAGAGAAATACATACTAAATACTGAATTTAATGCCTGCTGGATACTCTACCGTAGGTTTTTGGACGATATAGTTATTTTTTGGACAGCAGGTAAAGAAAAATTTGATGAATTTATGATATACATGAATAACACTGCCAATTTTTTAAAGTTTACATATAAAATTTCTGATTCTAGTTTGCAGTATTTGGATATAGAGATATATAAGGTGGAGAAAAAATTTGAAACAAAGATATTTAGAAAATCCACCTTTTGTAATTCATTCCTACATTACACGAGTGCACACCCCTTACACTGTAAGAAAAATATTGTTAAGGGGCAATTTGTAAGGGGGTGTCGTATGACTAGTTCTGATAATAACTTTATAGTGGAATGTGATTTATTGGAGAAAATGTTCCTAGAAAGAGGCTACCCCTTGAATTTTATCAGAAATATGAGAGAGGAGGCAGAAAAAGGAAGAAGCAATAAATTTAAACCCATTCAGAAAGGTAGTGAACAAATTAATGAGGGTTATATAAATAAATAAAACACTGGAGATGATTATCAACAAGCTTTGATTTTATAATACAATGTTTTAAACAACAATATTAAAAGATTTTTTTAAAGGAATGGGAGAGATTTGTTTCCCTTACAGACTTGGAGAATATATCCAAAATTTCACAGAAAGTGGTATATAAAAATTCCCAATGTATCAGATCTATATTAGAAAACAAACATAAACTTAACACCAATAAGAATAAATTAGGTACATACAAATGTGGTCATTGTATACAATGTACATATATCATGAATATGGATAAATACTACCTGGAAAGTAGGAATAGTTGGATTAATAGTTCTGATTACTACAACTGTGAATCAAAGGGAATAATCTATTTAGCCATCTGTTTAGTTTGTAAGTCCTTCTATGTAGGAAAGACTGAAAAAATTAAAAAAAAAAGGATTTACGAGCATACTTATGATATAACAGTGGGCAAGGAAACTAATGCCTTGTTCAAACATTCAAAGGTATGCTTGAAATCAAAATTTTCCTTTTTGATTTTGGAACAAATCAAAAATGATATCAGGGGAGGCCCATGGGAGGAAAAGATTGAATTTAGGGAGTTATGGTGCCAAGTGACCCTTGAGGCAGGAACTCCCCCTGGTTTGAATGACTATGTATCTACATTACCTTTATTAAAATTAAGATCAGCTAAGCTTTGAAATGTATAGTAATGTAATTAACTAAAATAGCCACCAGATGGCAATATATCCCCATATTTGATATGTATTTTCATGTCAATACTAAATGAATGGCAATTTTTAAAGTACATATTTTTACTTTTTTAAATAATGCATAGATACTTCATAAACTGATTTATATTGTAGGGTAATTTTATGTTTTCATATGCTCATACATTATTAATATTTAAGAATTGTATATGAACGTTTTAGTAAACGTGGAGATTGCATATTTAATAGCATTCAATTAGTTTAAACTGCAAATTTATTGGTGGTTTTAAACATAGATAGTGCTAACTCATTGGTTCTTGTTAATTTAACTTCATATAAATAATAGGTATACAGGTTATACACTGGTCATCTGATGAAGTCTATTTTAATAAGACGAAAATGCATGTATTTGGAGAGAAAGCGTCCATGTTCCAACTGTTTCTGTGTCCGTGTTCATACTATGTGAATTAAAACTTTTAATATATTTTTGTTTGAGTCTCCACTCCGTGTTTCAGCACTTTTTCTCTTGGATTGAAAGATAAACATCCCAGGTATGCATTAACTGCAGATGCAAGTAAAGCCTTTGATAGGGCAGAACTAAACTTTCATTTCAAAAGTATGTCTTGCTTTAATATACCACAAGATTTCATAAACATCATAAAGGTGATTTACAAGAATGCATCTAATACATTATTTATTAATAAAATTAATTCAAACATGTGAAAATTACTATTGGGACAAGGCAAGGCTGTCCATTTTCTCTTTAACTCTTCAATCTTTATTTAGATCCGTTTTTGTTTTATCTAATCCAAAACACCTTTCATTATATTCCAGTTGTCCAAAATATTGATTTAAAGTTTACAGCCTTTGCGGACAATCTTAATATCCATTTTCAACTCCCTAACACTGAATTACACAAAATTCTGAAATCAATAGAATAATTTTCAACCATATC